>NW_027142465.1:1290964-1598768 GCF_026170545.1 Melanerpes formicivorus | reverse complement strand
CTGGGGCTCGGCTCAGGCTCCCCCCAGGGGCAGTCTTCCCTTGGCAGGCTGATGCCCTCGGGCTGCTCTGAGCACGGTGGCAGGGCAAAGCCTCTGCTCCTTATGGAGGGTCCCACGCAGGATTTGAGCCCTCGAAGATGGTCAGCCCACGTCCAGGCCCCACGGGCGAGGGCTGACGCCGGCTGTCCCCGTGCGCAGTAGGGCCCCGACTTCGAGCAAGTGATGGAGTGGAGGGGGGGTGAGGCTGCGGGCAGGGGCATGGGCGGGGAGCTGTCCCTTCCTGCTGAAGGAGCGTGAAGGAGCAGGGTGCGTGGGGACATGGGAGGCTGGGCTCCGCACTGCCGTCTCTGGCCACGGCGCGTGAGCCGCTGAAGGAAGCTATTGGGCACAGCCCCCGGTCCCCCACTGGGGGTCCCTCCCTCTCTCGCCTCCCTCCCTCCCCCCCCAGGTCTCCCCCAGTTTGCAGCGCTGCTCCAGCTGCCCCACAATCCGTGACGCCGAGAGGGACGAGACGATCCCACTGCGCGTCTGTGGGTGGTGAGTGGCAGGGGCAGCCCAGCAGCGAGCCCGCCCCGGGTGCTGCTGCCCCAGCAGCCACCCAGCCAGCTCCTGCTCCCCCGGCCAGGAACCCCTCCGGGAAGGGCTTTCCGGGGCAGCGCTGATGCCAGCTGTGCCAGTACATCTTACCCCCGGAGCGGGTACCCACACGGCACTGCGCCGTCTTGAGGGGCTCAGGTGAGGGCATCGCAGAGCCGGGAGGCACAGGGCTGCTGGTCCCCGGAGGGTTCTTCCCACGCTGGGCTGGCCGATGGCTGGCTGCCTCAGACTGGGCATCAGCACCCCATCCTGCTCTCACTGCAAACCCAGGAGACCAACCCCCCCAGGAGAGCAGGGGAGCCGAGCAGGGGACCTTTGGGTGGTTGTAGGGGCCCAGGGATGGGCAGGAAGGGGGCAGCCAGGTGGTGCGTGGCACGGAGTGGCACCGGCCCAGCGTGGGGGAGCAAGGCCTGCGGGGGATCCAAGGGCTGCAGGACAGGAGGGAGGGGAGGGGGGCAGCGGCGGCCGGGGGGGGGTGAGGGGTGAGGGCAGGAGATGGCCCTCAGGGGCCCAGCCAGGGGGCCCGCTGCCGACGCTGGCGCTCGCTTCAGACAGGGACGAAGGGCTGCTTCTCCAGCGAGGTGCCGGGCGGGCTGCCTTCAACCTGAGCAAACCCCTACGCCATGCCTCGGCTCTACGCCTTCGCCTGGCTGCAGCAGGAAGGGGCACCGGTGAGCATCGCCCTGCCAAGGGCCAGCCCGCGGTGTCCTGGGAAGGTGGTGTGGGCACCTGGAGGGCACGGCACTACTGCCCCCCTCAGGTCTCCCTGGGGTCTCTCCCCTCCCCATCCATGAGCACAGGAAGCACAGATCGATAGGGGCTGGGAGGGGACCTCTGGAGCTCACCCAGTCCAGCCCAGCAGGGCACCCCACAGCAGCTTGCCCAGCAGCACAATGCCCAGGGGAGGTTGGAAGCTCTCCACACCAGGAGACTCCACAACCTCCCTGGGCAGACCTTCTCCAGGGCCTCCCAGCACCCTCACACAAAATAACTTTCTCTCCTCCTGCTCAGATGGAACCTCCTGGGTGCCAGTTTGTGCCCCTTGGGCCCTTGGGATGTCCCTGGACACCACTGAGCAGTAGCCTGGCCCCTGCCTCTTGCCCCCCAGCCTTTAGCTCTTGCTGAGCAATTGCTCAGCTGCCCTCTGGGGGCCTGCTCTTCTGCAGGCTCTCAGCCCCAGGGCTCTCAGCCTTTGCTCCTCCCAGAGCTGCTCCAGGCCCCTCAGCAGCTTTGTAGCCTCTGTTGGACTCTCTCCAGCAGTTCTCTGTCTCCCTGGAACTGGGGAGGCCCAGAGCTGGGACCCAGGACTCCAGATGTGGGCCTCCCTAGGGCAGAGCAGAGGGGGGGACGAGAACCTCCCTCGACCTGCTGACCACACTCTCTTTAATGCGCCCCAGGAGGCCCATAGCCCTTCTGCCCACCAGGGCACCTTGCTGGCTCATGGGAGCTGTGCCCCCCAGCTCTCCCAGCTCCTCCTCCTTGAGCTGCTTCCCAGCAGGGCTCCCCTCTCCTGACTGTCTGTGCAGAGGTTGTTCCTCCCCAGGGGCAGGGGTCCTGCACATGCTCTTGCTGACCTTCATGACCTCTGCCCTGCCCTGCCCTCCCCTGCTGGTCAATCACTGTGCTTTTGAGAGTCTCTGACCCATCTTTCCTGGAGGTCATGCACCGGGATAGTTGCTGAGAGCCTCTCCTCCTCTCTCCTCTCCCCTCTCCCCTCTCTCCTCTCCCCTCTCCCCTCTCTCCTCTCCTCCTCTCTCCCCTCTCCCTCTCTAACCCCTCTCCCCTCTCTCCTCTCCTCTCTCCTCATCCCCTCTCTCCTCTCCCCTCTCTCCCTTCTCCCCCTCTCCCTCTCTCCTCTCTCTCCTTCCCCTCTCCCTCTCCCTCTCTCTCTCTTCTCTCCTCTCCCCGCTCTCTCCTCTCCTCCCTCTCCCCTCTCTCCTCTCCCCTCTTCTCTCCTCTCTCCTCCTCTCTCCTCCTCTCCTCTCTCCTCCTTCTCTCCTCTCCCCTCTCCTCTCTCTCTCAGCCTCTCCTCCTCTCCCTCTCTCTCTCTCCTCTCCCTCTCTTCTCCCTCTCTCCCTCTCTCCTCTCTCTCTCCTCTCCCCTCTCTCCCTCTCCTCTCTCCTCCTCTCCTCTCTCTCTCTCCTCTCTCTCTCTCCTCTCTCTCCTCTCCTCTCTCCTCTCTTCCTCTCTCCTCTCTCCTCTCCCTCCTCTCCCCTTCTCCTCCTCTCTCCTCTCTTCTCACTCCTCTCTCCTCTCCCCCTCCCCCTCTCCTCTTCTCTCTCCTCTCTCTCCTCTCTCCTCTCTCTCTCTCCTCTCTCCTCTCTCCTCTCTCCGCTCTCCCTCTCCCCTCTCCCCTTTCCCTCTCTCCCTCTCTTCTCTCTCCCTCTCCCCTCTCCCCTCTCCCCTCTCTCTCTCCTCCTCTCCTCTCTCTCTCTCCCTCTCCCCTCTCCTCCTCTCCTCTCTCCTCTCCCTCTCCTCCTCTCTCTCTCTCCTCTCCCCTCACCTCTCTCTTCTTCCTCTCTCCTCTCCCCTCACTCCTCTCTCTTCTCTCCTCTCTCTCCTCTCTCCCCATTCTCCTCTCACCTCTCTCCTCTCCACTCTCTCCTCTCTCCTCTCTCCTCTCCCCTGTCTTATCTCTCCTGTCTTCTCTCACTCTCTCCTCCTCTCCTCTTCCCCTCTCTCCTCTCCCCTCACTCCTCTCTCTTCTCTCCGCTCTCCTCTCCCCATTCTCCTCTCACCTCTCTCCTCTCCACTCTCTCCTCTCTCCTCTCTCCTCTCCCCTGTCTTATCTCTCCTGTCTTCTCTCATCTCTCTCCTCTCTCCTTTCCCCTCTCTCCTCTCTCCTCACTCCTCTCTCCTGTCCCCCAGGGCTGTGGCAGACAGTGACCCAAACCTGTCTGGTCGTGCAGGAAACAACCACAATCAGCCTCCAGAGCCCTGATTTCTTCTACAATCCTGGGGCTCCCTACAAAGCCACGGTAACGGGGGGGGGGCCTGCACCCTGCTGCCCCCAACCCTGTTCTCTCTGAGCCCCTGCCCTGCCCAGCCCTGCCCTCTGCCCCACACCTGCAGCCCAGCCCAGCCCAGGCCATTTCCCCTTTCTTTCCTGGTGCAGATGCTGCTGAAGGGCCCCAAGGGCTCTGTGCTGAGGGAGAAGGAGCTCCTCCTTGTGATCAACAACATGACAGGGTTGGTGGGGATACAAACCCTGCTGACAGATGAGCTGGGGAGAGCCTCTGTGGAGCTGGACACCTCTGGCTGGAGTGACAAGATCACCCTGCCACGTGAGTGAGCCCTCAGGAGGCAGAGCTCTTCTTATGGGGCACCTTCCAGCCTCCTCTTGACCCCAGCTGGTCCTTTTGCCCCCTCAGCACCCCCCTGCTGAAAGCTCCACCTGTTCCTTAGCCTTCTTCAAGCCTTGCTTGCCCACCTGCAGACCCTTCCTGCTCCTGCTGCGCAGCTCTCAGTCCGTGCTGCTCTCTACAAGTTCCTCCTCTCTGCCTTCCTGCTCTCCCACTCCACTGCCCAGTTTCAGGACCCATTTTCAGGACCCCTTTCTGCCTTCACCACCTGGGGCACAAGATCAGATCCTCAGGGGTTGGGCTTTCAGTTCCTACCCCCTGCTCACACCTGCTGCTCAGCCCCTTGCCTCCTGCTCTTGCCACCCCCTTCGAGGGTCCCTTGTGCTGCTGCTCAGCTCTCTGCTTTGGGTGCTGAGCACAGCTGGGCTCTGCTCCTTGGCAACCTTCCTGCAGGGATGCCACAGCTGCAGGGTGGCTCTGCCCCCCTCCCTGCTTCTGCTCTTTGCTGTTGCCCTCAGGGAGCCTTCAAGGATGGACCTCCAGCTGCAGAGCCTGAAATCCTGGGCAGCTCCCACTACCAAAGTGTTGTTTACCGCCTGTACCCCAGCTCCCTCGGGGGGAAAAGCCTTCCTGGCCATCCACAGGGTGGCAAAGGAGCTGCCCCTGTGGCCAGACTCTGCAGCTGAAGGTGGATTACTTCTTGGGGGGAGAAGGCCACGGGGATGGAGCAGCACAGCCTGGATGTGGTCTTCCTGGTGAGTCTTCACCTGGGGAGGGATGGGAGGCTGCAGGGGAGGCTGCCCAGGGGTGGGGCTTCAGCAGAAACCATTCCCAGCCAGCCCTGAGAGCTGGAGCTGGCAGGTCTTGAGGCACCGTTTCCATCCCTCCTGCAGGATGTGGCTCTAATGGTCTCTCTCTGAGCCTCCTCCGTGGTACCCCCTCGGCTGCTTGTGCTCATTCCCTGCTCAGCATCAGTTTGGTTGTTCCATCTCCTCCTCTGCAGGTCCTGGCCAAGGGGGCCATAGTCACTGTCCTCAGGAAAGAGCTGCATGCAGAGCCTGGTAAGTCTCAAGGCGTGGAGGGGCTGTGCAGGGCTCTGCTCTCCATCCCTGCTCCTCATAGGCTCACAGCACCAGGAAATGGTTTGGGCTGGAAGGAACCTTCAAGATCATCCAGTTCCAGCCCCCTGCCACGGGCAGGGACCCCCTCCCACCAGCCCAGCTGGCTCAAGGCCTCATCCAGCCTGGCCCTGAACACCTCCAGGGAGGAGGCAGCCACAGCCTCCCTGGGCAGCCCTGTGCCAGAGTCTCCCCATCCACCTCCTCTCCTTTCCTGTGGTCCAGGGCTGAAAGGCTTCTTCTCCCTGGAGCTGCCCATCAGCCTCCCAGCTGGCACCCCAGGTTCAGGGTGCTGGGCTACATGGTGCTGCCTGATGGGGAGCTGGTGGCTGACAGCACCAAGTTCAGCGTGGCCAAGTGCTTCCCCACCAAGGTGAGCAGGGGCTGCCAGAGCCAGGGGAGCTGCTGCTGGCCTTGGTGGGGAGCTGCAGGCACTGAGCCCTCACTCCTCAGCAGAGCTTTCCCTCACCCCCAGACTCTCCTTTCAGGGAGGGTTCTCCTTCCCCTCCATTCCTGCTGCTGCTGCAAACCACCTCCTGGCTCTGCTCACTGCCCCTCACTCTCCATCCTCTGCTGGTGCCTGGGGCCAGGCTGTGGCACAGAGGTGCTGCCTGGGACCAGCTCCCCACTCTCCTCATGCAAAGGCTTCCTCCCTCCCCAGGTGAACCTCCTCCTTCTCAGAGCAGAGGGCCCTGGGGGGCTCCCAGCTCCGGCTGAAGGTGCAGGCTGCCCCAGGGTCACTCTGTGCTACCTACGCCACGGACCAACGCGCTCAGCCCCTCAGCTTCCAAGCCCAGGCTCAGCCCTGATGTGGTGAGGATGAAGTAACCCTCAGAGCTGAGCTGGCCCTGGGCTGGGCAGGGGCATGGGGCCAGCGGTTTCTTTCTACTGCCACCTATTCTAGAGGAGGGCAGCAGGGAGCCTGGGGAGTTGCTGGGTGTCCAGGAGCCTGCAGTGAGCCACTGCCACCCACCCATGGCCCTCGGGGCTTTGCTGGGGAGATGCTGCACCACTGCCTGGTGATGCCTCCCAGCAGCATGCACAGCCTCCCTGGGCACCCTGTTCTAGTGTCTCCCCACCCATCTCCTCTCCTGTGCTCCAGGGCTGAGAGGCTGCTTCTCCCTGGAGCTGCCCCTCAGGCTCCAGCTGAGGCGCTCCGGGGTGCCTCCTGGGGTGGAAACCCCCAGAAGAGGGGGTGGGGGGTGGGAAGCATCCCCTGCTCTTGGAGAGAAGAGAGATGGGGCAGTGATGAGGCCCAGGGGAGAGGCTGGCAGCAGGGCAGCATCACTGCCATGCCCTGGGAGGTGCAGAAGCTCCAGGAGCAAAGCCAGGGGCCACAGAGTCTGGAGCTGGGCCGGCAGTGTTCTGTGTGTGGCTTTGCTGTAGGTCTATGACAGCATCCCCCAGGTTCTATGAAGGCAACTACCCCTTGGCAGTGGAAGAGTTTGACTTACCCACGTGTGCATTGCTGGGGTTCAGAGAGGGTGATCACAGCCTTGCCCTCCCTCAACTGCTTCGAGGTGCCAGGCAACCACAGCTGGAAGCGCTGCTTCCGCAGCCTGCAGCGCAGGGCTGCAGACACCCCAGGCCCCTCCACTCTCCTGAAGGTAGGAGCCCCCCAGCCCTCCCTCACACTCCTCCCAGGGTGCTGGGGGCACCTGCCCCCTTCCCCAGCCAGCCCCCTGTCTGTGCTCATGAGCAATGCTCTCAGAATCACAGACTCCTTCAGGCTGGACCAGGAGCCCAGCCCCACCCCTGCCCCCCGGGGCATGGCCCCCAGGGGCTATGGCTACAGGCTCCCTGAGCACCTCCAGGCATGGGGACTCCACCACCCCCCCCTGGGCAGCCTGGGCCAGTCCCCTGACCACCCCTGCAGCAAGGAAATTATTCCCCATATCCAACCTAACCCTCCCCTGCTGCAACTGAGACCATCTCCTCTTGTCCTGTCAGTGCTGCAGGCTGGGGGTAGTGTGGCTGAGAGCAGCCAGGCAGAGGGAGACCTGGGGGTGCTGGGGGGACAGCAGCTGAACAGGAGGCAGCAGTGTGCCCAGGGGCCCAGAAGGCCAAGGGCATCCTGGCCTGCAGCAGGAAGAGTGTGGCCAGCAGGAGCAGGGAAGTCCTTGTGCCCTGTGCTCAGCACTGCTGAGGCCACACCGTGAGTCCTGTGTCCAGTTCTGGGCTCCTCAGGTTAGGAAAGAGGTTGAGCTGCTGGAAGGTGTCCAGAGAAGGGCAAGAAAGCTGGGGAGGGGTCTGGAGCACAGCCCTGGGAGGAGAGGCTGAGGGAGCTGGGGTGGCTTAGCCTGGAGAAGAGGAGGCTCAGGGGAGACCTTCTTGCTCTCTGCAACTGAAGTTCTATACAGAAAGAGTGATTGCGCTATGGAATGGGCTGCCCGGGGGAGGTGGTGGAGTCGCCGTCATTGAAGGTGTTCAGAAGGAGACTTGCTGGGGTGCTTGGTGCCATGGGTTAGCTGTCCTGGGTGGGTTGGATTGGTTGATGGGTTGGACACGATGATCTTGAAGGTCTCTTCCAACCTGGTTTGGTTTATTCTAATAATTCTAATTCTAACTGCCTGCAGGGAGGTTGGAGCCAGGTGGGGGTTGGGCTCTTCTGCCAGGCAATCAGCAGGAGAACAAGAGGACACAGTCTCAAGCTGTGCCAGGGGAGGTTTAGGCTGGAGATGAGGAGAAAGTTCTTCCCAGCAAGAGAGATTGGCCATCGGGATGTGCTGCCCAGGGAGGTGGTGCAGTCCCCATCCCTGGAGGTGTTTAGGAAGAGCCTGGATGAGGCCCTTGGTGCCATGGCTGAGTTGATCAGATGGTGCTGGGTGAGAGGTTAGACTTGGTGATCTCAAATGTCTCTTCCAACCTTATTGGTTCTATGATTCTGTTATAGTTGGGAGCAGAGCCCAGCCCCCACCTGGCTCCAGCCTCCTCTCAGGGAGCTGCAGAGAGCAATGAGATCTCCCTCAGCCTCCTCCAGGCTCAACACCCCCCAGCTCCCTCAGCTGCTCCTCCCCAGCCCTGTTCTCCAGACCCTTCCCAGAGCTCTGTTGCCCTTCCCTGGCCCTGCTGCAACCTCTCAATGTCCTTCTTGGAGTGAGGTCCCCAAAACTGAACCCAGGGTTCAAAGTGTGGCCCAGTGCAGGGGGACAATCATTGCCCTGCTCCTGCTGCCCACACCACTGCTGATCCAAGCCAGGCTGCTGGTGACCACCTTCTGGTGGCCCTGCCTCATCTTCAGCCACCCTTGGCCGAGTGCCCTCAGGTCCTCTTCCAGCAGGTAGCTTCCAGGCACTCTGCCCAAGCCTGGAGCCCTCCTGGGGTGGCTGTGTTCCATGCTTCTGTTCTGGGCCACGTTTCAGGAAGCAAGTTTGAAAGTGATCACCAACGCCCTCCTGGGCTGCTCCTCCAGAGTCCAGTACCAGAAGTTTCAAAGCCTTCTCTTCGCCACAGGCAAGAGGGGAGGGGCTGGAGCTGCCTGGGTGCTGGCTGCAGAAGGGACATCCTGCCTCTTCCCTTCCTTCCTTTCTGACAGCACACTGCTTGCAGGAGCACCCCTGGAGGCCATTGAGCAGGCAGGGGTGCTGCAGGACACTGGGCTGCAGAGGGACCTGCTGAGGACGTGGCTGTGGGAGCTGCTCCCCGTGGGGTGAGTTGGGAGCTCCAGCAGAGCTGGAGCCAAGGGGCTGCCCTGACCTCATCAGCCTCACCCCTGGGTGCAGCACCCACGCTCCAGCTCAGTGTCCAGGAGTCACACTGAGACATGTCCAGCTCCTTCCCTGGGAACTCAGCAGCATACCCAGGAGGGATTCAGGATCCCTGAGAGGGATTCAGGATCTGTTCTGGAGGCAGGGGCTGCCATGAGGGGCAGGGGCTGCCATGAGAGGCAGGGGCTGCCATGAGGGGCAGGGGCTGCCATGAGGGGCAGGGGCTGCCATGAGAGGCAGGGGCAGGGGCTGCTATGAGGGGCAGGGGCTGCCATGAGGGGCAGGGGCTGCCATGAGAGGCAGGAGCTGCCATGAGGGGCAGGGGCTGCCATGGGGGGCAGGGGCTGCCATGAGATCCAGGAGCTGCCATGAGAGGCAGGGGCTGCCATGAGGGGCAGGGGCTGCCAAGAGGGGCAGGGGCTGCCATGAGAGGCAGGGGCTGCCATGAGAGGTAGGGGATGCCATGAGGGGCAGGGGCTGCCATGAGAGGCAGGAGCTGCCATGAGGGGCAGGGGCAGCGAGGGTGCCTCAGCCCATCCCCGAGTCTGTGCTGGCCAGCAGGTGGCCTTCAACTCTCCTGGCCCACTGAGCTGCTGGCGGGGGTCAGGTGCCCAGGACCTGGAGGAAGGGCCTTGGCTGTGCCAAATCAAGCCCAGCCTGCAAGCTCTGCCCCATCCTCCCCTGCCCTGCAGGGAGAGCGGCTCGGCAGAGGTGATGGTGACAGTGCCCAACGCTACCACCAGCTGGGAGGCTGGGATGCTCTGCACGACTCCCCTGGGCTTGGGGCTGGCCCCTGCCACCACCCTGACCACCTTCAAGCCCCTCTCCGTGGAGCTGGCACTGCCCTCCTCCGTGGCCCCCCACGAAGCCTTCACCCCCGTGGCCACCGTCGCCAACTACCTGCAGCAGTGCCTGCGGGTGAGTGGGGCCGGGGAGGGGGCCCTGGGGCTGGGGGCTGGTGGGGGCTGATGGAGCTGTGGCCGTGGCCTGGCAGGTCCAGGTGAGGCTGGTGACACCTGTGGGGCTGGAGATGCTGGCAGGAATGAGCAGGGTCTACAGAGACTGCGTCTGCCCCGAGGAACCGAGGACCTTCCACTGGAGACTGAGAGCCACCAGCCAGGGTACAGAGGGGACAGCAGAGGGCTGGGGAGGGGGCAGGGGAGGCCAGCAGTGACACCCCTCACAAACCTCCCCTTTCTCACTGCTTTCCTCATCCCTTCCTCCCTCTCCCAACCACCTCTCTCCAGTTTCCCTTTTCCCTTCTCCACTCTCCAGCCTCTTCCCTCCAAACCCTTCCTCCCTCTCCCAGCCACCTCTCTCCTCTTCCCCTTTCCCCTTCAGCCTCACCTCCATCCCTGGAAAGGTAATGAAGCAACTTATGCTTGGTGCTGTCTCATCCCTGGAGTTGTTTAGGAAGAGCCTGGATGAGGCCCTTGGTGCCATGGTTTAGCTGATCAGATGGTGCTGGGGGAGAGGTTGGACTGGATGACCTCAAAGATCTCTTCCAACCTGCTCTATTCTATTCTATTCTATTCTATTCTATTCTATTCTATTCTATTCTATTCTATTCTATTCTATTCTATTCCATTCCATTCCATTCCATTCCATTCCATTCCATTCCACTCTCCAGCCTCTTCCCTCCACTTCTGGTCCCATCACAGCCCCACCCCCACCCTCCTCCTCTTCCTTCCCCAGCTCCCCAGGATGGCTCTGAGCTGGAGCCAGCCCCTGAGGCAGTGGCACAGTGACCTCCCCATCTGCCTCTGCAGGGAACATGACTGCCATGGCTGTGGCCAGGACCCTGAACTCTGGCAACCTCTGTGGCACCCAGGTGCCCACAGTGCTCAGCCAGGGGCAGCAGGACACCGACTCCAAAGTGCTGCTGGTGCAGGTGAGCAGAGCTGTGGCGGTGGTGGGAGACTGCTGCTGGTGGTGGTGGGAGACTGATGCTGGTGCAGGGAGACTGCTGCTGGTGGTGGGAGACTGCTGCTGGTGCTGGGTGATTGCTGCTGGTGGTGGGAGACTGCTGCTGGTGGTGGGAGACTGCTGCTGGTGCTGGGAGAGTGCTGCTGGTGGTGGGAGAGTGCTGCTGGTGCTGGGAGACTGCTGCTGGTGCTGGGAGACTGCTGCTGGTGGTGGGAGAGTGCTGCTGGTGGTGGGAGACTGCTGCTGGTGGTGGGAGACTGCAGCTGGTGGTGGGAGACTGCTGCTGGTGGTGAGAGACTGCTGCTGGTGCTGGGAGACTGCTGCTGGTGCTGGGAGACTGCTGTTGGTGGTGGGAGACTGCTGCTGGTGGTGAGAGACTGCTGCTGGTGCTGGGAGAGTGCTGCTGGTGCAGGGAGACTGCTGCTGGTGGTGGGAGACTGCTGCTGGTGGTGAGAGACTGCTGCTGGTGGTGAGAGACTGCTGCTGGTGCAGCTGAGCAGAGCTGGTGGCCAGGCTGAGAGAGTTGGCCTTGGGCAGCCTGCAGAAGAGGAGGCTTCAGAGAGAGCTTCTGGTGGCCTTGCAGTGCTTCAAGGGCCCAGCAGAGAGCTGGGGACAGAGCTTTGAGCAGGGCCTGATGGGACAGGACAAGGAGGGATGGTTGGAAAGGGCAAGAGGGAGCTTGAGAGTGGAGAGGAGAAATGTTTGGCAGTGAGGGTGGGGAGAGCCTGGCCCAGGCTGCCCAGAGAGCTGGGAGCTGCCCCATGCCTGGCAGCAGTGCAGGGGAGGTTGTGTGGGGCTGTGAGCAGCCTGCTGTGGCTGGGGCTGTCCCTGGGGGCTGCAGGGGGCTGCACTGGCTGAGCTTTAAAGGTCCCTTCCAATCCCTTCCCTGATTCTACCCCTGCTGTATTCTTGTTTTTAAGCCTCCAGCATCAAAGTGAAGGCAAACTGCAGCTGCCTGGCTGTGCCTCCAGCCCCATCCCTGCCACAGCCAGCAGCCACCCACCACCTCCAGAGCTGGCAGCCTCTTCACATCCCTTGTCCCCCTTCACCTGACCCAGCAGCAGCCTGAGCAGCAGGGTTGAGAAGAAGACTCTGAGCCCCCCATGGAGTCCTGGTGCCCCTGCAGCCCCTTGGAGAGGACAGCAGGGCAGGTGAGCTGAGCCTGGGCTGACCACAGGCCTTGGGAGAGGAGTGGAAGCCTGGTGGGTGGCCATGGAGAGGGGGCTCTGGGTGCAGCCCTGGCCCTGGCCCCACTCCCCCAGGCTGGAAACCAAAGAAATCTCCAAGGGGGCTAAGGGAGGTGGAAGCAGCAAACTGCTTTGCTTGCAGGAAAGCTTCTTTGCTGCAGGCTCCTGACCCAAACTCAGCTGGGCTTGGAGGCTCAGGTCTCCTGTGCCCCCCAGTGATGTGCCAGAGGGGCTGCATCTTCCCTTTGCTTTGCTGAATAAAGAGCTGGAAGCAGAGAGGGCACTGATGGCGTGGGCAGCAAGGCAGGAGGAGAAGCAGCACCACATGGGCTGAGGGCTGCCTGCTCTGCAGGGCCTGGGGCCAAGGCACTTGGGCTCCTGCTCCCAAATCACCACCAGCAGATGGCAAATCCTCTGGGCAGTACTTGCCCTGCAGGCACTGATCCCACAGGCAAAGCCCTTCCTGCTCCTGGATCAGCCTCCTGCTCCTCGAGGTGCCCAACACATCCTGTGCTGTGTCCTGGAGGGCTTGGAGTGCTGCTGGCCCCCAGCTCCTGCCACAGTGAACCCCAGGGTGCCTGTGGGGCACTGAGCCATGCCCACAGCCTGGGGCAGCAGCAGCAGCTCAGGGCCGTGCTCCCTGCTTGTGTTCATGGGGCTGGGGGAGAGCAGACTCTTCTGGACACCAGCAGCAGGTGGGACTGCTCCTGAAGGACAGGCAGGGGAGCACAAGAGGGTGTCCAGCACTACCTGAGCAGGGCAGGCAGGGGGACAGCAGCCATGGCCACTGAGAGCCCACAGGGAAGAGCACAGCTCCACAGAGCCACTGGATGACAGAACAGGTTGAGCTGGAAGAGACCTTCCAAGCTCAGCCAGTGCAGCCCCCTGCAGCCCCCAGGGACAGCCCCAGCCACAGCAGGCTGCTCACAGCCCCACACAACCTCCCCTGCACTGCTGCCAGGCATGGGGCAGCTCCCAGCTCTCTGGGCAGCCTGGGCCAGGCTCTCCCCACCCTCACTGCCAAACATTTCTCCTTCTCTCCACTCTCAAGCTCCCTCTTGCCCTTTCCAACCCTCCCCCCTTGGCCTGTCCCATCAGGCCCTGCTCAAAGCTCTGTCCCCAGCTCTCTGCTGGGCCCTTGAAGCACTGCAAGGCCACCAGAAGCTCTCCCTGGAGCCTTGTCTTCTGCAGGCTGCCCAAGGCCAACTCTCTCAGCCTGGCCACCAGCTCTGCCAGTCCAACCAGAGGTGTCCAGCTCGAAGGAGGCTGTCCCTGAGGAGTCAGTCAGGAGGGTCTGCCTCACCTCTCCTCCTTGGTGCCTCACGATGAGCGGGAGCTGCTTCCGCGGCAGCGCGGCGCCGGCAGCTCCCTTCAGCAGCATCTGCAGCAGGAGGGCAGGGGAGGAGCCCCGGGGTGGGCTGCTCTGCACGGGGCTGGGGGGCAGCAGGGGCATGGCTGGCTGCAGCAGGGTGCAGAGGAGCCCTGTGGGGTGCAGGGACCCCCTCCATTACCATGCCAGTGTAGGGGATGCCAGACCTGTAGAAACCATTGGTGTCTTCGAAGGTGACGGAGAGGCTTTCGGGGACAATCTTGAAGCTCTTGGTGCCGCTCACCTCCAGCCCTGTGGGGAGGGAGTGGGGAGCTGAGGCTGTTGCAGGGACACAGAGCACAGGTCACCTGCTGCCACCTTCCCCCTCAGGGTGCAGAAAATGCCCCTGCAGGCTTTGCCTCTGCAGCCAACAGCAGCCAGCAGAGCTTGCACCTCCCAGCAGCAGAGCGAAGCCTCTGTGGCCTGGTTTGGAGCTAGAGCCGGGCTGCAGCTGGCTGCAGAGACTTCAGCAGAGGTCCTTCACCAATGCAGGACCACCCTGGGGCCAGGGGCCAGCACATGGCCTTCTCCTTTTCCAAAGCCAAGCCTCTGGAGGTGAATTCTGGCATGAGCAAGGTGGTGGCTGAGGGATTAGCTCCAAGGGTGAAGCCACACAAGCAGCCTGGGTGAAACCACAGCTCCACTTTGCAAGGACTCATCTCACTGTTGGCCAAATCTTTGGAGCCTGGGAAGTTTTGTTAGCCTCCTGACCCTTTCTCTGCTCAGAACTTGAATAGTTGGGGCTGTTCAGTCTGGAGAAGAGAAGGCTCCCAGGAGACAAGTCCAAGTGCCAGGGGCTGCACTTTGAAGCTCTTGGTGCCTCTCACCTCCAGCCCTGTGGGGAGGGAGTGGGGAGCTGAGGCTGTGTAATGGGTTGGGGCAAACCCCCTCCCCACCACGGGCAGAAAACAACGACTCAGACAAAAGGATTGCAAAAGTGATGGAAAGTTTAAATAGAAAAACAATTTAAAAACAAAACAAACAGCAATGAAAGCTTTACAGAGCACCACAAGCACCGTGACAAAGAGAGATCCCAGAACACACCCTGGGAGTACACCCAAACCCACCCCCCCCCCCCGAGCTCTTTCCTCCCCCCCCCAACCGAGACTTGGGCCTGGGCAGGCCCAAGGGAAGCAGCTCAGCCATTTTACCTAGGCTGCAGCTGGGGACAAAAGAGGAAGTGAAGACCCCGCATGGGCATTTTATAGGGGAGCAGGGCATTATGGGAATGCAATACCTGGTCTCCTGTGACCACCCCCTGGGCTGGGCCCACCCCTTGAGACCTCCCAGGTGTGGTCTATGCAGTGGCATCCGGGCCAGCCCCCAGCCTAAACCACCACACGGCACCCCTTATTCCATACCATAATCCCTGCACCCAAAACATATCATCAAATGAGAACTGTACTGATGACATGTCTAGCAACAGTCCAGGTCTTCATCTGGGCATCGTTCCACACAGTCTCTCATTCAGGCTAAAGTATCGGTCCAATCCAGTTCTTCTTCCTCATATGATGGAACCTCCCAGCAACCCAGAGTCATTCGCCTGCAGTGTGAATTGCTTGTGGATCATTGGGACATCCTGGTCACCTGGCATTACCTCACAACTTCTCAGCCGAACCTTTGTTTGCTTTTACAGTTACTCAGTCGCTTTTTTCCACCCCTGGGGCAAGTCGGTCGGAGCAACGACCACTTTTCTCCATCCCTCCACGGAGCCTCAGCTGACTGCTTCCAGCTCTGGTCCAAAGCTACACAAATGCACATCGCAGGCACATCACAAGCACATCACAGGCGCATCGCACGCGCATCGCAGGCACATCACAGGCACATCACAGGCACATCGCACGCACACCGCAGGCACATCAGAGGCACATCGCAGGCAAATCGCAGGCACATCGCAGGAACATTGCACGCACATCAGAGGCACATCACAGGCACATCGCAGGCACATCGCAGGCACATCGCAGCCACATTAGAGGCACATCACAGGCACATCGCAGGCACATCGCAGGCTCATCACAAGCACATCGCAGGCGCATCGCAGGCACATCACAGGCACATCAGAGGCACATGGCAGGCACATTGCAGCCACATCGCAGGCACATCACAGGCACATGGCAGGCACATCACAGGCACATCGCAGGCACATCGCAGGCATATCACAGGCACATCGCAGGCACATCATAGGCACATCGCAGGCACATCACAGGCACATCACAGGCACATCGCAGGCACATCACAAGCACATCGCAGGCACATCACAGGCACATCGCAGGCACATCGCAGGCACATCACAGGCACATCGCAGGCACATCACAAGCACATCGCAGGCACATCGCAGGCACATCGCAGGCACATCACAGGCACGTCGCAGGCGCATCGCAGGCACATCACAGCCACATCACAAGCTCATCAGAGGCACATCGCAGGCACATCACAGGCACATCCGAGGCACATCGCAGGCACATCAGAGGCACATCACAGGTACATCGCAGGCACATCACAGGCACATCGCAGGCACATCACAAGCACATCACAGGCACATGGCAGCCACATCACAGGAACATCGCAGCCACATCACAGGCACATCAGAGGCACATCACAGGCACATCGCAGGCATATCACAAGCACATCGCAGCCACATCACAGGCACATCACAGGCACATGGCAGGCACATGGAAGGCACATGGCAGGCACATCAGTGGCACCTCACAGGCACATCGCAGGCGCATCGCAGGCACATCACAGGCACATCGCAGGCACATCGCAGGCACATCACAGGCACATCGCAGGCACATCGCAGGCGCATCGCAGGCACATCGCAGCCACATCACAAGCACATCGCAGGCATATCAAAGGCACATCGCAGGCACATCGCAGGCGCATCGCAGGCATATCGCAGCCATATCACAGGCACATCAGAGTCACATCAGAGGCACATCGCAGCCACATCACAGGCACATTGCAGGCACATCACAGGCACATCACAGGCACATCGGAGGAACATCAGAGGCACATCGCAGGCACATCAGAGGCACATCGCAGGCACATCATAGGTACATCGCAGGCACATCAGAGGAACATCACAGGCACATCGCAGTCACATCGCGGGCACACCGCAGCCCTATCGCAGCCACATCACAAGTACAAGGCAGGCACATCACAAGCACATCGCAGGCACATCGCAGCCACAACACAGGCACATCACAGGCACATGGCAGGGACATAGCAGGCACATCGCAGGCACATCCGTGGCACATCACAAGCACATCGCAGGCACATCGCAGCCACATCACAGGCACATCACAGGCACATGGCAGGGACATAGCAGGCACATCGCAGGCACATCCGTGGCACATCACAGGCACATCGCAGGCACATCGCAGGAATATCAAAGGCACATCACAAGCACATCGCAGGCACATCGCAGCCACATCACAGGCACATCACAGGCACATGGCAGGGACATAGCAGGCACATCGCAGGCACATCCGTGGCACATCACAGGCACATCACAGGCACATCAGAGGCACATCGCAGGCACATCGCAGCAACATCGCAGGAACATCACATGCACATTTCAGGCACATCACAGGCACATTGCAGACACATCGCAGCCACATCACAAGCACAAGGCAGGCACATCAAAAGCACATCGCAGGCACATCGCAGCCACATCACAGGCACATCAGAGGCACATGGCAGGCACATCAGAGGCACATCGCAGGCACATCACTGGCACATCGCACGCACATCACAAGCACATCGCAGGCACATCGCAGGCGCATCGCAGGCACATTGCAGGCACATCACAGCCACATTGCAGGCGCATCGCAGGCACATCACAGCCACATCACAGGCGCATCGCAGGAACATCACAGGCACATCACAGGCACATGGCCGGCACATCACAGGCACATCAGAGGCACATCAGAGGCACATTGCAGGCACATCGCAGGCACATCACAGGCACATGGCAGGCACATCACAGGCACATTGCAGGCACATCACAGGCTCATCGCTGGCACATTACAGGCACATCGCAGGCACATCACAAGCACATCACAGTCACATCACAGGCACATCGCAGGCACATCAGAGGCACGTCACAGGCACATCGCAGGCACATCGCAGGCACATCACAGGCACATCGCAGTCACATTGGAGGCACGTCACAGGTGCATCGCAGGTACATCACAAGAACATCGCAGGCGCATCGCAGCGACATCGCAGCCACATCACAGGCACATGGCAGGCACCTCGCAGTCGCATCGCAGGCACATCGCAGGAACATCACAGGCACATCACAGGCACATCACAGGCACATGGCAGGCACATCACAGGCACATCACAGGCACATCAGAGGCACATCGCAGGCACATCACAGGCACATCGCAGGCACATCACAGGCACATCAGAGGCACATCGCAGGCACATCACAAGCACATCGCAGGCGCATCTCAGGCACATCACAGGCACATCGCCGGCACATCGTAGGGACATCACAGGCACATCGCGGGCACATCACAGGCTCATCGCTGGCACATTACAAGCACATCGCAGGCACATCACAAGCACATCACAGTCACATCACAGGCACATCGCAGGCACATCAGAGGCATGTCACAGGCACATCGCAGGCACATCGCAGGCACATCACAGGCACATCGCAGGCACATCGCAGGAACATCACAGGCACATCACAGGCACATGGCAGGCACATCACAGGCACATCAGAGGCACATCAGAGGCACATCGCAGGCACATCACAGGCACATCGCAGGCACATCACAGGCACATCAGAGGCACATCGCAGGCACATCACAAGCACATCGCAGGCGCATCTCAGGCACATCACAGGCACATCGCCGGCACATCGTAGGGACATCACAGGCACATCGCGGGCACATCACAGGCTCATCGCTGGCACATTACAAGCACATCGCAGGCACATCACAAGCACATCACAGTCACATCACAGGCACATCGCAGGCACATCAGAGGCATGTCACAGGCACATCGCAGGCACATCGCAGGCACATCACAGGCACATCGCAGTCACATCGCAGGCACATCACAGCCGCATCACACCTACATCGCAGGCACACCAGAGGCACATCACAGGCACATCGGAGGCACATCACAGGCACATCACAGGCACATCGCACCCACATCGCAGGCACATCACAGGCACATCACAGCCACATCGCAGCCACATCAGA
The DNA here is from genome assembly GCF_026170545.1 of Melanerpes formicivorus. Lineage (NCBI taxonomy): Eukaryota > Metazoa > Chordata > Aves > Piciformes > Picidae > Melanerpes > Melanerpes formicivorus. Next base: position 1,580,343 of record NW_027142465.1, on the reverse strand, counting down.
GGCACATCGCAGGCACATCGCAGGCACATCAGAAGCACATCGCAGGAACATCGCAGCCACATCGTAGGCGCATGGCAGGCACATCACAGGACATCGCAGGCACATCACAGTCACATCGCAGCCACATATCAGCCACATCACAAGCAGGCACATCGCAGGCACATCGCAGGCACATCAGTGGCACATCACAGGCACATCACAGGCATATCACAGCCACATCGCAGGCACATCGCAGGCACATCAGAGGCACATCGCAGCCACATCGCAGCCACATCACAGGCACAATGCAGGCACATCACAGGCACATCGCAGGCACATCGCAGGCACATCGCAGCCACATCACAAGCACATCGCAGGCACATCTCAGGCACATCGCAGGCATATCACAGGCACATCGCAGGCACATCGCAGGCACATCACAGGCACATCAGTGGAACATCAGAGGCATATTTCAGGCACATCACAGGCACATCGCTGGCACGTCACAGGCACATCACAGGCACATCAGAGGAACATCAGAGGCACATCGCAGGCACATCACAGGCACATCGCAGCCACATCGCAGGCACATTGCAGGCACATCGCAACCACATCACAGGCACATCACAGGCACATGGCAGGCACATGGCAGGCACATCGCAGGCACATCAGTGGCACATCAGAGGCACATAGCAGGCACATCACAGCCACTTCGCAGGCACGTCACAGGCACATGGCAGGCACATCAGAGGCACATCGGAGGCACATCACAGGCACATCGCAGGCACATCACAGGCATATCAGAGACACATCGCAGGCACATCACAGGCACATCAGAAGCACATCGCAGGCACATCACAGGCACATCAGAGGCACATCAGAGGCACATCGCAGGCACATGGCAGGCACATCACAGGCACATCACAGTCACATTGCAGGCACATCACAGGCACATCACAGGCACATCGCAGAAACATCACAGGCACATCACAGGCACATCGCAGGCACATCGCAGGCACATCCGTGGCACATCACAGGCACATCGCAGGCACATCACAGGCACATCAGAGGCACATCGCAGGCACATCACAGGCACATCGCAGCCACATCACAGGCACATCGCAGGCACATCACAGGAACATCACAGGCACATCACAGGCACATCGCAGGCACATCGCAGGCACATCAGAGGCACATCACAGGCACATCGCAGGCACATCGCAGGCACATCAGAGGCACATCAGAGGAACATCTCAGGCACATCGCAGGCACATCGCAGGCACATCACAGGCACATCGCAGGCACATCGCAGGCACATCAGAGGCACATCACAGGCACATCGCAGGCACATCGCAGGCACATCAGAGGCACATCACAAGCACATCGCAGGCACATCGCAGGCACATCACAGGCACATCGCAGGCACATCGCAGGCACGTCACAGGCACATCGCAGTCACATTGCAGGCACGTCACAGGTGCATCGCAGGCACATCACCAGCACATCGCAGGCACATCGCAGCTACATCGCAGCCACATCACAGGCACATGGCAGGCACATCACTAGCACATCGCAGGCGCATCGCAGGCACATCACAGCCGCATCAGAGGCACATCGCAGGCGCATCGCAGGCACATCACAGGCACATCAGAGACACATCGCAGGCACATCACAGGCACATCGCAGGCACATCGCAGGCACATCACAGGCACATCACAGTCACATTGCAGGCACGTCACAGGTGCATCGCAGGCATATCACAAGCACATCGCAGGCACATCAGAGGCATATCGCAGGCACATCACAGGCACCTCAGAGGCATATCGCAGGCACATCACAGGCACATCGCAGCCACATCAGAGGCACATCGCTGGCACATCACAGGCACATCGCAGGCACATCACAGGCACATCACAGCCGCATCAGAGGCACATCGCAGACACATCACAGGCACATCGCAGCCACATCAGAGGCACATCGCAGGCACATCACAGGCACATCGCAGGCACATGGCAGGCACATCACAGGCACATCGCAGGCGCATTGCAGGCACATCGCAGGCACATCACAGCCACATCGCAGGCACATCACAGGCACATCAGAGGCACATCGCAGGCACATCGCAGCCACATCGCAGCCACATCACAGGCACATCACAGGCACATGGCAGGCACATCACAGGCACATCAGAGGCACATCACAGGCACATCGCAGGCACATAGCAGCCACATCACAGGCACATCACAGGCACATGGCAGCCACATCACAGGCACATGATAGGCACATGGCAGGCACATCACGGGCACATCGCAGGCACATCGCAGCCACATCACAGGCACATCACAAGCACATGGCAGGCACATCACAGGCACATCAGAGGCACATCGCAGCCACATCACAGGCAGATCACAGGCACATGGCAGGCACATCACAGGCACATCAGTGGCACATCACAGGCACATCGCAGGCACATCGCAGGCACATCGCAGGCACGTCACAGGCACATCGCAGTCACATGGCAGGCACATCACAGGCACATGGCAGGCACATCACAGGCACATGGCAGGCACATCAGAGGCACATCGCACACACATCACAAGCACATCGCAGGAACATCGCAGGCACATCACAGGCACATGGCAGGCACATCACAGGCACATCGCAGGCACATCAGAGGCACATCGCACACACATCACAAGCACATCGCAGGCACATCACAGGCACATCAGAAGCACATCGCAGGCACATCACAGGCACATCAGAGGCACATCAGAGGCACATCGCAGGCACATGGCAGGCACATCACAGGCACATCACAGTCACATTGCAGGCACATCACAGGCACATCGCAGGCACATCGCAGGCACATCAGAGGCACATCACAGGCACATCGCAGGCACATCACAGGCACATCAGAGGCACATCACAGGCACATCGCAGGCACATCAGAGGCACATCAGAGGCACATCGCAGGCACATCACAGGCACATCGCAGCCACATCACAGGCACATCGCAGGCACATCGCAGGAACATCACAGGCACATCACAGGCACATCGCAGGCACATCGCAGGCACATCAGAGGCACATCACAGGCACATCGCAGGCACATCGCAGGCGCATCAGAGGCACATCACAGGCACATCGCCGGCACATCGCAGGCACATCAGAGGCACATCACAAGCACATCGCAGGCACATCGCAGGCACATCACAGGCACATCGCAGGCACATCGCAGGCACATCAGAGGCACATCGCAGGCGCATCGCAGGCACATCACAGGCACATCAGAGACACATCGCAGGCACATCGCAGGCACATCAGAAGCACATCGCAGGCACATCACAGGCACATCGCAGGCACATCGCAGGCACATCACAGGCACATCACAGTCACATTGCAGGCACGTCACAGGTGCATCGCAGGCATATCACAAGCACATCGCAGGCACATCACAGGCACATCAGAGGCATATCGCAGGCACATCACAGGCACCTCAGAGGCATATCGCAGGCACATCACAGGCACATCGCAGCCACATCAGAGGCACATCGCTGGCACATCACAGGCACATCGCAGGCACATCACAGGCACATCACAGCCGCATCAGAGGCACATCGCAGACACATCACAGGCACATCGCAGCCACATCAGAGGCACATCGCAGGCACATCACAGGCACATCGCAGGCACATGGCAGGCACATCACAGGCACATCGCAGGCGCATTGCAGGCACATCGCAGGCACATCACAGCCACATCGCAGGCACATCACAGGCACATCAGAGGCACATCGCAGGCACATCGCAGGCACATCGCAGCCACATCACAGGCACATCACAGGCACATGGCAGGCACATCACAGGCACATCACAGGCACATGGCAGGCACATCACGGGCACATCGCAGGCACATCGCAGCCACATCACAGGCACATCACAGGCACATGGCAGGCACATCACAGGCACATCAGAGGCACATCACAGGCACATCGCAGGCACATCGCAGCCACATCACAGGCACATCACAGGCACATGGCAGCCACATCACAGGCACATCACAGGCACATGGCAGGCACATCACGGGCACATCGCAGGCACATCGCAGCCACATCACAGGCACATCACAAGCACATGGAAGGCACATCACAGGCACATCAGAGGCACATCGCAGCCACATCACAGGCAGATCACAGGCACATGGCAGGCACATCACAGGCACATCAGTGGCACATCACAGGCACATCGCAGGCACATCGCAGGCACATCGCAGGCACGTCACAGGCACATGGCAGGCACATCACAGGCACATGGCAGGCACATCAGAGGCACATCGCACACACATCACAAGCACATCGCAGGAACATCGCAGGCACATCACAGGCACATGGCAGGCACATCACAGGCACATCGCAGGCACATCACAGGCACATCGCACACACATCACAAGCACATCGCAGGAACATCACAGGCACATCACAGGCACATGGCAGGCACATCGCAGCCACATCACAGGCACATCCGTGGCACATCACAGGCACATTGAAGGCACATCACAGCCACTTCGCAGGCATTTCACAGCCACTTCTCAGGCATATCACAGCCACATCGCAGGCACATCACAGGCACATGAGAGGCACATCACAGGCACATGGCAGGCACATCGCAGGAATATCACAGGCACATCGCAGGCACATGGCAGGCACATCCCAGGCACATTGCAGGCACATCACAGGCACATTGCAGGCACATCGCAGCCACATCACAAGCACAAGGCAGACACATCACAAGCACATCGCAGGAACATCGCAGGCACATCACAGGCACATCAGAGGCACATGGCAGGCACATCGCAGGCACATCGCAGGCACATCGCAGGAACATCGCACGCACATCACAAGCACATCGCAGGCAAATCAGAGGCACATCACAGGCACATCACAGGCACATCGCAGGCACATCACAAGCACATCGGAGGCACATCACAGGCACATAAGAGGCACATCACAGGCACATCGCATGCACATCACAGGCACATCGCAGGCACATCACAGGCACATCAGAGGAACATCAGAGGCACATCGCAGGCACATTGCAGGCACATCGCAGGCACATCACAAGCAGAAGGCAGGCACATAACAAGCACATCACCGGCACATTGCAACTGCATCACAGGCACATCACAGGCACATGGCAGGCACATGGCAGGCACATCGCAGCCACATCAGTGGCACATCACCGGCACATCGCAGGCACATCACAGCCACTTCGCAGGCACATCACAGGCACATGAGAGGCACATCACAGGCACATTACAGGCACATCAGAGGCACATCGCAGGCACATCACAGGCACATCACAGGAACATGGCAGGCGCATCACAAGCACATCGCAGGTACATCACAGCCGCATCGCAGGCACAACACAGGCACATCGCAGGCATATCACAGGCACATCAGAGGCACATCGCAGGCACATAGCACACACTTCACAAGCACATCGCACGCACATCACAAGCACATGGCAGGAACATCGCAGGCACATCGCAGGCACATCACAGGCACATCGCAGGCACATCACAGGCACATCAGAGGCACATTGCAAGCACATAGCACACACATCACAAGCACATCGCACGCACATCACAAGCACATCGCAGGAACATCGCAGGCACATCACAGGCACATGGCAGGCACATCACAGGCACATCGCAGGCACATCGCAGGCACATCACAGGCACATGGCAGGCACATGGCAGGCACATCGCAGGCACATCCGTGGCACATCACAGGCACATCGCAGGCATATCACAGCCACATCGCAGGCACATCACAGGCACATGGCAGGCACATGGCAGGCACATCACAGGCACATCCGTGGCACATCACAGGCACATCGCAGGCATATCACAGCCACATCGCAGGCATATCACAGCCACATCGCAGTCACATCGCAGCCACATGTGAGGCACATCACAGGCACATCGTAGGCACATCGCAGGAATATCACAGGCACATCGAAGACACATGGCAGGCACATCACAGGCACATTGCAGGCACATCTCAGGCACATCACAGGCGCATCGCAGCCACATCGCAGGCACATTGCAGGCACATCGCAAGCACATTGCAGGCACATCGCAGCCACATCACAAGCACAAGGCAGGCACATCACAAGCACATCGCAGGGCCCATCGCAGCCACATCACAAGCACATCACAGGCACATGGCAGGCACATGGCAGGCACATCAGTGGCACATCACAGCCACTTCGCAGGCATATCACAGCCACATTGCAGGCACATCGCAGGCACATCGCAGGCGCATTGCAGGCACATCGCAGGCACATCACAGCCACATCGCAGGCGCATCGCAGGCACATCACAGCCACATCGCAGGCGCATCGCAGGAACATTGCAGGCACATCACAGCCGCATCGGAGGCACATCGCAGGCTCATCGCAGCCACATCACAGGCACATCACAGGCACATGGCAGGCACATCACAGGCACATCGCAGCCACATCGCAGCCACATCACAGGCACATCACAGGCACATGGCAGGCACATGGCAGGCACATCGCAGGCACATCGCAGGCACATCGCAGCCACATCACAGGCACATCACAGGCACATGGCAGGCACATCACAGGCACATCGCAGCCACATCGCAGCCACATCACAGGCACATCACAGGCACATGGCAGGCACATCACAGCCACATCGCAGCCACATCACAGGCACATCGCAGCCACATCGCAGCCACATCACAGGCACATCACAGGCACATGGCAGGCACATCGCAGGCACATCAGTGGCACATCACAGGCACATCGCAGGCACATCACAGCCACATCGCAGGCACATGAGAGGCACATCGCAGGCACATCACAGCCACATCGCAGGCACATGAGAGGCACATCACAGGCACATCGCAGGCACATCGCAGCCACATCGCTGGCACGTCACAGGCACATCGCAGACACATTGCAGGCACGTCACAGGTGCATCGCGGGCTCATCACCAGCACATCGCAGGCACATCGCAGCGACATCGCAGCCACATCACAGGCACATGGTAGGCACATCGCAGGCGCATCGCAGGCACATCACAGGCACATCGCAGGCACATCACAGGCACATCAGAGACACTTCGCAGGCACATCACAGGCACATCAGAAGCACATCGCAGGCACATCAGAGGCACATCACAGTCACATTGCAGGCACGTCACAGGTGCATCGCAGGCATATCACAAGCACATCACAGGCACATCGCAGGCACATCGCAGGCACATCACAGGCACATCAGAGGCACATCGCAGGCACATCAAAGGCACATCGCAGGCACATCGCAGGCACATCACAAACACATCACAGCCGCATCAGAGGCACATCGCAGGCACATCACAGGCACATCGCAGGCACATCACAGACGCATCACAGCCGCATCAGAGGCACATCGCAGACACATCACAGGCACATCGCAGCCACATCACAGGCACATCACAGGCACATCACAGGCACATCGCAGGCACATCGCAGGCACATCGCAGGCACATCAGTGGCACATCACAGGCACATCGCAGGCACATCACAGCCACTTCGCTGGCACATCGCAGGCACATCGCGGGCGCATCGCAGGCGCATCGCGGGCGCTTCGCGGGCACATCGCGGGCGCATCGCAGGAACATCGCAGGCACATCACAGGCACATCAGAGACACATACAGGCACATCACAGGCACATCAGAAGCACATCGCAGGCACATCAGAGGCACATCACAGGCACATGGCAGGCACATGGCAGGCACATCGCAGGTACGTCAGTGGCACATCACAGCCACTTCGCGGGCATATCACAGCCACATTGCAGGCACATCGCAGGCACATCGCAGGCGCATTGCAGGCACATCGCAGGCACATCACAGGCACATGGCCGGCACATCACAGGCACATCGCAGGCACATCGCAGCCACATCGCAGGCACATCACCGGCACATGGCAGGCACATGGCAGGCACATCGAAGGCACATCGCAGCCACATCACAGGCACATCACAGGCACATGGCAGGCACATCACAGGCACATCGCAGCCACATCGCAGCCACATCGCAGCCACCTCACAGGCAGATCACAAGCACGTGGCAGGCACATCACAGGCACATCGCAGACACATCGCAGCCACATCACAGGCACATCACAGGCACATGGCAGGCACATCACAGGCACATCAGTGGCACATCACAGGCACATCGCAGGCACATCACAGCCACATCGCAGGCACATGAGAGGCACATCGCAGGCACATCACAGCCACATCGCAGGCACATGAGAGGCACATCACAGGCACATCGCAGGCACATCGCAGCCACATCGCTGGCACGTCACAGGCACATCGCAGTCACATTGCAGGCACGTCACAGGTGCATCGCAGGCACATCACCAGCACATCGCAGGCACATCGCAGCGACATCGCAGCCACATCACAGGCACATGGCAGGCACATCGCAGGCGCATCGCAGGCACATCACAGCCACATCAGAGGCACATCGCAGGCACATTGCAGCCACATCAGGGCACATCACAGGCACATCACAGTCACATTGCAGGCACGTCACAGGTGCATCGCAGGCATATCACAAGCATATCACAGGCACATCACAGGCACATCAGAGGCACATCGCAGGCACATCACAGGCACATCGCAGCCACATCAGAGGCACATCGCTGGCACATCACAGGCACATCGCAGCCACATCAGAGGCACATCGCTGGCACATCACAGGCACATCGCAGGCACATCACAGGCACATCACAGCCGCATCAGAGGCACATCGCAGACACATCACAGGCACATCAGAGACACATCGCAGGCACATCACAGGCACATCAGAAGCACATCGCAGGCACATCACAGGCACATCGCAGGCACATCACAGGCACATCGCAGGCACATCACAGGCACATCAGTGGCACATCACAGGCACATCGCAGGCACATCACAGCCACTTCGCAGGCACATCGCAGGCACATCGCGGGCGCATCGCAGGCACATCAGAGACACATACAGGCACATCACAGGCACATCAGAAGCACATCGCAGGCACATCACAGGCACATCAGAAGCACATCGCAGGCACATCAGAGGCACATCACAGGCACATGGCAGGCACATGGCAGGCACATCGCAGGTACGTCAGTGGCACATCACAGCCACTTCGCAGGCATATCACAGCCACATTGCAGGCACATCGCAGGCACATCGCAGGCGCATTGCAGGCACATCGCAGGCACATCACAGGCACATGGCCGGCACATCACAGGCACATCGCAGGCACATCGCAGCCACATCGCAGGCACATCACAGGCACATGGCAGGCACATGGCAGGCACATCGCAGGCACATCGCAGCCACATCACAGGCACATCACAGGCACATGGCAGGCACATCACAGGCACATCGCAGCCACATCGCAGCCACCTCACAGGCAGATCACAAGCACATGGCAGGCACATCACAGGCACATCGCAGCCACATCGCAGCCACATCACAGGCACATCACAGGCACATGGCAGGCACATCACAGGCACATCAGTGGCACATCACAGGCACATCGCAGGCACATCACAGCCACATCGCAGGCACATGAGAGGCACATCGCAGGCACATCACAGCCACATCGCAGGCACATGAGAGGCACATCACAGGCACATCGCAGGCACATCGCAGCCACATCGCTGGCACGTCACAGGCACATCGCAGTCACATTGCAGGCACGTCACAGGTGCATCGCAGGCACATCACCAGCACATCGCAGGCACATCGCAGCGACATCGCAGCCACATCACAGGCACATGGCAGGCACATCGCAGGCGCATCGCAGGCACATCACAGCCACATCAGAGGCACATCGCAGGCACATTGCAGCCACATCAGAGGCACATCACAGGCACATCACAGTCACATTGCAGGCACGTCACAGGTGCATCGCAGGCATATCACAAGCATATCGCAGGCACATCACAGGCACATCAGAGGCACATCGCAGGCACATCACAGGCACATCGCAGCCACATCAGAGGCACATCGCTGGCACATCACAGGCACATCGCAGGCACATCACAGGCACATCACAGCCGCATCAGAGGCACATCGCAGACACATCACAGGCACATCAGAGACACATCGCAGGCACATCACAGGCACATCAGAAGCACATCGCAGGCACATCACAGGCACATCAGAGGCACATCACAGGCACATCGCAGGCACATCGCAGGCACATCACAGGCACATCACAGTCACATTGCAGGCACGTCACAGGTGCATCGCAGGCATATCACAAGCACATCGCAGGCACATCACAGGCACATCACAGGCACATCGCAGGCATATCACAGGCACATCGCAGCCACATCAGAGGCACATCGCTGGCACATCACAGGCACATCGCAGGCACATCACAGGCACATCACAGCCGCATCAGAGGCACATCGCAGACACATCACAGGCACATCACAGGCACATCACAGGCACATCAGAGGCACATCGCAGGCACATCACAGGCACATCGCAGCCACATCACAGGCACATCACAGGCACATGGCAGGCACATCACGGGCACATCGCAGGCACATCGCGGGCACATCACAGGCACATGGCAGGCACATCACAGGCACATCGCAGCCACATCAGAGGCACATCGCAGGCACATCATAGGCACATCGCAGGCACATCAGAGGCACATCGCAGGCACATCGCAGGCACATCAGAGGCACGTCACAGGCACATCGCCGGCACATCACAGGCACCTCAGAGGCACATCATAGGCACATCATAGGCACATTGCAAGCACATCACAGGCACATCGCAGGCACATCACAGGCACATCAGAGGCACATCGTAGGCACATCGCAGGCGCATCACAGGCACATTACCTCCCCCTCTGCGGCTTCGTGTACCGAGGCATCACCGCGTCCGATTCACAGCCCTCCCCTGGCAGAGGGGGCAGCTGCAGCACAACTCTCTGAGAAGAGAGGAGGCAGAGCCAGGTGCTTGGCGCCATTCTCGGAGCATGTCTGAAAACACCAGGGAAAGATTTACAGCTGCCGCCGCCGCTTGAACACAGCCCGGCCCGGCCTCCACCGTCTCTGTCGCTGCGATGCAGAGTCCAAGTCACCTCCACCACTTTGGGCGTCCAAACAGTTGCTTCAGCCAAAGCCACAAGCACGTTCTCAGGGCCATTGAGATCAGCTTGTCAGCTGAAGTCCCTGCTCGCCCTCGGATTTCAGAAGCCATCGCTTGCCCGCTCGCCATGGGTGGCTGTCCCCCGCAGCGGCCACGGGCCAACCCCGCTCTGCTTGCCGCTGCCCCCTCCTCTGCTCCACTCCCTGCCGCTTGTTACTCCGCAGAGAACAAGGAGAAGAAGGCAGGTCTCGCCTTCTTAGGCTACCCAACCATTCTTAAGCCACCCTGGGCAGAAAGTCACAGAAAGAGCCACCCCTCGCTGTTCCCAAGCAACAGGAGGGACGTCCATGCCATCAGCCACGCACCAGGAGGCCTTCTGCAGTCCACAGGAGAGTTCACACAGTCGCCCCAACAAGAAAACTTGAGCCCCAACTTGCAAACCCAAACCGATGCCCAGAACTAAATTTAAACTCTCCATTGTTTGCAATCGATCTGCAGAGTGGGCACAGCAGCCATCCCCACGTTGGTGCGCCAAAATGTAACGGGTTGGGGCAAACCCCCTCCCTACCACAGGGCAGAAACAACGACTCAGACAAAGGGATTGCAAAAGTGATGGAAAGTTTAAATAGAAAAACAATTTACAAACAAACAACAATGAAAGTGTTGCCTGTCGTAGGCGTGGCGACCTGGTTCAGGAACGGCACGGCGGCCAACCCCAGACCGCTCGGTCCATCAGCTCGCAGACACGAATGTGGTGGACAGCAAATGGCCTTTATTAGTGAAGAACACTACACTATATAACTAAAATTTACGTCACTTCTGTAAACTAAACACTATTGGCTATCAGGAGAGGGGCCCTATCTTCCCGTACAACGCGAGATCTTCCGAACGCTGGGTCCTAACTGCCTACAATTCCCCCCTCCCTATGCGTAACCAAATTAGCTAAAATATAAGAATCCTAAAAAATAGAACAATTTTAAAAGTATACATCATAAACTTGAATAAAAAATGTAAGGCACAATGACTAAGGATAACTAAGAATAACACTAGCTAAACATTCTTTAGACGGCTCAAGGCATCACAGCCCCCCTCTGCGGAGGCTATTTTGCCGTTCTCTGGATTCTGCCAGTGCGGAACTCCCAGGCTTGGACAGGACACTTGCCAGCTCGTCATCGTCTCTTGCCACTGGGGTATATGGGTCACAAGGGTGTCCAATGATCTGGTCCTGTGAAAAGAAACTCACACTTTCATTAGTTTTATTCTGAAGACCTGGTTTAATAGACTTAAGTGGACACCATTGAACTCTACCATCTTTTTTAACTGCGGCATACCCTCGGCCTGTCAGAACTAATTTCCACCCCTGTTCCCATTCTCCCAGCTCATTTCTAACTATGACCAACGGGCCTTCCTCTAGTGCTTGAGTGGCCCAATGTTTTTGAGCGGGGCTATTCACCTCCTCCCCCCTAGGAAATTGATTCAGTGCTAGCAAAGCAGTCACCAGGAGGCGTGCTTGGTCTCCTGGGGGAATGATGTTGACAAAACCTTCTGCTTTTGCTAATACCTCCAATGTAGTTTTCAGAGTTTGATTTGCTCATTCTACTATGGCCTGTCCCGTGCTATTATACGGGATGCCGTGTATTAGGGTGATACCCCATTTCACAGCAAATGCCTGGATTGATTTAGACACAAAATTGGGACCATTATCTGTTTTGATCTGATTAGGGACACCAAGCCATGCCATGGCCGTAAGCCAATGTTGAATGGTTGCTTTGGAGTCAGTCCTAAGGTGTTGAGTGGCCACAATCACCCCGCTATATGTGTCTATAGTAACCGCTAGCCACGCTTGAGGCTTCAGCAACTGACAGAGCGTAAAGTCCGTCTGCCACACCTCAGAGGCTTTAAGACCTCTGGGATTAACTCCACTGGACCACAGCGGTGCTTTTTGACAGTGAGGACACGTAGCGAGTGAACTTGAGGATACCTGTTGCTTGATAAAATCAAGAGAGTTCATTGCTTCCCTTGTTAGAGTTTTTGGTTCCCATGGGTTCTGTCCGTTTTGACGATCATGCAGGGGGGCCATGATTTCAGGACTTATCAGGACAATATTACGGAGCCATTGCAGGACCCCACTAACTGTTGCATATCATGGAGTGTTTTGATGTCCCGACGAATCTTCATTTGGGGGGGGTCACGTAAGAGCTTGTGATCTCCACTCCCAAAAAAGTTACACAAGGTCCTCTTTTGATCTTTGCACTCGCGATTTCAAACCCATTTGCTTTTAAAGTCTCTGAAATTGTTGACACCAACTGGTCCACCTGACTTCCTGACGGCACAGCGGTCAAAATATCATCCATATATTGAATGATAGTCGCAGTTGGATCACTACGCCGAACTGGTACCAATGCCCCATCCACTGTAATCTGGCAGATAGTAGGTGAGTTGATCATTCCTTGGGGCAGCACTTTCCACTGGAAGCGTAGATTAGGGCGTTGACTGTTTGGAAACACAACAGAAAAAGCAAACCGCTCCTTGTCCTCCTCATGCAGGGATATCGAAAAGAAACAGTCCTTAATATCGAGGACAGCACAAGGCTGTCCTTCTGGTATCACAGAATTCATAGGCAACAGCATTTGAACAGGACCCATTGGTTGAATTCTCTTATTTACCTCACTCAGATCATGAAGGAGACAAAACCCTTCACCAGTTCGTTTGGGTATTACAAAAACTGGGGTATTCCACGGGCTAGTAGAAGGCTCTATGTGCCCTCGCTGCAGCTCGCGATCAACCAGCTCAAGAAGAGCATCCATTCGAGGCCTTGATAAGGGCCACTGCTCGACCCATACTGGGTTGGAAGATTTCCACATCAATTTAATAGGTAGAAGTGGGTGTGCAGCAGTGGCCCTTAGAATAAATTTGTCACCCTGGCTTTTAATAAAGCTAGCACGTCCCTTCCCAACAGGGGTGGGACTCCTGACATAACATATGGAAAAAGGGTGATGGTTTTCTCCGGTCCCGTTTCACTGTGAATTGTAATTGCTACCAACTGAACGCTCCTCTGAGCTCGACTCAATCCCCCAACTCTACTCGCCATGGGGGCATCTTCCAATTTCCAGCGTGGAGGCCAATTTGTCTCAGGAATAACCGTAACATCTGCTCCAGTGTCAATCAAGAAGGGGACATTAATGGTGGTGCCATGGGGGGCACTATAGAGAGAACAGACCCCCCACACCACTGGCGGGTTGTCACACTTTACTGCCAGGGCCACCCTAAGGTCTCGCCCCCAAGGGATGGTCCTTGCTGTTCTTGAGATAGAGGCAGATTCAGTTGGATCATCGGTTGGGCCACAAAGTTGGTCGCTTCTCGAAGGGGCAGGGAGTTCGAGAACACTTTGCCCCATCTGAGGTTGACATAGTTGGGCCGCCTCATGTCCCAAGTGGGAGAGGGCCATATGTGGCCCAAGTGCCCTCTCCCCACCCCGTTTCCCTGGTTTTTAGATCTACAGTCCTTAGCAAAATGTCCTTTCTTTCCACAGGCCCAACAGGGTCCTCTGGGTTGATTCTGGCGCAGGGGAATTGATGTTGGCGAATCCCCCAACCGAGGGCAGTTTGCCACCACGTGGCCTGCCTGGCCACAGCTAAAACATGCCATCACGTCAGCTACTGCAGTGCAAACAGCCACCTGAATTGGGGCCAAATGCTCTTCATGTACGACATGCTTAATCATGTCTGCGAGACGGAGGAAGGGGCAGCAGAGCTGCAGGGCTGCCATGGGAATGGAGCCCTGGAGCCTGGGGCAGGGCTGTGGGGCTGAGCAGTGGGAAGCAGGGCAGGGGGCACTGGCATCCAGCAGGCCACCAGGCAGCGAGGTGCCAGCAGGGCTCAGCCCCTGGCAGCCTCAGCACTCGGCTGGGGCTCTGGAAGTGCAGGGGGCCCTGGGTGAGATGGGTGTTGGCTTCCTCAGTGAGAGGCTGGTAAGACACTGGAGCAGGGTGCCCAGGAAGGCTGTGGCTGCCTGATGCCTGGGAGTGCTGAAGGGCAGGCTGGCTGAGGCTGGGGACAAGCTGGGCTGGTGAAAGGTGTCCCAGCCCATGGCAGGGGGGTGGGAGCTGGGTGGTCTTTGAGGCCTCTTCCAACCCTGACAGTTCTGGGATTCTGTGACTGCCGGAGCCTTGAACCCAGCCAGGCTTGGGTCTGGTGGTTAAACATTGTCCCAGCTGCGTGGCTGGGTGCCAGCCACAGCCTTTTGCTGGCTGCCTGCAGGGAGCTGACAGCTTGAGGAGAAGCAGCAGCAGCAGCAGCAGCAGCCCCCAGCACAGGGGCTTTGGGACCCCCTTGCTTCCACCTGGTCCCCCAAGCATGGGCTCTGCAGCCACCCTGCCTTGTCTTCTGCTTTTCATCTCCTCCCTGACAGCTGGAGCATCTGCAAAGCAGTAAGCCTTCTGTGTCTGCCTGGCCCTGCCTGCCGGCACGGTCTGGCCCCACTGCTGGCACGGTCTGGTCCCACTGCTGGCACGGTCTGGTCCCACTGCTGGCACGGTCTGGTCCCACTGCTGTGGCAGTCCTCGCTGTCAGCCCGTTGCTGCTCGGGGTGGCAGTGCTGGGGGTGCTGGGTGGTCTCCACAGTGGACTTTACACCTGGGGTTGGTGTCTCTGGGCTGGTTTGGTGCAGGTGCATCCTCCCAGCGGGGCCAGGGGGGCAGCAGAGCCTTTCCTCCCTCCTCAGATGGACCTTGGTTGCTCCCAAGGTGTTTAGGTGGAGGGAGCTCTGCCCTGGCCTCCCGGGGAGCAAGGTGGAGCCCTGCAGAGACCACCCAGCACTAGGACAACACCCAGGTGCCCCACACCAGGGCAGCCTGGAGTGGAAAGGAGCCCCGAGGCTTGGGGGGGTGGGGGGGTGGTGTGGTGTCTCTGCTAGCCTCCCCTCACAGGGTGCCCCCTCCCCAGGCACTACCTGGTGATCTTCCCCTCAACCTTCCACTACACACACACGGGCCAAGTGCACATCCACCTCGTGGAGCTGGAGGCGCCTGTGAGGGTCACCCTGCACCTGGAGAGCAGCCATGAGGTGCCTGATGTGGTGCTGGAGGAGCAGGGCAGTGGAGTCCTGCAGCTGGCTTGGCCTCGCTTCACCCACGTGAGTGGCAGCCCCCCCCTGCCCCTGCCCCTGCCCCTGCCCCTGTCCCTGCCCCTGCCCCTGCCCCTGCTCCTGCCCCTGCCAGAACCAGCCTGGGGCAGCTGGCAGGGCACAGGAAGTCCATCCTGGGTGGAGAGGGAGGGAGGGAGGTGAAGAGCAGAGGGACAGGAGGAACGTAGAGACCTTGTGGGCTTTATCTGCATCAGCTTCCCACACACAGCAGTGCCCTGGTGCCCTCCTGGTGCCCTCCTGGTGCTCTCCTGGTGCCTTCCTGGTGCCCTCCTGGTGCCCTCCTGGTGCCTTCCTGGTGCCTTCCTGCTGCCCTCCTAGTGCCCTCCTGGTGCCTTCCTGCTGCCCTCCTGGTGCCTTCCTGCTGCCATCCTGGTGCCCTCCTGGTGCCTTCCCTGTGCGTTCCTGCTGCCCTCCTGGTGCCTTCCTGCTGCCCTCCTGTCAAGGTCCGGAGACATTAAATGTCTCGGTCCGGAGACACAGTTCTTTTAAATGTTCCCGTGTTGTGAAATCAGAGGCACAAACGAGGCCAAAGTATCAACAGCTAGGCTGTTTATTACGTAAATAAAGTGGACATAGGAAAGTGGACATAAGAAGGGGAGAGGGAGAAAAGAGAGAGGGAGAGAGAGAAGAGAGAGAGAAGAGGAAAGGAATTATATTACCACACCCTTCATCCCCCCCACGACAGTTAAAGTCTGTGGAGGAAAGGTGCTGCAGGAGATGTTGGGTTTGTAGAGGAACGGTGCTGAGGCTCCTCTGGGCAGCCTGGGTCTGTAGAGAAAGGCTGCTGAGGCTTTGGCTGGAGAAGAGCTGTGGTCCTCCGGGCAGCTTCTTTTCTCCGGAGCAGCATTGTCCTGGCTTTCCCTTCTCAGCGGCATGCTCCGTCTCCTGTGTTTTCCTTCATCTCCGTTTCTCTCCCCGTTTTTCTCCTCTGTTTCTCTCTCCAAACCAGTAGTTGCTCCAGTCTTTTATACAGTTTTTAGTCCTTAGGTATGTATTCAAATATTGTCCCTCAGGAATTCCAGGGGCAGGAAATAATCCTTAGGTTCTGTGTATTGCTGTGTGTTTGGCAAGGTTTTGGGTGGAGGGGGGGAATCTCCGTCTGCCCCATCTCCATCCAGACAAGGCCCCCCACATTCCTTACACCTCAGGAAACAGGTGGTAAAGCCCATTGTGTTGCCCTGCCCAGGGTACTTGATGGCTGGAGATTATCTTGCCCTAAAGGCGTGATGGCTGGGTCCTTGGGTCCATTGTTGTAGTCCTGTGTTATCACGATGCAATCACAAGCTGATTTGCATCCAGGATTGGTAGACAGGATTCTTTCCACCTTCTTTCCAGTGGCTCTGCTATCAGTTTATCTTTGTTGACTCACATCAAGAGAGACAAACTTATTAGTCTCTCACACCTCCTGATGCCCTCCTGGTGCCCTCCTGGTACCATCCTGGTACCCTCCTGGTGCCCTACTGGTGCCTTCCTGCTGCCCTCCTGATGCCCTCCTGGCACCTTCCTGGTGCTTTCCTGCTGCCTTCCTGCTGCCTCCCTGGTGCCCTCCTGGTGCCTCCCTGGCGCCACGGGGTGGTTGGGCTGGGCTCTGGGGGTGCTGTCTCAGGGGCGCCCCCCCCAGGCTCTGGCCCCAGCTCTGCTGTTTGCCTGGGGACAGGTTCCTGCCGAGCAGGAAGACTTCTACGAGGTGGCAGAGCTGCAGCTCTCCATCCAGGGAGCTTCCCTGCAGGTCTCTGAGAAGCGGCTGGTGCTGCTGGAAGCCTTGGAGCTGAGAGTCTTGTTCCAGACGGATAAGGACTCCTACGAGCCTGGGGCGGCTGGTGAGGGGGAACCGCCACTGGGGGAGGTGCCCAGGGGGAGGTGCCCAGGGGTGAGGTGCCCAGGGGTGGGGTGCCCAGGGGTGAGGTGCCCAGGGGTGGGGTACCCAGGGGTGGGATGCCCAGGGGTGGGCCCTGGGCTGCAGCAGTCACTCCTGCCCCTGCCTTTGCCTTCTGCAGTGAAGCTGAGAATCGTCTGCCTGGACCACAACCTGATGCCCAGAGACAGGGAGGTGAGGAAGGGTCAGGGTGCAGGGTGGGCATGGAGGCAACAGGGCCCCCACGGGCCCAGGATCAGCAGCCTGGGCAGCAGTGGCACAGCCTTCAGTGCCAGCACAGTGCCACACCTTCAGTGCCAGCACAGACACAGCCTTCAGTGCCAGCACAGACACAGATTTCAGTGCCAGCACAGACACAGCCTTCAGTGCCAGCACAGACACAGCCTTCAGTGCCAGCACAGACAGCTTCCAGTGCCAGCACACAGACACAGCCTTCAGTGCCAGCACAGTGCCTCAGCCTTGTGCCAGCACAGTGCCACAGCCTTCAGTGCCAGCACAGTGCCACAGCCTTCAGTGCCAGCACAGACACAGCCTTCAGTGCCAGCACAGTGCCACAGCCTTCAGTGCCAACACAGACACAGCCTTCAGTGCCAGCACAGTGCCTCAGCCTTGTGCCAGCACAATGCCACAGCCTTCAGTGCCAGCACAGACACAGCCGTCAGTGCCACCACACAGACAGAGCCTTCAGTGCCAGCACCGTGCCACAGGCTTCAGTGCCAGCACAGTGCCACAGCCTTGTGCCAGCACAAGCATGGAGGAGATGTGTGTGGGGAGGGAATTCCCCAAACACCAAAGAGATGTGGCACAGCCTGAGTGCCCTGGTACCAGCCCTTGCCTTTGGCACTGGCACAGCTCTGCAGGGGCCAACCCAGAGCCCCCAGACTCAAAGCCCAGCTCAGCCCCAGGTGCTTTGGGCATGCTGAAGGTTTCCTCTCTCTCTCTCTCTCTCTCTTTGCAGCTCCAGCTGGTGACCTTGCAGGTGAGTTGTCCCCGGGTGCCCACCTGTCAGCTCCCTGGGGAGCAGCCAAGGGCTCCACACGTCTGTGGAGCTGGGCTCAAGGAGCAGGGAAAGGGACTCCCCACCTCACCCCCGTGGCTGCTGAGAGAAGTTATCAGGAGCAAGGCTTTGGGACCCTCACCCTCATTTCCAGCCCACCCAGGTCAGCTGGGTGCCTGCCTGCAGGATGGGGAAGTCCTCTGGGCATGGATGGAGATGGCAGTGCCTATGGCCACAGAGACTCTGACCCAGGCTGGAGAAGGCCCTGAGCCCCCGGTCCGGGCTGGAGCAGCCCCCTGCCCCCTCCAGCTGCCGCGGCCAGGCTGGGGCTCGGCTCAGGCAGCCGCCCAGGGGCAGTCTTCCCATGGCAGGGCTGATGCCCTCGGGGCTGCTCTGAGCACGGTGGCAGGGCAAAGCCTCTGCTCCTTATGGAGGGTCCCACGCAGGATTTGAGCCCTCGAAGTTGTCAGCCCACATCCAGCCCCACGGGCGAGGGCTGACGCTGGCTGTCCCCGTGCGCAGGGCCCCGACTTCGAGCAAGTGATGGAGTGGAGGGGGGTGAGGCTGCGGCAGGGCATGGCGGAGCTGTCCTTCCTGCTGCCCCCTGACTCCGTCCCGGGCACCTACACCATCAGGACAGGGAGAAACAGCCACAGCTTCAGCGTGAAGGAGCAGGGTGCGTGGGGACACGGGAGGCTGGGCTCCGCCTGCCGTCTCTGGCCACGGCCGGGAGCCGCTGAAGGAAGCTATGGGCACAGCCCCGGTCCCCACTGGGGTCTCTCCCTCCCTCCCTCCCTCCCCCCCAGGTCTCCCCCAGTTTGCAGCGCTGCTCCAGCTGCCCCACGCCGTGACGCCGGAGGACGAGACGATCCCACTGCGCGTCTGTGGGTGGTGAGTGGCAGGGCAGCCCCAGCAGCGAGCCCGCCCCGGGTGCTGCTGCCCCCAGCAGCCACCCAGCCAGCTCCTGCTCCCCGGCCAGGAACCCCTCCGGGAAGGCTTTCCGGGGCAGCGCTGATGCCAGGCTGTGCCAGTACATCTTACCCCCGGACGGACCCACCCGGCACTGCGCCGTCTTGAGGGGCCAGGTGAGGGCATCGCCAGAGCCGGGAGGCACAGGGCTGCTGGTCCCGGAGGGGTCTTCCCACGCTGGGCTGCCGATGGCTGGCTGCCTCAGCTGGGCATCAGCACCCATCCTGCTCTCCTGCAAACCCAGAGACCAACCCCCCAGGAGAGCAGGGGAGCCGAGCAGGGACCTTTGGGTGGTTGTAGGGCCAGGATGGGCAGGAAGGGGGCAGCCAGGTGTGCGTGGCACGGAGTGGCACCGGCCCAGCGTGGGGGAGCAAGCCTGCGGGATCCAAGGGCTGCAGGACAGGAGGGAGGGGGCAGCGGCGGCCGGGGGGGTGAGGGTGAGGGCAGATGGCCCTCAGGGGCCCAGCCAGGGGCCGCTGCCGACGCTGGCGCTCGCTTCAGACAGGGAGGAAGGGCTGCATCTCCAGCGAGGTGCCGGCGGCTGCCTTCAAGCTGAGCAACCCCTACGCCATGCCTCGGCTCTACGCCGTCGCCTGGCTGCAGCAGGAGGGCACCGGTGAGCATCGCCCTGCCAAGGGCCAGCCCGCGGTGTCCTGGAGTGGTGGCACCTGGAGGGCACGGCACTACAACCCCCTCAGGTCTCCCTGGGGTCTCTCCCCTCCCCATCCATGAGCACAGAAGCACAGATCGATAGGGGCTGGGAGGGACCTCTGGAGCTCACCCAGTCCAGCCCAGCAGGGCACGCACAGCATCTTGCCCAGCAGCACAATGCCCAGGGGAGGTTGGAAGCTCTCCACACCAGGAGACTCCACAACCTCTCTGGGCAGCCTGCTCCAGGCCTCCAGCACCCTCACACCAAATAACTTTCTCCTCCTGCTCAGATGGAACCTCCTGGGTGCCAGTTTGTGCCCCTTGGCCCTTGGGATGTCCCTGGACACCACTGAGCAGAGTCTGGCCCCAGCCTCTTGCCCCCCAGCCTTTAGCTCTTGCTGAGCATTGCTCAGCTCCCCTCTGGGGCTGCTCTCCTCCAGGCTCTCAGCCCCAGGGCTCTCAGCCTTTGCTCCTCCCAGAGCTGCTCCAGGCCCCTCAGCAGCTTTGTAGCCTCTGTTGGACTCTCTCCAGCAGTTCTCTGTCTCCCTGGAACTGGGGAGCTCAGAGCTGGACCCAGGACTCCAGATGTGGCCTCCCTAGGGCAGAGCAGAGGGGGACGAGAACCTCCCTCGACCTGCTGGCCACACTCTCTTTAATGCACCCCAGGAGCCCATAGCCCTTCTTGCCCAACAGGGCACCTTGCTGGCTCATGGGGAGCTTGCCCCCCAGCTCTCCCAGCTCCTCCTCCTTGGAGCTGCTTCCCAGCAGGGCTCCCCTCACCTGTCCTGGTGCAGGAGGTTGTTCCTCCCCAGGGGCAGGGTCCTGCACACGCCCTTGCTGACCTTCATGAGGATCCCTCTGCCCTGCTCTCCCCTGGCTGGGTCAATCACTGTGCTTTTGAGAGTCTCTGACCCATCTTTCCTGGAGGGCGTCACCGGGACAGTTGCTGAGAGCCTCTCCCCTCTCCCCTCTCTCCTCTCCCCTCTCCCCTCTCCCCTCTCTCCTCTCTCCTCTCTCTCCTGTCCCCTCTCCCCTCTCTCCTCTCTTCTCTCTCCTCTCTCCTCTCCCCTCTCCCCTCTCCCCTCTCCCCTCTCCCCTCTCTCCTCTCTCCTCTCTCCTCTCCTCTCTCTCATCTCCCCTCTCCCCTCTCCCCTCTCTCCTCTCTCCTCTCCCCTCTCCCCTCTCCCCTCTCTCCTCTCCCCTCTCCCCTCTCCCCTCTCCCCTTTCCCCTCTCTCCTCTCTTCTCTCTCCTCTCTCCTCTCCCCTCTCCCCTCTCCCCTCTCTCCTCTCCTCTCTCCTCTCTCCTCTCCTCTCTCTCATCTCCCCTCTCCCCTCTCTCCTCTCTCCTCTCCCCTCACTCCTCTCTCTCCTCTCTCCTCTCCCCTCTCTCTTCTCTCCTCTCTCCTCTCCCCATTCTCCTCTCACCTCTCTCCTCTCCACTCTCTCCTCTCTCCTCTCTCCTCTCCCCTGTCTTATCTCTCCTGTCTTCTCTCATCTCTCTCCTCTCTCCTTTCCCCTCTCTCCTCTCTCCTTACTCCTCTCTCCTCTCTCCTCACTCCTCTCTCCTGTCCCCAGGGCTGTGGCAGACAGTGACCCAAACCTGTCTGGTCGTGCAGGAAACAACCACAATCAGCCTCCAGAGCCCTGATTTCTTCTACAATCCTGGGGCTCCCTACAAAGCCACGGTAACAGGGGGGGGCCTGTACCCTGCTGCCCCCAACCCTACTCTCTCTGAGCCCCTGCCCTGCCCAGCCCTGCCCTCTGCCCCACACCTGCAGCCCAGCCCAGCCCAGGCCATTTCCCTTTCTTTCCTGGTGCAGATGCTGCTGAAGGGCCCCAAGGGCTCTGTGCTGAGGGAGAAGGAGCTCCTCCTTGTGATCAACAACATGACAGGGTTGGTGGGGATACAAACCCTGCTGACAGATGAGCTGGGGAGAGCCTCTGTGGAGCTGGACACCTCTGGCTGGAGTGACAAGATCACCCTGCACGTGAGTGAGCCCTCAGGAGGCAGAGCTCTTCTTATGGGGCACCTTCCAGCCTCCTCTTGACCCCAGCTGGTCCTTTTGCCCCCTCAGCACCCCCCTGCTGAAAGCTCCACCTGTTCCTTAGCCCTCTTCAAGCCTTGCTTGCCCACCTGCAGACCCTTCCTGCTCCTGCTGCGCAACTCTCAGTCGTGCTGCTCTCTGCAAGTTCCTCCTCTCTGCCTTCCTGCTCTCCCACTCCACTGCCCAGTTTCAGGACCCATTTTCAGGACCCCTTTCTGCCTTCACCACCTGGGACACAAGATCAGATCCTCATGGGTTGGGCTTTCAGTTCCTACCCCCTGCTCACACCTGCTGCTCAGCCCTTGCCTCCTGCTCTTGCCACCCCCTTCGAGGGTCCCTTGTGCTGCTGCTCAGCTCTCTGCTTTGGGTGCTGAGCACAGCTGGGCTCTGCTCCTTGGCAACCTTCCTGCAGGGATGCCACAGCTGCAGGGTGGCTCTGCCCCCCTCCCTGCTTCTGCTCTTTGCTGTTGCCCTCAGGGAGCCTTCAAGGATGGACCTCCAGCTGCAGAGCCTGAAATCCTGGGCAGCTCCCACTACCAAAGTGTTGTTTACCGCCTGTACCCCAGCTCCTCGGGGGGAAAAGCCTTCCTGGCCATCCACAGGGTGGCAAAGGAGCTGCCCTGTGGCCAGACCCTGCAGCTGGAGGTGGATTACTTCTTGGGGGAGAAGGCCACGGGGATGGAGCAGCACAGCCTGGATGTGGTCTTCCTGGTGAGTCTTCACCTGGGGAGGGATGGGAGGCTGCAGGGGAGGCTGCCCAGGGTTGGGCTTCAGCAGAAACCATTCCCAGCCAGCCCTGAGAGCTGGAGCTGGCAGGTCTTGAGGCACCATTTCCATCCCTCCTGCAGGATGTGGCTCTAATGGTCTCTCTCTGAGCCTCCTCCGTGGTACCCCCTCGGCTGCTTGTGCTCATTCCCTGCTCAGCATCAGTTTGGTTGTTCCATCTCCTCCTCTGCAGGTCCTGGCCAAGGGGGCCATAGTCACTGTCCTCAGGAAAGAGCTGCATGCAGAGCCTGGTAAGTCTCAAGGCGTGGAGGGGCTGTGCAGGGCTCTGCTCTCCATCCCTGCTCCTCATAGGCTCACAGCACCAGGAAATGGTTTGGGCTGGAAGGAACCTTCAAGATCATCCAGTTCCAGCCCCCTGCCACGGGCAGGGACCCCTCCCACCAGCCCAGCTGGCTCAAGGCCTCATCCAGCCTGGCCCTGAACACCTCCAGGGAGGAGGCAGCCACAGCCTCCCTGGGCAGCCTGTGCCAGAGTCTCCCCATCCACCTCCTCTCCTTTCCTGTGGTCCAGGGCTGAAAGGCTTCTTCTCCCTGGAGCTGCCCATCAGCCTCCAGCTGGCACCCAGGTTCAGGGTGCTGGGCTACATGGTGCTGCCTGATGGGGAGCTGGTGGCTGACAGCACCAAGTTCAGCGTGGCCAAGTGCTTCCCCACCAAGGTGAGCAGGGGCTGCCAGAGCCAGGGGAGCTGCTGCTGGCCTTGGTGGGGAGCTGCAGGCACTGAGCCTCACTCCTCAGCAGAGCTTTCCCTCACCCCCAGACTCTCCTTTCAGGGAGGGTTCTCCTTCCCCTCCCATTCCTGCTGCTGCTGCAAACCACCTCCTGGCTCTGCTCACGCCCCTCACTCTCCATCCTCTGCTGGCGCCTGGGGCCAGGCTGTGGCACAGAGGTGCTGCCTGGGACCAGCTCCCACTCTCCTAATGCAAAGGCTTCCTCCCTCCCCAGGTGAACCTCTCCTTCTCGGAGCAGAGGGCCCTGGGGGGCTCCCAGCTCCGGCTGAAGGTGCAGGCTGCCCCAGGGTCACTCTGTGCTACCTACGCCAGGGACCAACGTGCTGAGCCCTCAGCTTCCAAGCCCAGGCTCAGCCCTGATGTGGTGAGGATGAAGTAACCTCAGAGCTGAGCTGGCCCTGGGCTGGGCAGGGGCATGGGGCCAGCGGTTTCTTTCCACTGCCACCTATTCTAGAGGAGGGCAGCAGGGAGCCTGGGGAGTTGCTGGGTGTCCAGGAGCCTGCAGTGAGCCACTGCCACCACCCATGGCCCTCGGGGCTTTGCTGGGGAGATGCTGCACCACTGCCTGGTGATGCCTCCCAGCAGCATGCACAGCCTCCCTGGGCACCCTGTTCTAATGTCTCCCCACCCATCTCCTCTCCTGTGCTCCAGGGCTGAGAGGCTGCTTCTCCCTGGAGCTGCCCCTCAGGCTCCAGCTGAGGCGCTCCGGGGTGCCTCCTGGGGTGGAAACCCCCAGAAGAGGGGGTGGGGGGGTGGGAAGCATCCCCTGCTCTTGGAGAGAAGAGAGATGGGGCAGTGATGAGGCCCAGGGGAGAGGCTGGCAGCAGGGCAGCATCACTACCATGCCCTGGGAGGTGCAGAAGCTCCAGGAGCAATGTCAGGGGCCAGAGAGGCTGGAGCTGGGCCGGCAGTGTTCTGTGTGTGGCTTTGCTGTAGGTCTATGACAGCATCCCCAGCTTCTATGAAGGCAACTACCCCTTGGCAGTGGAAGAGGATGACTTACCCACGTGTGCATTGCTGGGGTTCATAGGCATGACCCCAAACTTGCCCTCCCTCAACTGCTTCGAGGTGCCTGGCAACCGCGGCTGGAAGGACTGCATACGCAGCCTGCAGCGCAGGGCTGCAGACACCCCAGGTCCCTCCACCTTCCTGAAGGTAGGAGCCCCCCAGCCCTCCCTCACACTCCTCTCCCTCCCAGGGTGCTGGGGGCACCTGCCCCCTTCCCCAGCCAGCCCCCTGTCTGTGCTCATGAGCAATGCTCTCAGAATCACAGACTCCTTCAGGCTGGACCAGCAGCTCAGCCCCACCCTGCCGCCGGGGCATGGCCCCCGGGGCTATGGCCACAGGCTCCCTGAGCACCTCCAGGCATGGGGACTCCACCACACCCCTGGGCAGCCTGGGCCAGTCCCTGACCACCCCTGCAGCAAGGAAATTATTCCTCATATCCAGCCTAACCCTCCCCTGCTGCAACCTGAGACCATCTCCTCTTGTCCTGTCAGTGCTGCAAGCTGGGGCAGAGTGGCTGAGAGCAGCCAGGCAGAGAGGGACCTCGGGGTGCTGGGGGACAGCAGCTGAACAGGAGGCAGCAATGTGCCCAGGGGACCAAGAAGGCCAAGGGCATCCTGGCCTGCAGCAGGAAGAGTGTGGCCAGCAGGAGCAGGGAAGTCCTTGTGCCCTGTGCTCAGCACTGCTGAGGCCACACCGTGAGTCCTGTGTCCAGTTCTGGGCTCCTCAGGTTAGGAAAGAGGTTGAGCTGCTGGAAGGTGTCCAGAGAAGGGCAAGAAAGCTGGGGAGGGGTCTGGAGCACAGCCCTGTGAGGAGAGGCTGAGGGAGCTGGGGTTGCTTAGCCTGGAGAAGAGGAGGCTCAGGGGAGACCTTCTTGCTCTCTGCAACTCCCTGCAGGGAAGTTGGAGCCAGGTGGGGGTTGGGCTCTTTTGCAGGCAATCAGCAGCAGAACAAGAGGACAGAGTCTCAAGCTGTGCCAGGGGAGGTTTAGGCTGGAGGTGGGGAGGAAGTTCTTCCCAGCAAGAGAGATTGGCCACTGGGATGTGCTGCCCAGGGAGGTGGTGGAGTCCCCATCCCTGGAGGTGTTTAGGAAGAGCCTGGATGAGGCCCTTAGTGCCATGGTTGAGTTGCTCAGATGGTGCTGGGTGAGAGGTTAGACTTGGTGATCTCAAAGGTCTCTTCCAACCTTATTGGTTCTATGATTCTGTGATAGTTGGGAGCAGAGCCCAGCCCCCACCTGGCTCCAGCCTCCTCTCAGGGAGCTGCAGAGAGCAATGAGATCTCCCTCAGCCTCCTCCAGGCTCAACACCCCCAGCTCCCTCAGCTGCTCCTCCCCAGCCCTGTTCTCCAGACCCTTCCCAGAGCTCTGTTGCCCTTCCCTGGCCCTGCTGCAACCTCTCAATGTCCTTCTTGGAGTGAGGTCCCCAAAACTGAACCCAGGGTTCACAGTGTGGCCCAGTGCAGGGGGACAATCATTGCCCTGCTCCTGCTGGCCACACCACTGCTGATCCAAGCCAGGCTGCTGGTGACCACCTTCTGGTGGCCCTGTCTCATCTTCAGCCACCCTTGGCCGAGTGCCCTCAGGTCCTCTTCCAGCAGGTAGCTTCCAGGCACTCTGCCCAAGCCTGCAGCCCTCCTGGGGTGGCTGTGTTCCATGCTTCTGTTCTGGGCCACATTTCAGGATGCAAGTTTGAAAGTGATCACCAACACCCTCCTGGGCTGCTCCTTCGGGGTCCAGTACCAGACGTTCCAAAGCCTTCTCTTCGCCACAGGTAAGAAGGGAGGGGCTGGAGCTGCCTGGGTGCTGGCTGCAGAAGGGACATCCTGCCTCTTCCCTTCCTTCCTTTCTGACAGCACACTGCTTGCAGGAGCACCCCTGGAGGCCATTGAGCAGGCAGGGGTGCTGCAGGACACTGGGCTGCAGAGGGACCTGCTGAGGACGTGGCTGTGGGAGCTGCTCCCCGTGGGGTGAGTTGGGAGCTCCAGCAGAGCTGGAGCCAAGGGGCTGCCCTGACCTCATCAGCCTCACCCCTGGGTGCAGCACCCACAGCTCCAGCTCAGTGTCCAGGAGTCACACTGAGACATGTCCAGCTCCTTCCCTGGGAACTCAGCAGCATACCCAGGAGGGATTCAGGATCCCTGAGAGGGATTCAGGATCTGTTCTGGAGGCAGGGGCTGCCATGAGGGGCAGGGGCTGCCATGAGAGGCAGGGGCTGCCATGAGGGGCAGGGACTGCTATGAGAGGCAGGGGCTGCCATGAGAGGCAGGGGCTGCCATGAGGGGCAGGAGCTGCCATGAGAGGCAGGGGCTGCCATGGGAGGCAGGGGCTGCCATGAGGGGCAGGGGCTGCCATGGGAGGCAGGGGCTGCCATGAGGGGCAGGGGCTGCCAAGAGGGGCAGGGGCTGCCATGAGAGGCAGAGCCTGCCATGAGGGGCGGGGTCTGCCATGAGGGGCAGGGGCTGCCATGAGATCCAGGAGCTGCCATGAGAGGCAGGGGCTGCCATGAGGGGCATCGGCTGCCATGGGAGGCAGGGACTGCCATGAGGGGCAGGGGCTGCCATGACAGGCAGGGGCAGGGGCAGGGGCTGCCATGAGGGGCAGGGGCTGCCATGACAGGCAGGGGCAGGGGCAGGGGCTGCCATGAGGGGCAGGGGCTGCTATGAGGGGCACGGGTTGCCATGAGGGGCAGGGGCTGCCATGAGGGGCAGGGGCTGCCATGAGAGGTAGGGGATGCCATGAGGGGCAGGGGTTGCCACGAGGGGTAGGGGTTACCATGAGGGGCAGGGGCTGCCATGAGAGGCAGGAGCTGCCATGAGGGGCAGGGGCAGCGAGGGTGCCTCAGCCCATCCCCGAGTCTGTGCTGGCCAGCAGGTGGCCTTCAACTCTCCTGGCCCACTGAGCTGCTGGCGGGGTCAGGTGCCCAGGACCTGGAGGAAGGGCCTTGGCTGTGCCAAATCAAGCCCAGCCTGCAAGCTCTGCCCCATCCTCCCCTGCCCTGCAGGGAGAGCGGCTCGGCAGAGGTGATGGTGACAGTGCCCAACGCTACCACCAGCTGGGAGGCTGGGATGCTCTGCACGACTCCCCTGGGCTTGGGGCTGGCCCCTGCCACCACCCTGACCACCTTCAAGCCCCTCTCCGTGGAGCTGGCACTGCCCTCCTCCGTGGCCCCCCACGAAGCCTTCACCCCCGTGGCCACCGTCGCCAACTACCTGCAGCAGTGCCTGCGGGTGAGTGGGGCCGGGGAGGGGGCCCTGGGGCTGGGGGCTGGTGGGGGCTGATGGACCTGTGGCCCTGGCCTGGCAGGTCCAGGTGAGGCTGGTGACACCTGTGGGGCTGGAGATGCTGGCAGGAATGAGCAGGGTCTACAGAGACTGCGTCTGCCCCGAGGAACCGAGGACCTTCCACTGGAGACTGAGAGCCACCAGCCAGGGTACAGAGGGGACAGCAGAGGGCTGGGGAGGGGGCAGGGGAGGCCAGCAGTGACACCCCTCACAAACCTCCCCTTTCTCACTGCTTCCCTCATCCCTTCCTTCCTCTCCCAACCACCTCTCTCCAATTTCCCTTTTCCCTTCTCCACTCTCCAGCCTCTTCCCTCCAAACCCTTCCTCCCTCTCCCAGCCACCTCTCTCCTCTTCCCCTTTCCCCTTCAGCCTCACCTCCATCCCTGGAAAGGTAATGAAGCAACTTATGCTTGGTGCTGTCCCATCCCTGGAGGTGTTTAGGAAGAGCCTGGATGAGGCCCTTGGTGCCATGGTTTAGCTGATCAGATGGTGCTGGGGGAGAGGTTGGACTGGATGACCTCAAAGATCTCTTCCAACCTGCTCTATTCTATTCTATTCTATTCTATTCTATTCTATTCTATTCTATTCTATTCTATTCTATTCTATTCCATTCCATTCCATTCCATTCCATTCCATTCCACTCTCCAGCCTCTTCCCTCCACTTCTGGTCCCATCACACCCCCACCCCCACCCTCCTCCTCTTCCTTCCCCAGCTCCCCAGGATGGCTCTGAGCTGGAGCCAGCCCCTGAGGCAGTGGCACAGTGACCTCCCCATCTGCCTCTGCAGGGAACATGACTGCCATGGCTGTGGCCAGGACCCTGAACTCTGGCAACCTCTGTGGCACCCAGGTGCCCACAGTGCTCAGCCAGGGGCAGCAGGACACCGACTCCAAAGTGCTGCTGGTGCAGGTGAGCAGAGCTGTGGCGGTGGTGGGAGACTGCTGCTGGTGGTGGGAGACTGCTGCTGGTGCTGGGAGACTGCTGCTGGTGCAGGGAGACTGCTGCTGGTGGTGGGAGACTGCTGGTGGTGCAGGGAGACTGCTGCTGGTGGTAGGAGACTGCTGCTGGTGCAGCTGAGCAGAGCTGGTGGCCAGGCTGTGAGAGTTGGCCTTGGGCAGCCTGCAGAAGACAAGGCTCCAGGGAGAGCTTCTGGTGGCCTTGCAGTGCTTCAAGGGCCCAGCAGAGAGCTGGGGACAGAGCTTTGAGCAGGGCCTGATGGGACAGGACAAGGGGGGATGGTTGGAAAGGGCAAGAGGGAGCTTGAGAGTGGAGAGAAGGAGAAATGTTTGGCAGTGAGGGTGGGGAGAGCCTGGCCCAGGCTGCCCAGAGAGCTGGGAGCTGCCCCATGCCTGGCAGCAGTGCAGGGGAGGTTGTGTGGGGCTGTGAGCAGCCTGCTGTGGCTGGGGCTGTCCCTGGGGGCTGCAGGGGGCTGCACTGGCTGAGCTTTAAAGGTCCCTTCCAATCCCTTCCCTGATTCTACCCCTGCTGTATTCCTGTTTTTAAGCCTCCAGCATCAAAGTGAAGGCAAACTGCAGCTGCTTGGCTGTGCCTCCAGCCCCATCCCTGCCACAGCCAGCAGCCACCCACCACCTCCAGAGCTGGCAGCCTCTTCCCATCCCTTGGCCCCCTTCACCTGACCCAGCAGCAGCCTGAGCAGCAGGGTTGAGAAGAAGACTCTGAGCCCCCCATGGAGTCCTGGTGCCCCTGCAGCCCCTTGGAGAGGACAGCAGGGCAGGTGAGCTGAGCCTGGGCTGACCACAGACCTTGGGAGAGGAGTGGAAGCTTGGTGGGTGGCCATGGAGAGGGGGTTTCTGGGTGCAGCCCTGGCCCTGGCCCCACTCCCCCAGGCTGGAAACCAAAGAAATCTCCAAGGGGGCTAAGGGAGGTGGAAGAAGCAAACTGCTTTGCTTGCAAGAAAGCTTCTTTGCTGCAGGCTCCTGACCCAAACTCAGCTGGGCTTGGAGGCTCAGGTCTCCTGTGCCCCCCAGTGATGTGCCAGAGGGGCTGCATCTTCCCTTTGCTTTGCTGAATAAAGAGCTGGAAGCAGAGAGGGCACTGATGGCATGGGCAGCAAGGCAGGAGGAGAAGCAGCACCACATGGGCTGAGGGCTGCCTGCTCTGCAGGGCCTGGGGCCAAGGCACTTGGGCTCCTGCTCCCGAATCATCACCAGCAGATGGCAAATCCTCTGGGCAGTACTTGCCCTGCAGGCACTGATCCCACAGGCAAAGCCCTTCCTGCTCCTGGATCAGCCTCCTGCTCCTCGAGGTGCCCAACACATCCTGTGCTGTGTCCTGGAGGGCTTGGAGTGCTGCTGGCCCCCAGCTCCTGCCACAGTGAACCCCAGGGTGCCTGTGGGGCACTGAGCCATGCCCACAGCCTGGGGCAGCAGCAGCAGCTCAGGGCCGTGCTCCCTGCTTGTGTTCATGGGGCTGGGGGAGAGCAGACTCTTCTGGACACCAGCAGCAGGTGGGACTGCTCCTGAAGGACAGGCAGGGGAGCACAGGAGGGTGTCCAGCACTACCTGAGCAGGGCAGGCAGGGGGACAGCAGCCATGGCCACTGAGAGCCCACAGGGAAGAGCACAGCTCCACAGAGCCACTGGATGACAGAACAGGTTGAGCTGGAAGAGACCTTCCAAGCTCAGCCAGTGCAGCCCCCTGCAGCCCCCAGGGACAGCCCCAGCCACAGCAGGCTACTCACAGCCCCACACAACCTCCCCTGCACTGCTGCCAGGCATGGGGCAGCTCCCAGCTCTCTGGGCAGCCTGGGCCAGGCTCTCCCCACCCTCACTGCCAAACATTTCTCCTTCTCTCCACTCTCAAGCTCCCTCTTGCCCTTTCCAACCCTCCCGCCTTGTCCTTTCCCACCCTCCCCCCTTGTCCTTTCCCATCAGGCCCTGCTCAAAGCTCTGTCCCCAGCTCTCTGCTGGGCCCTTGAAGCACTGCAAGGCCACCAGAAGCTCTCCCTGGAGCCTTCTCTTCTGCAGGCTGCCCAAGGCCAACTCTCTCAGCCTGGCCACCAGCTCTGCCAGTCCAACCAGAGGTGTCCAGCTCGAAGGAGGCTGTCCCTGAGGAGTCAGTCAGGAGGGTCTGCCTCACCTCTCCTCCTTGGTGCCTCACGATGAGCAGGAGCTGCTTCTGCGGCAGCGCGGCGCCGGCAGCTCCCTTCAGCAGCATCTGCAGCAGGAGGGCAGGGGAGGAGCCCCGGGGTGGGCTGCTCTGCACGGGGCTGGGGGGCAGCAGGGGCATGGCTGGCTGCAGCAGGGTGCAGAGGAGCCCTGTGGGGTGCAGGGACCTCCCCCATTACCATGCCAGTGTAGGGGATGCCAGTCCTGTAGAAACCATCAGTGTCTTGGAAGGTGACGGAGAGGCTTTCGGGGACAATCTTGAAGCTCTTGGTGCCGCTCACCTCCAGCCGTGCTGGTGGAGGGAGTGGGGAGCTGAGGCTGGTGCAGGGACACAGAGCACAGGTCAACTGCTGCCACCTTGCCCCCCAGTGTGCAGAAAATGCCCCTGCAGGCTTTGCCTCTGCAGCCAACAGCAGCCAGCAGAGCTTGCATCTCCCAGCAGCACACCGAAGCCTCTGTGGCCTGGTTTGGAGCTAGAGCCGGGCTGCAGCTGGCTGCAGAGACTTCAGCAGAGGTCCTTCACCAATGCAGGACCACCCTGGGGCCAGGGGCCAGCACATGGCCTTCTCCTTTTCCAAAACCAAGCCTATGGAGGTGAATTCTGGCATGAGCAAGGTGGTGGCTGAGGGATTAGCTCCAAGGGTGAAGCCACACAAGCAGCCTGGGTGAAACCACAGCTCCACTTTGCAAGGACTCATCTCACTGTTGGCCAAATCTTTGGAGCCTGGGAAGTTTTGTTAGCCTCCTGACCCTTTCTCTGCTCAGAACTTGAATAGTTGGGGCTGTTCAGTCTGGAGAAGAGAAGGCTCCCAGGAGACAAGTCCAAGTGCCAGGGGCTGCACTTTGAAGCTCTTGGTGCCTCTCACCTCCAGCCCTGTGGGGAGGGAGTGGGGAGCTGAGGCTGTGTAATGGGTTGGGGCAAACCCCCTCCCCACCACGGGCAGAAAACAACGACTCAGACAAAAGGATTGCAAAAGTGATGGAAAGTTTAAATAGAAAAACAATTTAAAAACAAAACAAACAGCAATGAAAGCTTTACAGAGCACCACAAGCACCGTGACAAAGAGAGATCCCAGAACACACCCTGGGAGTACACCCAAACCCCCCCCCCCCAGGGCTCTTTCCTCCCCCCCCAACCCAGCCTTGGGCCTGGGCAGGCCCAAGGGAAGCAGCTCAGCCATTTTACCTAGGCTGCAGCTGGGGACGAAAGAGGAAGTGAAGACCCCGCATGGGCATTTTATAGGGGAGCAGGGCATTATGGGAATGCAATACCTGGTCTCCTGTGACCACCCCCTGGGCTGGGCCCACCCCTTGAGACCTCCCAGGTGTGGTCTATGCAGTGGCATCCGGGCCAGCCCCCAGCCTAAACCACCACACGGCACCCCTTATTCCATACCATAATCCCTGCACCCAAAACATATCATCAAATGAGAACTGTACTCATGACATGTCTAGCAACAGTCCAGGTCTTCATCTGGGCATCCTTCCACACAGTCTCTCATTCAGGCTCAAGTATCAGTCCAATCCAGTTCTTCTTCCTCATATGATGGAACCTCCCAGCGACCCAGAGTCATTCGCCTGCAGTGTGAATTGCTTGTGGATCATTGGGACATCCTGGTCACCTGGCATTACCTCACAACTTCTCAGCCGAGCCTTTGTTTGCTTTTACAGTTCCTCAGTGGCTTTTTTCCACCCCTGGGGCAAGTCGGTCGGAGCAACGACCACTTTTCTCCATCCCTCCAGAGAGCCTCAGCCGACTGCTTCCAGTCGCGGTCCAAAGCTACACAAATGCACATCGCAGGCACATCACAGGCACATCACAGGCACATCACAGGCACATCGCAGGCACATCGCAGGAACATCGCAGGCACATCAGAGGCACATCACAGGCCCACCGCAGGGACATTGCAGGCACATCAGAGGCACATCGCAGGCACATCACAGGCACATCAGAGGCACATCGCAGGCACATCGCAGGAACATCGCAGGCACATCAGAGGCACATCACAGGCTCATCGCAGGGACATTGCAGGCACATCAGAGGCACATCGCAGGCACATCACAGGCACATCAGAGGCACATCGCAGGCACATCGCAGGAACATCGCAGGCACATCGCAGGCACATCAGAGGCACATCAGAGGCACATCGCAGGCACATTGCAGGCACATCGCAGGCACATTGCAGGTACATCGCAGGCACATTGCAGGCACATCGCAGGCACATTGCAGGCACATTGCAGGCACATCGCAGGCACATCAGAGGCACATCACAGGCACATCGCAGCCACATCGCAGCCACATCATAGGCGCATGGCAGGCATATTTCAGGCACATCGCAGGCACATCACAGGCACATCGCAGCCACATCGCAGCCACATCACAAGCACAAGGCAGGCACATCGCAGGCATATCGCAGGCACATCACAGGCACATCAGAGGCACACCACAGGCACATCACAGGCACATCGCAGGCACATCACAGGCACATCGCAGGCGCATCGCAGGCACATCGCAGCCACATCACAAGCACATCCGAGGAACATCGCAGGCACATCAGAGGCACATCACAGGCACATCACAAGCACATCGCAGGCACATCACAGGCACATCAGAGGCACATCACAGACACATCAGAGGCACATCACAGGCACATCGCAGGCACATTGCAGGCACATCGCAGCCACATCACAGGCACATCACAGGCACATCAGAGGCACATCACAGGCACATCACAGGCACATCGCAGGAACATCGCAGGCACATCAGAGGCACATTGCAGGCACATCAGAGGCACATCGCAGGCACATCGCAGGAACATCGCAGGCACATTGCAGGCACATCACAGGCATATCGCAGGCACATCGCAGGCACATCGCAGGCACATCAGAGGCACATCGCAGGCACATCAGAGGCACATGGCAGCCACATCATAGGCACATGGCAGGCACATCACAAGCACATCGCAGGCACATCACAGGCAAATCAGAGGCAAATCACAGGCACATCACAGGCACATCGCAGGCACATCGCAAGCACATCACAAGCACAAGGCAGGCAAATCACAGGCACATCGCAGGCACATCGCAGGCACATCGCAGGCACATAAGAGGCACATCACAGGCATATCGCAGGCACATCACAGGCATATCGCAGGCACATCACAGGCACATCGCAGGCGCATCGCAGGCGCATCGCAGGGACATCACAGGCACATCGCAGCCACATCGCAACCACATAACAAGCACAAGGCAGGCACACACAGGCACATCGCAGGCACATCACAGGCACATCAGAGGCACATCACAGGAACATCGCAGCCACATCGCAGCCACATCATAGGCGCATGGCAGGCATATGGCAGGCACATCGCAGGCACATCACAGGCACATCGCAGCCACATCGCAGCCACATCACAAGCACAAGGCAGGCACATCGCAGGCATATCGCAGGCACATCACAGGCACATCAGAGGCACACCACAGGCACATCACAGGCACATCGCAGGCACATCACAGGCACATCGCAGGCGCATCGCAGGCACATCGCAGCCACATCACAAGCACATCCGAGGAACATCGCAGGTACATCAGAGGCACATCACAGGCACATCACAGGCACATCAGAGGCACATCACAGGCACATCACAGGCACATCGCAGGCACATCGCAGGCACATCACAGGCACATCAGAGGCACATCACAGGCACATCGCAGGCACATCACAAGCACATCACAGGCACATCACAGGCACATGGCAGCCACATCACAGGCACATCACAGGCACATCAGAGGCACATCACAGGCACATCACAACCACATCACAGGCACATGGCAGGCACATCAGAGGCACATCGCAGGCACATCGCAGGCGCATCGCAGGCACATCGCAGCCACATCACAAGCACATCACAGGAACATCGCAGGCACATCACAAGCACATCGCAGGCACATCGCAGGCACATCACAGGCACATCAGAGGCACATGGCAGGCACATCGCAGCCACATCGCAGGCACATCGCAGCTACATCACAAGAACAAGGCAGGCACATCGCAGGCATATCACAGGCACATCACAGGCACATCGCAGGCACATCACAGGCACATAGCAGGAACAGCGCAGGCACATCGCAGGCACATCAGAGGCACATCAGAGGCACATCGCAGGCACATTGCAGGCACATCACAGGCCCATTGCAGGCACATTGCAGGCACATCGCAGGCACATCACAGGCACATCACAGGCACATCGCAGGCACATCGCAGGTGCATCGCAGGCACATCGCAGCCACATCACAAGCACATCGCAGGCACATCACAAGCACATCGCAGGCACATCACAGGCACATCGCATCCACATCGCAGCCACATCACAAGCACATCACAGGCACATCACAAGCACATCGCAGGCACATCACAGGTTCATCACAGGCACATCGCAGCCACATCACAAGCACATCACAGGCACATCGCAGGCACATCACAGGTACATCACAGGCACATGGCAGGCACATCGCAGGCGCATCGCAGGCACATCACAGGCACATCAGAGGCACATCACAGGCACATCAGAGGCACATCAGAGGCACATCACAGGCACATCACAACCACATCACAGGCACATCACAGGCACATCACAACCACATCACAGGCACATGGCAGGCACATCAGAGGCACATCACAGGCACATCACAGGCACATCAGAGGCACATCACAGGCACATCACAGGCACATCACAGGCACATCAGAGGCACATCACAGGCACATCACAACCACATCACAGGCACATGGCAGGGACATCAGAGGCACATCGCAGGCACATTGCAGGCGCATCGCAGGCACATCGCAGCCACATCACAAGCACATCACAGGAACATCGCAGGCACATCACAAGCACATCGCAGGCGCATCGCAGGCACATCACAGGCACATCAGAGGCACATGGCAGGCACATCGCAGCCACATCGCAGGCACATCGCAGCTACATCACAAGAACAAGGCAGGCACATCGCAGGCATATCACAGGCACATCACAGGCACATCGCAGGCACATCACAGGCACATAGCAGGAACATCGCAGGCACATCACAGGCACATCAGAGGCACATCAGAGGCACATCGCAGGCACATTGCAGGCACATCGCAGGCACATCGCAGGCACATCACAGGCCCATTGCAGGCACATTGCAGGCACATCGCAGGCACATCACAGGCACATCACAGGCACATCAGAGGCACATCGCAGGCGCATCGCAGGCTCATCACAGGCACATCACAAGCACATCGCAGGCACATCGCAGGTGCATCGCAGGCGCATCGCAGGCACATCGCAGCCACATCACAAGCACATCGCAGGCACATCACAAGCACATCGCAGGCACATCACAGGCACATCGCAGCCACATCACAAGCACATCGCAGGCACATCACAAGCATATCACAGGCACATCACAGGTTCATCACAGGCACATCGCAGCCACATCACAAGCACATCACAGGCACATCGCAGGCACATCGCAGGCGCATCGCAGGCACATCGCAGCCACATCACAAGCACATCGCAGGCACATCACAAGCACATCACAGGCACATCACAGGTGCATCACAGGCACATGGCAGGCACATCGCAGGCACATCGCAGGCGCATCGCAGGCACATCACAGGCTCATGAGAGGCACATCACAAGCACATTGCAAGCACATCACAGGCACATCACAGGCACATCGCAGGCACATCACAGGCACATCAGAGGCACATCACAGGCACATCGCAGGCACATCGCAGGCACATCGCAGGCACATCGCAGGCACATCACAAGCACATCACAGGCACATCACAGGCACATGGCAGCCACATCACAAGCACATCACAGGCACATCAGAGGCACATCACAGGCACATCACAACCACATCACAGGCACATGGCAGGCACATGGCAGGCACATCGCAGGCACATCAGTGGCACATCACAGGCACATCGCAGGCGCATCGCAGGCACATCGCAGCCGCATCACAAGCACATCACAGGAACATCGCAGGCACATCACAGGCACATCAGAGGCACATGGCAGGCACATCGCAGCCACATCGCAGGCACATCACAGCTACATCACAAGAACAAGGCAGGCACATCGCAGGCATATCACAGGCACATCACAGGCACATCGCAGGCACATCACAGGCACATAGCAGGAACATCGCAGGCACATCAGAGGCACATCAGAGGCACATCGCAGGCACATTGCAGGCACATCGCAGGCACATTGCAGGCACATCGCAGGCACATCACAGGCACATCACAGGCACATCGCAGGCGCATCGCAGGCGCATCGCAGGCACATCGCAGCCACATCACAACCACTTCGCAGGCACATCACAGGTACATCACAGGCACATGGCAGGCACATCGCAGGCGCATCGCAGGCACATCACAGGCACATGAGAGGCACATCACAAGCACATCGCAAGCACATCACAGGCACATCGCATCCACATCGCAGCCACATCACAAGCACATCGCAGGCACATCACAAGCACATCGCAGCCACATCACAAGCACATCACAGGCACATCGCAGGCACATCGCAGGCGCATCGCAGGCACATCGCAGCCACATCACAAGCACATCGCAGGCACATCGCAGGCACATCGCAGGCACATCACAGGTACATCACAGGCACATGGCAGGCACATCGCAGGCGCATCGCAGGCACATCACAGGCACATGAGAGGCACATCACAAGCACATTGCAAGCACATCACAGGCACATCACAGCCGCATCGCAGGCACATAACAGGCACATCGCAGCCACATCGCAGCCACACCAAAAGCACATAGCAGGCACATAACAGGCACATCGTAGGCACATCACAGGCACATCACAGCCGCATCGCAGGCACATCGCAGCCACATCGCAGGCACATCACAAGCACATCGCAGGCACATCGCAGGCGCATCGCAGGCACATCAGAGGCACATCGCAGGCACATCAGAGGCACATCGCAGGCGCATCGCAGGCACATCAGAGGCACATCGCAGCCACATCGCAGCCACATCGCAGCCACATCACAAGCACATCACAGGCACATCACAGGCACATCACAGCCGCATCACCAGCACATCACAGGCACATCGCAGGCACATCACAGGCACATAACAGGCACATCGAAGCACATCACAGGCACATCACAGGCACATCGGAGGAACATCAGAGGCACATCGCAGGCACATCACAGGCACATCGCAGCCATATCGCAGCCACATCACAAGCACAAGGTAGGCACATCACAGGTACATCACAGGCACATCGCAGCCACATCACAAGCACATCACAGGCACATCACAGGCACATCGCAGGCACATCGCAGGCGCATCGCAGGCACATCGCAGGCACATCATAAGCACATCGTAGGCACATCACAGGTACATCACAGGCACATGGCAGGCACATCGCAGGCGCATCGCAGGCACATCACAGGCACATGAGAGGCACATCACAAGCACATTGCAAGCACATCACAGGCACATCACAGCCGCATCGCAGGCACATAACAGGCACATCGCAGCCACATCGCAGCCACACCAAAAGCACATAGCAGGCACATAACAGGCACATAGCAGGCACATCACAGCCACATCACAGCCGCATCGCAGGCACATCACAGGCACATCACAGGCACATCGCAGGCACATCACAAGCACATCAGAGGCACATCGCGGGCACATCACAAGCACATTGCAGGCACATCGCAGGCGCATCGCAGGCACATCAGAGGCACATCGCAGGCACATCGCAGGCACATCAGAGGCACATCGCAGGTGCATCGCAGGCACATCAGAGGCACATCGCAGCCACATCGCAGCCACATCGCAGCCACATCACAAGCACACCACAGGCACATCACAGGCACATCACAGCCGCATCACAAGCACATCACAGGCACATCGCAGACACATCACAGGCACATAACAGGCACATCGCAGGCACATCGCAGGCACATCACAGGCACATCGCAGGCACATCACAGGCACATCACAGCCGCATCACAAGCACATCACAGGCACATCGCAGGCACATCACAGGCACATAACAGGCACATCGCAGGCACATCACAGGCACATCGCAAGCACATCGCAGCCATATCGCAGCCACATCACAAGCACAAGGCAGGCACATCACAAGCACATCGCAGGCACATCGCAGCCACATCACAGGCACATCACAGGCACATGGCAGGCACATGAGAGGCACATCAGAGGCACATCAGAGGCACATCAGAGGCACATCGCAGGCACATCGCAGGAACATCGCAGGAACATCACAGGCACATGGCAGGCACATCGCAGTCGCATCGCAGGCACATCGCAGGCACATCAGAGGCACATCAGAGGCACATCGCAGGCACATCACAGGCACATCAGAGGCACATCAGAGGCACATCGCAGGCACATCACAGGCACATCAGAGGCACATCAGGGGCACATCAGAGGCACATCAGAGGCACATCGGAGGCACATCGCAGGCACATCAGAAGCACATCGCAGGCACATCACAAGCACATCACAGGCACATCGCAGGAACATCGCAGGCACATCACAGGCACATGGCAGCCACATCATAGGCACATGGCAGGCACATCACAGGAACATCACAGGCACAACGCAGGAACATCACAGGCACATCGCAGGCACATCGCAGCCACATCGCAGCCACATCACAAGCAAGGCACGTTGCAGGCACATCGCAGGCACATCAGAGGCACATTAGAATAAACCAAACCAGGTTGGAAGAGACCTTCAAGATCATCGTGTCCAACCCATCAACCAATCCAACCCACCCAAACAGCTAACCCATGGCACCAAGCACTCCATCAAGTCTCCTTCTGAACACCTTCAATGACGGCGACTCCACCACCTCCCCGGGCAACCCATTCCATAGCGCAATCACTCTTTCTGTATAGAACTTCTTCCTAACATCCAACCTGAACCTCCCCTGGCACAGCCTGAGACTGTGTCCTCTTGTTCTGGTACTGGGTGCCTGGGAGAAGAGACCATCATCAGCCTGTCTACAACCTCCCTTCAGGTAGTTGTAGAGAGTGATAAGGTCACCCCTGAGTCTCCTCTTCTCCAGGCTAAGCAGCCCCAGCTCCCTCAGCCTCTCCGCATAGGGCTTGTGTTCCAAACCCCTCACCAACTTTGTTGCTCTTCTCTGGACTCGTTCCAGCAAGTCAACATCCTTCCTAAACTGAGGGGCCCAGAACTGGACACAGTACTCGAGGTGTGGCCTAACCAGTGCAGTGTACAGGGGCAGAATGACCTCCCTGCTCCTGCTGGCCACACTGTTCTTGGTGCAGGCCAGGATGCCATTGGCCCTCTTGGCTGCCTGGGCACACTGCAGGCTCATGTTAAGCCTACCATCAACCAGCACCCCCAGGTCCCTCTCTGCCTGGCTGCTCTCTAGCCACTCTGACCCCAGCCTGTAGCACTGCATGGGGTTGTTGTGGCCAATGTGCAGAACCCGGCATTTGGATGTGTTAAATCTCATGCCGTTGGATTCTGCCCATCTGTCCAGCCTGTCAAGGTCTCTCTGCAGAGCCTCTCTACCCTCCAGCAGATCAACTCTTGCCCCCAGCTTGGTGTCGTCAGCAAATTTACTGATGATGGACTCAATGCCCTCATCCAGATCATCAATAAAGATGTTAAAGAGCACAGGGCCCAGCACTGACCCCTGGGGCACACCACTGGTGCCTGGCTGACAGCTGGCTGTGGCACCATTCACCACCACTCTCTGGGCTCGACCCTCCAGCCAGTTCCTAACCCATCGCAGTGTGTTCCCGTCCAAGCCATGGGCTGACAGCTTGGCCAGCAGTTTGCTATGGGGGACGGTGTCAAAGGCCTTGCTGAGGTCCAGGTAGACTACATCAACAGGCCTCCCCACATCCACCAGGCGGGTCACCTGATCATAGAAGGAGATCAGGTTGGTCAGGCAGGACCTGCCCTTCCTAAATCCATGCTGGCTTGGCCTGATCCCTTGGCCATCCTGTAAGTGTTGTGTTATTGAACTCAGGATGACCTGTTCCATGATCTTGCCTGGCACTGAGGTCAGGCTGACAGGCCGGTAATTCCCTGGCTCATCCAACTGGCCCTTCTTATGGATGGGCACCACGTTGGCCAGCTTCCAGTCCTCTGGGACCTCGCCAGTGAGCCAGGACTGCTGGAAAATTATGGAGAGTGGCTTGGCCAGCTCATCTGCCAGCTCTCTCAGCACCCTAGGATGAATCCCTTCTGGTGCCATGGACTTGTGGGGATCCAAGCTGCTAAGGAGAGTTCCAACCACCGCCTCATGGAACATAGGGAAACTGTGCAGCTCCCTGGCTCCTTCTGCTAGCTCTGCAGGCC
Organism: Melanerpes formicivorus; assembly: GCF_026170545.1. NCBI lineage: Eukaryota > Metazoa > Chordata > Aves > Piciformes > Picidae > Melanerpes > Melanerpes formicivorus. The sequence goes on along the minus strand of NW_027142465.1, from coordinate 1,538,174 downwards.
AGCTGTCAGGAAGACATTCTGCCCTTCTAGTAAAAATTGAGGCACATCAGAGGCACATCAGAGGCAAATCAGAGGCACATCGCAGGCACATCACAGGCACATGGCAGGCACATCACAAGCACATCACAGCACAGGCACATCACAGGCACATGGCAGCCACATCACAGACACATCAGAGGCACATCAGAGGAACATCAGAGGCACATCGCAGGCACATCACAGGCACATCGCAGCCACATCGCAGCCACATCACAAGCACAAGGCAGGCACATCACAAGTACATCGCAGGCACATCGCATGCACATCAGTGGCACATCACAGGCACATCGCAGGCACATCACAGGCACATCGCAGGCACATCGCAGGCGCATCGCAGGCACAACAGAGGCACATTACCCCCCCCACTGAGGCTTCGTGTACCGAGGCATCACCGCATCCGATTCACAGCTCTCCCCTGGCAGAGGGGGCGGCTGCAGCACAACTCTCTGAGAAGAGAGGAGGCAGAGCCAGGTGCTTGGCGCCATTCTCGGAGCATGTCTGAAAACACCAGGGAAAGATTTACAGCTGCCGCTGCCGCCGCTTGAACACAGCCCGGCCCGGCCCCCACCGTCTCTGTCGCTGCGATGCAGAGTCCAAGTCACCTCCACCACTTTGGGCGTCCAAACAGTTGCTTCAGCCAAAGCCACAAGCACGTTCTCAGGGCCATTGAGATCAGCTTTCCAGCTGACGTCCCTGCTCGCCCTCGGATTTCAGAAGCCATCGCTTGCCCGCTCACCATGGGTGGCTGTCCCCCGCAGCGGCCACGGGCCAACCCCACTCTGCTTGCCGCTGCCCCCCTCCTCTGCTCCACTCCCTGCCGCTTGTTACTCCGCAGAGAACAAGGAGAAGAAGGCAGGTCTCGCCTTCTTAGGCTACCCAACCATTCTTAAGCCACCCTGGGCAGAAAGTCACAGAAAGAGCCACCCCTCGCTGTTCCCAAGCAACAGGAGGGACGTCCGTGCCATCAGCCACGCACCAGGAGGCCTTCTGCAGTCCACAGGAGAGTTCACACAGTCGCCCCAACAAGAAAACTTGAGCCCCAACTTGCAAACCCAAACCGATGCCCAGAACTAAATTTAAACTCTCCATTGTTTGCAATCGATCTGCAGAGTGGGCACAGCAGCCATCCCCACGTTGGTGCGCCAAAATGTAATGGGTTGGGGCAAACCCCCTCCCTACCACAGGGCAGAAACAACGACTCAGACAAAGGGATTGCAAAAGTGATGGAAAGTTTAAATAGAAAAACAATTTACAAACAAACAACAATGAAAGTGTTGCCTGTCGTAGGCGTGGCGACCTGGTTCAGGAACGGCACGGCGGCCAACCCCAGGCCGCTCGGTCCATCAGCTCGCAGACACCAATGTGGTGGATAGCAAATGGCCTTTATTAGTGAACAACACTACACTATATAACTAAAATTTACGTCACTTCCGTAAACTAAACACTATTGGCTATCAGGAGAGGGGCCCTATCTTCCCGTACAACGCGAGATCTTCCGAAAGCTGGGTCCTAACTGCCTACAATTCCCCCCTCCCTATGCGTAACCAAATTAGCTAAAATATAAGAATCCTAAAAAATAGAACAATTTTAAAAGTATACATCATAAACTTGAATAAAAAATGTAAGGCACAATGACTAAGGATAACTAAGAATAACACTAGCTAAACATTCTTTAGACGGCTCAAGGCATCACAGCCCCCCTCTGCGGAGGCTATTTTGCCGTTCTCTGGATTCTGCCAGTGCGGAACTCCCAGGCTTGGACAGGACACTTGCCAGCTCGTCATCGTCTCTTGCCACTGGGGTATATGGGTCACAAGGGTGTCCAATGATCTGGTCCTGTGAAAAGAAACTCACACTTTCATTAGTTTTATTCTGAAGACCTGGTTTAATAGACTTAAGTGGACACCATTGAACTCTACCATCTTTTTTAACTGCGGCATACCCTCGGCCTGTCAGAACTAATTTCCACCCCTGTTCCCATTCTCCCAGCTCATTTCTAACTATGACCAATGGGCCTTCCTCTAGTGCTTGAGTGGCCCAATGTTTTTGAGCGGGGCTATTCACCTCCTCCCCCCTAGGAAATTGATTCAGTGCTAGCAAAGCAGTCGCCAGGAGGCGTGCTTGGTCTCCTGGGGGAATGATGTTGACAAAACCTTCTGCTTTTGCTAATACCTCCAATGTAGTTTTCAGAGTTTGATTTGCTCATTCTACTATGGCCTGTCCCGTGCTATTATACGGGATGCCGTGTATTAGGGTGATACCCCATTTCAAAGCAAATGCCTGGATTGATTTAGACACAAAATTGGGACCATTATCTGTTTTGATCTGATTAGGGACACCAAGCCATGCCATGGCTGTAAGCCAATGTTGAATGGTTGCTTTGGAGTCAGTCCTAAGGTGTTGAGTGGCCACAATCACCCCGCTATATGTGTCTATAGTAACCGGTAGCCACGCTTGAGGCTTCAGCAAGTGACAGAGCGTAAAGTCCGTCTGCCACACCTCAGAGGCTTTAAGACCTCTGGGATTAACTCCACTGGACCACAGTGGTGCTTTTTGACAGTGAGGACACGTAGCGAGTGAACTTGAGGATACCTGTTGCTTGATAAAATCAAGAGAGTTCATTGCTTCCCTTGTTAGAGTTTTTGGTTCCCATGGGTTCTGTCCTTTTTGACGATCATGCAGGGGGGCCATGATTTCAGGACTTATCAGGACAATATTACGGAGCCATTGCAGGGACCCCACTAACTGTTGCATATCATGGAGTGTTTTGATGTCCCGACGAATCTTCATTTGGGGGGGGTCACGTAAGAGCTTGTGATCTCCACTCCCAAAAAACTTACACATGGTCCTCTTTTGATCTTTGCACTCGCGATTTCAAACCCATTTGCTTTTAAAGTCTCTGAAATTGTTGACACCAACTGGTCCACCTGACTTCCTGACGGCGCAGCGGTCAAAATATCATCCATATATTGAATGATAGTCGCAGTTGGATCACTACGCCGAACTGGTACCAATGCCCGATCCACTGTAATCTGGCAGATAGCAGGTGAGTTGATCATTCCTTGGGGCAGCACTTTCCACTGGAAGCGTAGATTAGGGCGTTGACTGTTTGGAAACACAACAGAAAAAGCAAACCGCTCCTTGTCCTCCTCATGCAGGGATATCGAAAAGAAACAGTCCTTAATATCGAGGACAGCACAAGGCTGTCCTTCTGGTATCACAGAATTCATAGGCAACAGCATTTGAACAGGACCCATTGGTTGAATTCTCTTATTTACCTCACTCAGATCATGAAGGAGACAAAACCCTTCACCAGTTCGTTTGGGTATTACAAAAACTGGAGTATTCCACGGGCTAGTAGAAGGCTCTATGTGCCCTCGCTGCAGCTCGCGATCAACCAGCTCAAGAAGAGCATCCATTCGAGGCCTTGATAAGGGCCACTGCTCGACCCATACTGGGTCGGAAGATTTCCACGTCAATTTAATCGGTAGAAGTGGGTGTGCAGCAGTGGCCCTTAGAATAAATTTGTCACCCTGGCTTTTAATAAAGCTAGCACGTCCCTTCCCAACAGGGGTGGGACTCCTGACATAACATATGGAAAAAGGGTGATGGTTTTCTCCGGTCCCGTTTCACTGTGAATTGTAATTGCTACCAACTGAACGCTCCTCTGAGCTCGACTCAATCCCCCAACTCTACTCGCCATGGGGGCATCTTCCAATTTCCAGCGTGGAGGCCAATTTGTCTCAGGAATAACCGTAACATCTGCTCTAGTGTCAATCAAGAAGGGGACATTAATGGTGGTGCCATGGGGGGCACTATAGAGAGAACAGAACCCCCACACCACTGGCGGGTTGTCACACTTTACTGCCAGGGCCACCCTAAGGTCTCGCCCCCAAGGGATGGTCCTTGCTGTTCTTGAGATAGAGGCAGATTCAGTTGGATCATCGGTTGGGCCACAAAGTTGGTCGCTTCTCGAAGGGGCAGGGAGTTCGAGAACGCTTCGCCCCATCTGAGGTTGACATAGTTGGGCCGCCTCATGTCCCAAGTGGGAGAGGGCCATATGTGGCCCAAGTGCCCTCTCCCCACCCCGTTTCCCTGGTTTTTAGATCTATAGTCCTTAGCAAAATGTCCTTTCTTTCCACAGGCCCAACACGGTCCTCTGGGTTGATTCTGGCGTGGGGAAAACGATGTTGGCGAATCCCCCAACCGAGGGCAGTTTGCCACCACGTGGCCTGCCTGGCCACAGCTAAAACATGCCATCACGTCAGCTATTGCAGTGCAAACAGCCACCTGAATTGGGGCCAAATGCTCTTCATGTACGACATGCTTAATCATGTCTGCGAGACTTGACCCCGCTGGCAGCGATCGCAAAATATCTTTGGTTTTTGAATTACACTGCTGACGTAAGCAGTCTGCAAGGACCGGGCCTTTTGCTTCCGCAGGCAGGGTCAAAGAGTCGACCACTGCCTGGAGGCGATCTACAAATTGCATGAAGCTCTCACTTTCATTTTGCTTTATTGCAGACCATGGCGATGACTTGGCAATAACTCCAGAGGCTGTGCGAATGGCCTCTCTAGCTGCACGAGTAGTTGTCATAACTTCATGGGCCCGCAGGCCTTGGTCCTGTGCCTGGGGGGTAACCATTGTTGGGTCTGTACCCATTAGCTGATGCAGACTGGAGCCGTGGAGCGGGTGATCTGCCCCAGTTACTTGAGCTAGTTGCCTTGTACAGTTGTCCTCCCATTCTTGTTTAAACACAATCATCCCTGCCCCGTCAAAGATCAATCTACAGGTTTCCTTTGTATCGAACGGGAGCATGTCATCTCCCCCAAAAACCCCATCTATAAGGGTGGAGACCATGGCAGAATTAAGCCTTTTGTCTGCAATTGCTTTAACAATCGCTTCCACATCCTTAGGGTTTATTGGCGAGTGGACCCTTTGTCCCCTGTCTGTCACCTGGACCGGGAACGCTAGTGTAGCTGCTGGGGCCCAATCAGCACATGCAATCTTTATTTTCCCCCAATCCGTGAGAGGAACTTTTCCCCCTCGTGGTACCTCTTTATAGTGGATGGGGATACTTTATCTTTTGACTCTATCTACCCCCACCTCCTCCTCCTCAGAGTTTGAATCAGTTGCGAGCCACTCGACCTGGCTAGTATCTGACCCAGAGTCGCAACTCGACTGACTGGCTGCTTTTGGATTCCAATACTTTTTTGTTGGGCCCTGGCCCCGCCCACCTCCCTTGCGGGTGGGCCGTTCCCTCCCTCTTGGCTCGCTCCACCTTCTGCTCGGCGGGGGGTTTGCCCTGTAAAGGTATTTTTCCAAATAGTCATTCTGACTGGCTTTCCACCCCTCACTCACACGCCGGCCCCGCCCACTTCCCTCGTGGGCGGGCCACTCCTCCCTGCTTGGCTCGCCCCCACCACCTTTCTCCTTCTCGTTCTCCTCCCCTTCCCGTTTGTGTGCGCTGATTGGTTATAGCACCTCCTCCCTGTTCCCGCTGGTAGAATGCTCGCCCCGCCCTTCTCCTTTTCGTTTGGCGCCATCTTGGGGCGCATATGGCAGAGGTCTGGCCCAGACATCCTCAAACTCCGATTTTCCTGCGGCACCCCAGGCCTCCTTGGCTAACTCACCCCAGAAGGATTTGGCTTGGTTCTGTCCCTCCACGAGCGGGTCGGGGTTCGGGGATTCGGGGGGCGTATCGCCCTCCTGGAATTCCTAAGGCTTGGTAGAATTGCCGTCATCTGGGGGGCGCAAAGACCGCGTGGCTGCCCCGACTCCCCACCTCAGGATGGCCGACAAACAGTCCTTCATCGCCCTCCAGATCTCCTTCTCCTGCCTGGCCCTCTGCAGAGCCCGCACAACTTTCCCCCACGACCTAAGATCCTTCCCACAGCCTGAGGACATAGTCTCCAGAGCTAGCACTTCAGTGCATCTGCTCCACGTTTCTTGGTGGAGAATGTGCACCGGATGACTTATATCCCCCAGCTGCAACAACCTCGCAACTGCGAGAATAAATTTTTCGGGTTCACAATCAATACCCCACTGCTTCTGTAACTGCGATGCGACCTTCACAAGGGCTTCCATCCTCCTTGTTGGTCCGGGAGCGTCCTCCCCGCTGGGCTGGTCCAGCCGCTCCGGCTGCCGTTCACCCGATTCCAGGCGAATTCCCAGGTTTCGGCACCACTTGTTGCCTGTCGTAGGCGTGGCGACCTGGTTCAGGAACGGCACGGCAGCCAACCCCAGACCGCTTGGTCCATCGGCTCGCAGACACCACTGTGGTGGACGGCAAATGGCCTTTATTAGTGAACGACACTACACTATATAACTAAAATTTACGTCACTTCCGTAAACTAAACACTATTGGCTATCAGGAGAGGGGCCCTATCTTCCCGTACAACGTGAGATCTTCTGAACGCTGGGTCCTAACTGCCTACATGAAAGCTTTACAGAGCACCACAAGCACCGTGACAAAGAGAGATCCCAGAACACACCCAAGAACATCCCATCCCCACCTGGGGGTACACCCAACCCTCCCCCCCAGGGCTCTTTCCTCCCCCCCCAACCCAGCCTTGGGCCTGGGCAGGCCCAAGGGAGGCAGCTCAGCCATTTTACCTAGGCTGCAGCTGGGGATGAAAGAGGAAGTGAAGACCCCGCATGGGCATTTTACAGGGGTGCAGGGCATTATGGGAATGCAATACCTGGTCTCCTGTGACCACCCCCTGGGCTGGGCCCACCCCTTGGGACCTCCCAGGTGTGGTCTATGCAGTGGCATCCGGGCCAGCCCCCAGCCTAAACCACCACAGGCTGTTGCAGGGACACAGGGCACAGGTCACCTGCTGCCACCTTCCCCCCCAGGGTGCAGAAAATGCCCCTGCAGGCTTTGCCTCTGCAGCCAACAGCAGCCAGCAGAGCTTGCACCTCCCAGCAGCACACCAAAGCCTCTGTGGCCTGGTTTGGAGCTAGAGCCGGGCTGCAGCTGGCTGCAGAGACTTCAGCAGAGGTCCTTCACCAATGCAGGACCACCCTGGGGCCAGGGGCCAGCACATGGCCTTCTCCTTTTCCAAAGCCAAGCCTCTGGAGGTGAATTCTGGCATGAGCAAGGTGGTGGCTGAGGGATTAGCTCCAAGGGTGAAGCCACACAAGCAGCCTGGGTGAAACCACAGCTCCACTTTGCAAGGACTCATCTCAGTGTTGGCCAAATCTTTGGAGCCTGGGAAGTTTTGTTAGCCTCCTGACCCTTTCTCTGCTCAGAACTTGAATAGTTGGGGCTGTTCAGTCTGGAGAAGAGAAGGCTCCCAGGAGACAAGTCCAAGTGCCAGGGGCTGCATTTTGGCCACAACAACCCCAGGCAGTGCTGCAGGCTGGGGGCAGAGTGGTTGGAGAGCAGCCAGGCAGAGAGGGAGCTGGGGGTAGAGGTTGACAGTAGGCTGAACATGAGCCAGCAGTGTGCCCAGGTGGCCAAGAAGGCCAAGGGCATCCTGGCCTGCAGCAGGAAGAGTGTGGCCAGCAGGAGCAGGGAAGTCCTTGTGCCCTGTGCTCAGCACTGCTGAGGCCACACCTTGAGTTCTGTGTCCAGCTCTGGGCTCCTCAGGTTAGGAAAGAGGTTGAGCTGCTGGAAGGTGTCCAGAGAAGGGCAAGAAAGCTGGGGAGGGGTCTGGAGCACAGCCCTGGGAGGAGAGGCTGAGGGAGCTGGGGTTGCTTAGCCTGCAGAAGAGGAGGCTCAGGGGAGACCTTCTTGCTCTCTGCAACTCCCTGCAGGGAGGTTGGAGCCAGGTGGGGGTTGGTCTCTTCTGCCAGGCACACAGCAGCAGAACAAGAGGACACAGTCTGAAGCTGTGCCAGGGGAGGTTTAGGCTGGAGGTGAGGAAGAAATTCTTCCCAGCAAGAGAGATTGGTCACTGGGATGTGCTGCTATTCTTTTCTTTTCTTTTCTTTTCTTTTTTCTTTTCTTTTCTTTTCTTTTCTTTTCTTTTCTTTTCTTTTCTTTTCTTTTCTTTTCTTTTCTTTTCTTTTCTTTTCTTTTCTTTTCTTTTCTTTTCTTTTCTTTTCTCTTCTCTTCTCTTCTCTTCTCTTCTCTTCTCTTCTCTTCTCTTCTCTTCTCTTCTCTTCTCTTCTCTTCTCTTCTCTTCTCTTCTCTTCTCTTCTCTTCTCTTCTCTTCTCTTCTCTCCCATCCCATCCCATCCCATCCCATCCCATCCCATCCCATCCCATCCCATCCTATCCCCTCCCCTCCCTCACCCTGGCACAGCCTGTTTCGGGCTCACCGTCCACAGATCTCCATCTGGAACTTGTCCTTCTCCAGCACCACGGTGGGGAGAGCAATGCTCAGCTCAAACTTGGGCAGCACTGGTGGAGGATGCAGAATTGTCAGGGCTGGAAGGGACCTCAAGGCTCAGCCAGCCTTTGGAGGCTTTGGAGGCTGCAAACACCTCCAGGCAGGAGGCTTCCACCACCTCCCTGGGCAACCTCTGCCAGGCTCTCACCACCCTCCTGGGGAACAACTTCTTCCTCACAGCCAGTCTCAATCTCCCCACTCCTAGTTTTGCTCCATCCCCCCCAGTTCCCTCACTCCATGACACCCTCAAAAGTCCCTCCCCAGCTTTCTTGCAGCCCTCTGCAGATACTGGAAGGCCACAAGGAGGTCTTCTGGGAGCCTTCTCCTCTCCAGCCTGCACAACCCCAATTCCCTCAGGCTGTGCTCACAGCAGAGCAGCTCCAGCCCCCTGCTCCTCCTCCTGGCCCTGCTCTGGACACCTTCCAGCCCCTCCAGATCCTTCCTGGCACAGAGGCTCCAGAGCTGGCCCCAGAGCTCCAGCTGTGGTCTCAGCAGAGCAGAGGGGCAGAATCCCCTCCCTGGCCCTGCTGGCTCTGCTTTTCTTGCTGCAGCCCAGGATGATTCCCCTGGCTGCCCTCCCCAGCTGCCTCATGGCCCCCAGGGCAGAGGAGGGTGGTGCAGAGGAGCCCTGTGCCCTTCCCCAGCCCTGCTCTCACCTTCTCATTGCTGGCAGCCAAGTCTCGGTCCAGGGACAGCACTCGGAGCTTCACTGCAGAGAGCCAGCAGGGAAGTGCCAATGAGGGAATCCTCAGGGAGAGACATCCCTCACGGGCCAAGGGGATGGAAAGCCACCCCCAAGCCCAGCAGTGGGGCACTGCCCCCAGGCAGCACAGCCTCCAGCGCTGCCAGCATGCCCTGGCATTGCCCTGGCCCGGTGCTGGGGTTCCCAGTGCAGCCCAGGAGGAGTCCCCCTGTTTCCATGCAGCACCAGCAGCAAGGCTGAGCCCCCCTCACACCCCTTGGCCCAGCAGCTCCTTCAGCCCAGGGCAGGGTGGCCCAGCCTGCCCCCCTCACCTTGCTGCCCAGGCTTGTAGACAGCCTTGTCTGTCTGTATGAGGATGCCAGGCTGCAGAGCCTTCAGCATCACCTTCTTCTTCTCAGAGACCTGGAGAGACCCTCCCTGGATGGAGACCTGCAGCTCTGCCACCTCCTCCTCCCCTTGGGCAGGGGCTGGAGCCTGCCAGGGCCAACAGCAGGCAGCAGGTGAGGACAAGGGGTGTGCCATGGCCACCATGCCCTGCCCCCTCCCTCCCTTCCTTCCTCCCAGGGTCCCTTCACTTCCCCCACAGCAGCATCTTCCCTGAGCCAGGGGCTGGCAAGAAATGTCCCCCCCCAAGCCCCCTGCCCCAGCCTGCAGGGCTGCTGCCAGGGGATTTCAGCCACCAAGGGACTGGGCTGAGCTTGGAGGCATAGAATCATAGACTGGCTTGGCCTGGAAGGGACCTGGAGAGGTCCCCTAGCCCAAGCCCCCTGCAGGCAGCTGTTCCCAGCCAGCTCAGCTTGCTCAGAATGGTTTTGCCCTCACAGGGGATGAGATCCTACCAAGGGAAGGGGAGGGAGGGCACCCTTGCTCCCAGCCCCACTTTGGCCCACAGCCCCTTGCTCAGGGGAGCTGCTGGAAGCTGCTTGGACACTGGGGTGTCCAGGGCACCCCCACTGCATGCTGGCAGCTCCCTGTGGGGTGGCACTCACAGGGAAGGTGATGTTGAGGTACAGATGAGGCTCCTGGACCTCCCTGTCCAGCAGGGTGATGCTCTGGGTCTTGTCTGCCCTCTGCAGCTGGATGGTCACCTGGGCAGGCTCGGAGAGGCCACTGAGATGGACCCAGAGGGTGGTGGTGTAGGGGTGGTAGATGACAGCTGGGCAGGTGACCACATATGTCCTGGCAAGGAGAGGAGCTGGCAGCAGAGGCGTGGGGATGAGGTCCACCCCGGCACAGACCCCACAGAGGCTGGGAGGAGCTCCCGGGGCCAGAGGAACCAGGGCTGGGCTGCAGGGCCACCTCCTCCAGCCCCCCTGCTCTGCTCCTGGCCTCTCCTGGACGTCTCAGCTCCCCAGAGCAAAGGCTCAGCTCACCCAGGGGCTGCAGGTCAGGCAGCAACCAGCAGCCCCCAGAACCAGTGGCCCCCCGTGGGCCAAGCCCTCCACAGCCACGGGCAGGAACAGCTCAGCAGCCTGAGCAAACAATCAGACAGGAAGGGATAGATCCCACTGCATAATGCCAAGGGGCCCAGACCCTGTGCCCTCCCACCAGGCCTGGACAGACAGACACAGACAGAGAGAGAGACAGAGAGCTCTTACGGCGCTGCCGATGCCCAGGCTGTGAGCTGCAGGGTGAGGAGCAGCAGGATGGGAAGGGCAGCTGGGGACCTCATGCCTCAGGCACCTCAGGGCTGGCCACAGCCTCCTTCTCCGGGGCTTGGATGTGCCTAGAGCTGCATCTGCTGTGCCCTGAGTGGAGCTCTTTGCTTCCCAGCCAGGCAGCCACCAGGGCTTGGCAGAGGGCTGCAGCATGGAGCTGCAGATATAGCCAAACAATGTTTGCCCTCTGCCCACGGCCGCCTGGGTTCAAGGCTTCCCAGGGAGGGTTTTGCAACGTGAGCAAAGGTCCCCAGAGGCCCTGGAGGCTCCAGAGCACGGGGAGGGCTCCCCTGGCTTTCTGGGAAATGATGGCAGGGATGGGAAGGGACAAGTTCCCCAAAGGAAGGCAGACTGCAGCTCCTGAGCCAGGCCCTGGGCTGGCAGCCATCTGCCAGCAGGGCTCCCTCCCAGGCCTGGCAGCTAGCCCAACAGCAGCTGGCCAGAGGGGCTTGGGCTGTCCTTGTGCCAAGCCTCCTCCAGTTTCATGGGCAGAGGAGCAGGAAGCCTTTGGGCTCTGCTGCCAGCTCCAGCTGCCCTCTGTGCACTGCCCCTGGGAGCCTGGCACCAGGCAGGGCATGGCTGAGCTGCCCCTTCCTCCCCTGGAGGGGGGTTAGGGAGGTTGAGACAGCTCCAGGTCAGGCAGAGTGTCCTGAGTGTCCCCTTCTCTCTGGGGATGTGGGGAGAGGCAGAGATGGTGCTGAGAGAAGCCAGGGAGGATCCCTCAGCAAGCTGAGTGCTGAGGGTGGCACCTGAGGGGTGGGATCCATCCAGAGGGACCTGGACAAGCTGGAGCAGTGGATCCATGTGGACCTCATGAGGTTCACCAAGGCCAAGTGCAAGGTTCTGCAGCTGGGTCAGGACAGCTCCCACTGTTAATCCAGGCTGGGGGTGAAGGGCTGGAGAGCAGCCCTGTGGAGAAGGACCTGGGGGGGCTAGGGGGTGCACAGCTGGACATGAGCCAGCTCCATGGGCTGCACCTGGGCAGGCTTCACCTCCTGTCTCCAAAGCTGGCCAAGCCATGGCCAAGCCAGGCTGCAGCTCCCTGCTTTGGCCTCAGTCCTGCTCCTGGCTGGGACTCTGTAAACCCATGGCCATTCTCCAGGCCAAAACATCAGCCCCAGGGAAGAGGCTTCCCCTGAGCAGGAACTCAGTGGAGCAGGAGGTGGCCAAGGGTCATGAGGTCCTTTCCCAGAACTCCTCTTTATGCCATCCTGCCTCAGCTGGCCTGGGGGTCAGCAGCTGCCCCCCAGCCTGGCTATGGTTTGACTCTGCTCTGCTGAGACCACAGCTGGAGCTCTGGGGCCATTTCTGGAGCCTCTGTGCCAGGAAGGGTCTGGAGGGGCTGGAAGGTGTCCAGAGCAGGGCCACGAGGAGGAGCAGAGGGCTGGAGCTGCTCTGCTGTGAGCACAGCCTGAGGGAGTTGGGGTTGTGCAGGCTGGAGAGGAGAAGGCTCCCAGGAGACCTCCTTGTGGCCTTCCAGGATCTGCAGAGGGCTGCAAGAAAGCTGGGGAGGGACTTCTGAGGGTGTCAGGGAGGGATAGGACTGGGGGGGATGGAGCAGAACTAGAAGTGGGGAGATTGAGTTTGGCTGTGAGGAAGAAGTTGTTGGCCAGGAGGGTGGTGAGAGCCTGGCACAGGCTGCCCAGGGAGGTGGTGGAAGCCTCCTGCCTGGAGGTGTTTACAGCCAGGCTGGAGGTGGCTGTGAGCAAGCTGCTGTGGTGTGAGGTGTCCCTGGGCATGGCAGGGGGTTGGGGCTGGCTGAGCCTTGAGGTCCCTTCCAGCCCTGCCAGCTCTGGATTTCTCTGAATCCTGCTGCAGTCAGCCCTGCCTGGGGGCGCTGCAGCCCCCGGGGGCTGGGGGTGCCCTGCGTGGCTCACACAGGCTCCAGCAGGCTGAGGAAGGGGCAGCAGAGCTGCAGGGCTGCCATGGGAATGGAGCCCTGGAGCCTGGGGCAGGGCTGTGGGGCTGAGCAGTGGGAAGCAGGGCAGGGGGCACTGGCATCCAGCAGGCCACCAGGCAGCGAGGTGCCAGCAGGGCTCAGCCCCTGGCAGCCTCAGCACTCGGCTGGGGCTCTGGAAGTGCAGGGGGGGCCCTGGGTGAGATGGGTGTTGGCTTCCTCAGTGGGAGGCTGGTGAGACACTGGAGCAGGGTGCCCAGGAAGGCTGTGGCTGCCTGATGCCTGGGAGTGCTGAAGGGCAGGCTGGCTGAGGCTGGGGACAAGCTGGGCTGGTGAAAGTTGTCCCAGCCCATGGCAGGGGGTGGGAGCTGGGTGGTCTTGGAGGCCCCTTCCAACCCTGACAGTTCTGGGATTCTGTGACTGCCAGAGCCTTGAACCCAGCCAGGCTTGGGTCTGGTGGTTAAACATTGTCCCAGCTGCGTGGCTGGGTGCCAGCCACAGCCTTTTGCTGGCTGCCTGCAGGGAGCTGACAGCTTGAGGAGAAGCAGCAGCAGCAGCAGCAGCAGCCCCCAGCACAGGGGCTCTGGGACCCCCTTGCTTCCACCTGGTCCCCCAAGCATGGGCTCTGCAGCCACCCTGCCTTGTCTTCTGCTTTTCATCTCCTCCCTGACAGCTGGAGCATCTGCAAAGCAGTAAGCCTTCTGTGTCTGCCTGGCCCGGCCTGCCGGCACGGTCTGGCCCCACTGCTGGCACGGTCTGGTCCCACTGCTGGCACGGTCTGGTCCCACTGCTGGCACGGTCTGGTCCCACTGCTGGCACGGTCTGGTCCCACTGCTGTGGCAGTCCTCGCTGTCAGCCCGTTGCTGCTCGGGGTGGCAGTGCTGGGGGTGCTGGGTGGTCTCCACAGTGGACTTTACACCTGGGGTTGGTGTCTCTGGGCTGGTTTGGTGCAGGTGCATCCTCCCAGCGGGGCCAGGGGGGCAGCAGAGCCTTTCCTCCCTCCTCAGATGGACCTTGGCTGCTCCCAAGGTGTTTAGGTGGAGGGAGCTCTGCCCTGGCCTCCCGGGGAGCAAGGTGGAGCCCTGCAGAGACCACCCAGGGCTAGGACAACACCCAGGTGCCCCACACCAGGGCAGCCCGGAGTGGAAAGGAGCCCCGAGGCTTGGGGGGGTGGGGGGGGTGGGGGGGGGGGTGTGTGTCTCTGCTAGCCTCCCCTCACGGGGTGCCCCCTCCCCAGGCACTACCTGGTGATCTTCCCCTCTACCTTCCACTACACACACACGGGCCAAGTGCACATCCACCTCGTGGAGCTGGAGGCGCCTGTGAGGGTCACCCTGCACCTGGAGAGCAGCCATGAGGTGCCTGATGTGGTGCTGGAGGAGCAGGGCAGTGGAGTCCTGCAGCTGGCTTGGCCTCGCTTCACCCACGTGAGTGGCAGCCCCGCGGGATGGGGGGAGCCAGCCCCTGCCCCTGCCCCTGTCCCAGCCCCTGTCCCAGCCCCAGCCCCTGCCCCTACCCCTGTCCCTGTCCCTGTCCCAGCCCCAGCCCCTCTCCCTGACCCTGCCCCTGCCCCTGCCCCTGTCCCTGTCCCTGCCCCTGCCCCTGCACCTGCCCCTGCCCCTGCACCTGCCCCTGTCCCTGCCCCTGCCCCTGCCCCTGCCCCTGCCCCTGCCCCAGCTCTAGACCCTGTCCCTGTCCCTGCCCCTGCCCCTGCCCCTGCCCCTGCCAGAGCCAGCCTGGGGCAGCTGGCAGGGCACAGGAAGTCCATCCAGGGTGGAGAGGGAGGGAGGGAGGTGAAGAGCAGAGGGACAGGAGGAACGTAGAGACCTTGTGGGCTTTATCTGCATCAGCTTCCCACACACAGCAGTGCCCTGGTACCCTCCTGGTGCCCTCCTGGCGGCTTCCTGGTGCCCTCCTGGTGCCTTCCTGTTGCCCTCCTGGTGCCCTCCTGATGCCTTCCTGCTGCCTCCCTGCTGCCTTCCTATGGTTCCCTGCTGCCTCCCTCATGCTTCCTTGCTGCCTTCCTGCTGCCTCCCTGCTGCCTCCCTGCTGCTTCCTTGGTGCCCTCCTGCTGACTCCTTGGTGCCCTCCTATGGCTCCCTGGTGCCTTCCTGCTGCCTCCCTGCTGCCTCCCTGGTGCCCTCCTGGTGCTTCCCTGGCGCCACGGGGTGGTGGGGCCGGGCTCTGGGGGTGCTGTCTCAGGGGCGCCCCCCCCCAGGCTCTGGCCCCAGCTCTGCTGTTTGCCTGGGGACAGGTCCCTGCGGAGCAGGAAGCCTTCCAGGAGGTGGCAGAGCTGCAGCTCTCCATCCAGGGAGCTTCCCTGCAGGTCTCTGAGAAGCGGCTGGTGCTGCTGGAAGCCTTGGAGCTGAGAGTCTTGCTCCAGACGGATAAGGACTCCTACGAGCCTGGGGCGGCTGGTGAGGGGGAACCGCCACTGGGGGAGGTGCCCGGGGGGGAGGTGCCCAGGGGTGAGGTGCCCGGGGGTGGGGTGCCCGGGGTGGAATGCCCAGGGGTGGGGTGCCCGGGAGTGAGGTGCCTGGGGGTGAGGTGCCCAGGGGTGGGGTGCCCAGGGGTGAGGTGCCCAGGGGTGGGGTACCCAGGGGTGGGATGCCCAGGGGTGGGCCCTGGGCTGCAGCAGTCACTCCTGCCCCTGCCTTTGCCTTCTGCAGTGAAGCTGAGAATCGTCTGCCTGGACCACAACCTGATGCCCAGAGACAGGGAGGTGAGGAAGGGTCGGGGTGCAGGGTGGGCATGGAGACAACAGGGCCCCCACGGGCCCAGGATCAGCAGCCTGGGCAGCAGTGGCACAGCCTTCAGTGCCAGCACAGTGCCACACCTTCAGTGCCAGCACAGACACAGCCTTCAGTGCCAGCACAGACACAGATTTCAGTGCCAGCACAGACACAGCCTTCAGTGCCAGCACAGACAGCTTCCAGTGCCAGCACACAGACACAGCCTTCAGTGCCAGCACAGTGCCTCAGCCTTGTGCCAGCACAGTGCCACAGCCTTCAGTGCCAGCACAGTGCCACAGCCTTCAGTGCCAGCACAGACACAGCCTTCAGTGCCAGCACAGTGCCACAGCCTTCAGTGCCAACACAGACACAGCCTTCAGTGCCAGCACAGTGCCTCAGCCTTGTGCCAGCACAATGCCACAGCCTTCAGTGCCAGCACAGACACAGCCGTCAGTGCCACCACACAGACAGAGCCTTCAGTGCCAGCACCGTGCCACAGGCTTCAGTGCCAGCACAGTGCCACAGCCTTGTGCCAGCACAAGCATGGAGGAGATGTGTGTGGGGAGGGAATTCCCCAAACACCAAAGAGATGTGGCACAGCCTGAGTGCCCTGGTACCAGCCCTTGCCTTTGGCACTGGCACAGCTCTGCAGGGGCCAACCCAGAGCCCCCAGACTCAAAGCCCAGCTCAGCCCCAGGTGCTTTGGGCATGCTGAAGGTTTCCTCTCTCTCTCTCTCTTTGCAGCTCCAGCTGGTGACCTTGCAGGTGAGTTGTCCCCGGGTGCCCACCTGCCAGCTCCCTGGGGAGCAGCCAAGGGCCCCACACGTCTGTGGAGCTGGGCTCAAGGAGCAGGGAAAGGGACTCCCCACCTCACCCCCGTGGCTGCTGAGAGAAGTTATCAGGAGCAAGGCTTTGGGACCCTCACCCTCATTTCCAGCCCACTCAGGTCAGCTGGGTGCCTGCCTGCAGGATGGGGAAGTCCTCTGGGCATGGATGGAGACGGCAGTGCCTATGGCCACAGAGACTCTGACCCAGGCTGGAGAAGGCCCTGAGCCCCCGGTCCGGGCTGGAGCAGCCCCCTGCCCCCTCCAGCTGCCGCGGCCAGGCTGGGGCTCGGCTCAGGCAGGCGCCCAGGGGCAGTCTTCCCTTGGCAGGGCTGATGCCCTCGGGGCTGCTCTGAGCACGGTGGCAGGGCAAAGCCTCTGCTCCTTATGGAGGGTCCCACGCAGGATTTGAGCCCTCGAAGTTGTCAGCCCACGTCCAGCCCCACGGGCGAGGGCTGACCGCCGGCTGTCCCCGTGCGCAGGGCCCCGACTTCGAGCAAGTGATGGAGTGGAGGGGGGTGAGGCTGCGGCAGGGCATGGCGGAGCTGTCCTTCCTGCTGCCCCCTGACTCCGTCCCGGGCACCTACACCATCAGGACAGGGAGAAACAGCCACAGCTTCAGCGTGAAGGAGCAGGGTGCGTGGGGACACGGGAGGCTGGGCTCCGCCTGCCGTCTCTGGCCACGGCCGGGAGCCGCTGAAGGAAGCTATGGGCACAGCCCCGGTCCCCACTGGGGTCCCTCCCTCTCTCCCTCCCTCCCTCCCCCCCAGGTCTCCCCCAGTTTGCAGCGCTGCTCCAGCTGCCCCACGCCGTGACGCCGGAGGACGAGACGATCCCACTGCGCGTCTGTGGGTGGTGAGTGGCAGGGCAGCCCCAGCAGCGAGCCCGCCCCGGGTGCTGCTGCCCCCAGCAGCCACCCAGCCAGCTCCTGCTCCCCGGCCAGGAACCCCTCCGGGAAGGCTTTCCGGGGCAGCGCTGATGCCAGGCTGTGCCAGTACATCTTACCCCCGGACAGACCCACCCGGCACTGCGCCGTCTTGAGGGGCCAGGTGAGGGCATCGCCAGAGCCGGGAGGCACAGGGCTGCTGGTCCCGGAGGGGTCTCCCCACGCTGGGCTGCCGATGGCTGGCTGCCTCAGCTGGGCATCAGCACCCATCCTGCTCTCCTGCAAACCCAGAGACCAACCCCCCAGGAGAGCAGGGGAGCCGAGCAGGGACCTTTGGGTGGTTGTAGGGCCAGGATGGGCAGGAAGGGGGCAGCCAGGTGTGCGTGGCACGGAGTGGCACCGGCCCAGCGTGGGGGAGCAAGCCTGCGGGATCCAAGGGCTGCAGGACAGGAGGGAGGGGGCAGCGGCGGCCGGGGGGGTGAGGGTGAGGGCAGATGGCCCTCAGGGGCCCAGCCAGGGGCCGCTGCTGACGCTGGCGCTCGCTTCAGACAGGGAGGAAGGGCTGCATCTCCAGCGAGGTGCCGGCGGCTGCCTTCAACCTGAGCAACCCCTACGCCATGCCTCGGCTCTACGCCGTCGCCTGGCTGCAGCAGGAGGGCACCGGTGAGCATCGCCCTGCCAAGGGCCAGCCTGCGGTGTCCTGGAGTGGTGGCACCTGGAGGGCACGGCACTACTGCCCCCCTCAGGTCTCCCTGGGGTCTCTCCCCTCCCCATCCATGAGCACAGAAGCACAGATCGATAGTGGCTGGGAGGGACCTCTGGAGCTCACCCAGTCCAGCCCAGCAGGGCACCCACAGCATCTTGCCCAGCAGCACAATGCCCAGGGGAGGTTGGAAGCTCTCCACAGCAGCAGACTCCACAACCTCCCTGGGCAGCCTGCTCCAGGCCTCCAGCACCCTCACACCAAATAACTTTCTCCTCCTGCTCAGATGGAACCTCCTGGGTGCCAGTTTGTGCCCCTTGCCCCTTGGGCTGTCCCTGGGCACAACTGAGCAGAGTCTGGCCCCAGCCTCTTGCCCCCCAGCCTTTAGCTCTTGCTGAGCATTGCTCAGCTTCCCTCTGGGGCTGCTCTCCTCCAGGCTCTCAGCCCCAGGGTTCTCAGCCTTTGCTCTTCCCAGAGCTGCTCCAGGCCCCTCAGCAGCTTTGTAGCCTCTGTTGGACTCTCTCCAGCAGTTCTCTGTCTCCCTGGAACTGGGGAGCCCAGAGCTGGACCCAGAACTCCAGATGTGGCCTCCCTAGGGCAGAGCAGAGGGGGACGAGAACCTCCCTCGACCTGCTGGCTACACTCTCTTTAATGCACCCCAGGAGCCCATAGCCCTTCTTGCCCACCAGGGCACCTTGCTGGCTCATGGGGAGCTTGCCCCCGAGCTCTCCCAGCTCCTCCTCCTTGGAGCTGCTTCCCAGCAGGGCTCCCCTCACCTGTCCTGGTGCAGGAGGTTGTTCCTCCCCAGGGGCAGGGTCCAGCACACGCCCTTGCTGACCTTCATGACCTCTGCCCTGCTCTCCCCTGGCTGGGTCAATCACTGTGCTTTTGAGAGTCTCTGACCCATCTTTCCTGGAGGGCATCACCGGGACAGTTGCTGAGAGCCTCTCTCCTCTCCCCTCTCTCCTCTCCCCTCTCTCCTCTCTCCTCTCTCCTCTCTCTCCCCTCTCCGCTCCTCTCTCTCCCCTCTCCCCTCCTCTCTCTCCCCCTCTCCTCTCTCCCCTCTCTCCCCTCTCCTCTCTCCTCTCTCCCCTCTCTCCTCTATCCTCTCTCCTCTCCCCTCTCCCCTCTCTCTTCTCTCCTCTGTCCTCTCTCCTTTCCCCTCTCTCCTCTCCCCTCTCTCCTCTCCACTCTCTCCTCTCCCCTGTCTTATCTCTCCTGTCTTCTCTCATCTCTCACCTTTCCCCTCTCCCCTCTCTCCTCACTCCTCTCTCCTCACTCCTCTCTCCTGTCCCCAGGGCTGTGGCAGACGGTGACCCAAACCTGTCTGGTCGTGCAGGAAACAACCACAATCAGCCTCCAGAGCCCTGATTTCTTCTACAATCCTGGGGCTCCCTACAAAGCCACGGTAACAGGGGGGGGGGGCTGCACCCTGCTGCCCCCAACCCTACTCTCTCTGAGCCCCTGCCCTGCCCAGCCCTGCCCTCTGCCCCACACCTGCAGCCCAGCCCAGCCCAGGCCATTTCCCTTTCTTTCCTGGTGCAGGTGCTGCTGAAGGGCCCCAAGGGCTCTGTGCTGAGGGAGAAGGAGCTCCTCCTTCTGATCAACAATGTGACAGGGTTGGTGGGGATACAAACCCTGCTGACAGATGAGCTGGGGAGAGCCTCTGTGGAGCTGGACACCTCTGGCTGGAGTGACAAGATCACCCTGCACGTGAGTGAGCCCTCAGGAGGCAGAGCTCTTCTTATGGGGCACCTTCCAGCCTCCTCTTGACCCCAGCTGGTCCTTTTGCCCCCTCAGCACCCCCCTGCTGAAAGCTCCACCTGTTCCTTAGCCCTCTTCAAGCCTTGCTTGCCCACCTGCAGACCCTTCCTGCTCCTGCTGCACAACTCTCAGTCATGCTGCTCTCTGCAAGTTCCTCCTCTCTGCCTTCCTGCTCTCCCACTCCACTGCCCAGTTTCAGGACCCATTTTCAGGACCCCTTTCTGCCTTCACCACCTGGGGCACAAGATCAGATCCTCAGGGGTTGGGCTTTCAGTTCCTACCCCCTGCTCACACCTGCTGCTCAGCCCTTGCCTCCTGCTCTTGCCACCCCCTTCGAGGGTCCCTTGTGCTGCTGCTCAGCTCTCTGCTTTGGGTGCTGAGCACAGCTGGGCTCTGCTCCTTGGCAACCTTCCTGCAGGGATGCCACAGCTGCAGGGTGGCTCTGCCCCCCTCCCTGCTTCTGCTCTTTGCTGTTGCCCTCAGGGAGTCTTCAAGGATGGACCTCCAGCTGCAGAGCCTGAAATCCTGGGCAGCTCCCACTACCAAAGTGTTGTTTACCGCCTGTACCCCAGCTCCTGGGGGGGAAAAGCCTTCCTGGCCATCCACAGGGTGGCAAAGGAGCTGCCCTGTGGCCAGACCCTGCAGCTGGAGGTGGATTACTTCTTGGGGGAGAAGGCCACGGGGATGGAGCAGCACAGCCTGGATGTGGTCTTCCTGGTGAGTCTTCACCTGGGGAGGGATGGGAGGCTGCAGGGGAGGCTGCCCAGGGGAGGGCTTCAGCAGAAACCATTCCCAGCCAGCCCTGAGAGCTGGAGCTGGCAGGTCTTGAGGCACCATTTCCATCCCTCCTGCAGGATGTGGCTCTAATGGTCTCTCCCTGAGCCTCCTCCGTGGTACCCCCCTCGGCTGCTTGTGCTCATTCCCTGCTCAGCATCAGTTTGGTTGTTCCATCTCCTCCTCTGCAGGTCCTGGCCAAGGGGGCCATAGTCACTGTCCTCAGGAAAGAGCTGCATGCAGAGCCTGGTAAGTCTCAAGGCATGGAGGGGCTGTGCAGGGCTCTGCTCTCCATCCCTGCTCCTCATAGGCTCACAGCACCAGGAAATGGTTTGGGCTGGAAGGAACCTTCAAGATCATCCAGTTCCAGCCCCCTGCCACGGGCAGGGACACCTCCCACCAGCCCAGCTGGCTCAAGGCCTCATCCAGCCTGGCCCTGAACACCTCCAGGGAGGAGGCAGCCACAGCCTCCTTGGGCAGCCTGTGCCAGAGTCTCCCCATCCACCTCCTCTCCTTTCCTGTGGTCCAGGGCTGAAAGGCTTCTTCTCCCTGGAGCTGCCCATCAGCCTCCAGCTGGCACCCAGGTTCAGGGTGCTGGGCTACATGGTGCTGCCTGATGGGGAGCTGGTGGCTGACAGCACCAAGTTCAGCGTGGCCAAGTGCTTCCCCACCAAGGTGAGCAGGTGTGGTAATGGTTGTGACAGGCACTGTGAGCAATCTGGCAGTGTAGGCCTAGAGCCTGACATGGTGGTAGGCCATGCCCAGCATGAGTGCGGAAGTGGCTAGCAGTACAGCAGAACAGTGCTGTGCCTGCTCTGTGTAACCAAAGCAGGGCACTGGTAGCCATAAACATAGAGAGTTATCTTGGGATGACAGGACACACTCGTATATCAACAATCCCGCTTGTTAACCAATAATCCACAGTAGTACAGTGTGTGGTCACTCGTGAGGGGCCAATGACGCCATGCCAGCAATGCCCCCCGAGCTTATATGACTTGTAAAGTTTTTCTTAATGCGCACTTCTGCGCACTCCTTACTAGCCTGTCAGCTCTACTGTCTGCTTTGCACTATGCTGGCTTTATAACGGATCAATGATGAAGCAATAAAGGAACAATACTAGATCATATTGATCAGCCGTATTGGTTCCAATCTCCGTCGTCCCCAGAAGCAGGGGCTGCCAGAGCCAGGGGAGCTGCTGCTGGCCTTGGTGGGGAGCTGCAGGCACTGAGCCTCACTCCTCAGCAGAGCTTTCCCTCACCCCCAGACTCTCCTTTCAGGGAGGGTTCTCCTTCCCCTCCCATTCCTGCTGCTGCTGCAAACCACCTCCTGGCTCTGCTCACGCCCCTCACTCTCCATCCTCTGCTGGTGCCTGGGGCCAGGCTGTGGCACAGAGGTGCTGCCTGGGACCAGCTCCCACTCTCCTAATGCAAAGGCTTCCTCCCTCCCCAGGTGAACCTCTCCTTCTCAGAGCAGAGGGCCCTGGGGGGCTCCCAGCTCCGGCTGAAGGTGCAGGCTGCCCCAGGGTCACTCTGTGCTACCTACGCCAGGGACCAACGCGCTCAGCCCTCAGCTTCCAAGCCCAGGCTCAGCCCTGATGTGGTGAGGATGAAGTAACCTCAGAGCTGAGCTGGCCCTGGGCTGGGCAGGGGCATGGGGCCAGCGGTTTCTTTCTACTGCCACCTATTCTAGAGGAGGGCAGCAGGGAGCCTGGGGAGTTGCTGGGTGTCCAGGAGCCTGCAGTGAGCCACTGCCACCACCCATGGCCCTCGGGGCTTTGCTGGGGAGATGCTGCACCACTGCCTGGTGATGCCTCCCAGCAGCATGCACAGCCTCCCTGGGCACCCTGTTCTAGTGTCTCCCCACCCATCTCCTCTCCTGTGCTCCAGGGCTGAGAGGCTGCTTCTCCCTGGAGCTGCCCCTCAGGCTCCAGCTGAGGCGCTCCGGGGTGCCTCCTGGGGTGGAAACCCCCAGAAGAGGGGGTGGGGGGTGGGAAGCATCCCCTGCTCTTGGAGAGAAGAGAGATGGGGCAGTGATGAGGCCCAGGGGAGAGGCTGGCAGCAGGGCAGCATCACTGCCATGCCCTGGGAGGTGCAGAAGCTCCAGGAGCAAAGCCTGGGGCCACAGAGGCTGGAGCTGGGCCGGCAGTGTTCTGTGTGTGGCTTTGCTGTAGGTCTATGACAGCATCCCCAGGTTCTATGAAGGCAAGTACCCCTCTGAAGTGGAAGAGGATGACTTACCCACGTGTGCATTGCTGGGGTTCATAGACGTGACCCCACACGTGGCTGCCCTCAACTGCTTCGAGGTGCCAGGCAACCACAGCTGGAAGCGCTGCTTACACAGCCTGCAGCGCAGGGCTGCAGACACCCCAGGCCCCTCCACGCTCCTGAAGGTAGGAGCCCCCCAGCCCTCCCTCACACTCCTCTCCCTCCCAGGGTGCTGGGGACAACTGCCCCCTCCCCCAGCCAGCCCCCTGTCTGTGCTCATGAGGAATGCTCTCAGAATCACAGACTCCTTCAGGCTGGACCAGGAGCCCAGCCCCACCCTGCCCCCAGGGCATGGCCCCAGGGGCTATGGCCACAGGCTCCCTGAGCACCTCCAGGCATGGGGACTCCACCACCCCCCTGGGCAGCCTGGGCCGGTCCCTGACCACCCCTGCAGCAAGGAAATTATTCCTCATATCCAGCCTAACCCTCCCCTGCTGCAACCTGAGACCATCTCCTCTTGTCCTGTCAGTGCTGCAGGCTGGGGCAGAGTGGCTGAGAGCAGCCAGGCCGAGAGAGACCTGGGGGTGCTGGGGGACAGCAGCTGAACAGGAGGCAGCAGTGTGCCCAGGGGCCAAGAAGGCCAAGGGCATCCTGGCCTGCAGCAGGAAGAGTGTGGCCAGCAGGAGCAGGGAAGTCCTTGTGCCCTGTGCTCAGCACTGCTGAGGCCACACCTTGAGGTCTGTGTCCAGTTCTGGGCTCCTCAGGTTAGGAAAGAGGTTGAGCTGCTGGAAGGTGTCCAGAGAAGGGCAAGAAAGCTGGGGAGGGGTCTGGAGCACAGCCCTGGGAGGAGAGGCTGAGGGAGCTGGGGTTGCTTAGCCTGCAGAAGAGGAGGCTCAGGGGAGACCTTCTTGCTCTCTCCAGCTGCCTGCAGGGAGGTTGTAGCCAGGTGGGGGTTGGGCTCTTTTGCCAGGCAAGCAGCAGGAGAACAAGAAGGCACAGTCTCAAGCTGTGCCAAGGGAGGTTTAGGCTGGAGGTGAGGAGAAAGTTCTTCCCAGCAAGAGAGATTGGCCACTGGGATGTGCTGCCCAGGGAGGTGGTGCAGTCCCCATCCCTGGAGGTGTTTAGGAAGAACCTGTATGAGGCCCTTGGTGCCATGGTTGAGTTGATCAGATGGTGCTGGGTGAGAGGTTAGACTTGGTGATCTCAAAGGTCTCTTCCAACTTTATTGGTTCTATGATTCTGTGATAGTTGGGAGCAGAGCCCAGCCCCCACCTGGCTCCAGCCTCCTCTCAGGGAGCTGCAGAGAGCAATGAGATCTCCCTCAGCCTCCTCCAGGCTCAACACCCCCAGCTCCCTCAGCTGCTCCTCCCCAGCCCTGTTCTCCAGACCCTTCCCAGAGCTCTGTTGCCCTTCCCTGGCCCTGCTGCAACCTCTCAATGTTCTGGTGGCCCTGCATCATCTTCAGCCACCCTTGGCCGAGTGCCCTCAGGTCCTCTTCCAGCAGGCAGCTTCCAGGCACTCTGCCCAAGCCTGCAGCCCTCCTGGGGTGGCTGTGTTCCATGCTTCTGTTCTGGGCCACGTTTCAGGATGCAAGTTTGAAAGTGATCACCAACACCCTCCTGGGCTGCTCCTTCAGGTTCCGGTACCAGACGTTCCAAAGCCTTCTCTTCGACAGAGGCAAGAGGGGAGGGGCTGGAGCTGCCTGGGTGCTGGCTGCAGAAGGGACATCCTGCCTCTTCCCTTCCTTCCTTTCTGACAGCACACTGCTTGCAGGAGCACCCCTGGAGGCCATTGAGCAGGCAGGGGTGCTGCAGGACACTGGGCTGCAGAGGGACCTGCTGAGGACGTGGCTGTGGGAGCTGCTCCCCGTGGGGTGAGTTGGGAGCTCCAGCAGAGCTGGAGCCAAGGGGCTGCCCTGACCTCATCAGCCTCACCCCTGGGTGCAGCACCCACAGCTCCAGCTCGGTGTCCAGGAGTCACACTGAGACATGTCCAGCTCCTTCCCTGGGAACTCAGCAGCATACCCAGGAGGGATTCAGGATCCCTGAGAGGGATTCAGGATCTGTTCTGGAGGGAGGGGCTGCCATGAGAGGCAGGGGCTGCTATGAGAGGCAGGGGCTGCCATGAGGGGCAGGGGCTGCCATGAGGGGCAGGGGCTGCCATGAGATCCAGGAGCTGCCATGCGGGGCAGGGGCTGCCATGAGAGGCAGGGGCTGCCATGCGGGGCAGGGGCTGCCATGAGATCCAGGAGCTGCCATGCGGGGCAGGGGCTGCCATGAGAGGCAGAGGCTGCCATGAGGGGCAGGGGCTGCCTTGAGATCCAGGAGCTGCTATGAGGGGCAGAGGCTGCCATGAGGGGCAGGGGCTGCCTTGAGATCCAGGAGCTGCTATGAGAGGCAGAGGCTGCCATGAGAGGCAGGGGCTGCCTTGAGATCCAGGAGCTGCTATGAGGGGCAGAGGCTGCCATGAGGGGCAGGGGCTGCTATGAGGGGCAGGGGCTGCCATGAGAGGCAGGGACTGCCATGAGATCCAGGAGCTGCCATGAGGGGCAGGGGCAGCGAGGGTGCCTCAGCCCATCCCCGAGTCTGTGCTGGCCAGCAGGTGGCCTTCAACTCTCCTGGCCCACTGAGCTGCTGGCGGGGTCAGGTGCCCAGGACCTGGAGGAAGGGCATTGGCTGTGCCAAATCAAGCCCAGCCTGCAAGCTCTGCCCCATCCTCCCCTGCCCTGCAGGGAGAGCGGCTCGGCAGAGGTGATGGTGACAGTGCCCAACGCTACCACCAGCTGGGAGGCTGGGATGCTCTGCACGACTCCCCTGGGCTTGGGGCTGGCCCCTGCCACCACCCTGACCACCTTCAAGCCCCTCTCCGTGGAGCTGGCACTGCCCTCCTCCGTGGCCCCCCACGAAGCCTTCACCCCCGTGGCCACCGTCGCCAACTACCTGCAGCAGTGCCTGCGGGTGAGTGGGGCCGGGGAGGGGGCCCTGGGGCTGGGGGCTGGTGGGGGCTGATGGAGCTGTGGCCATGGCCTGGCAGGTCCAGGTGAGGCTGGTGACACCTGTGGGGCTGGAGATGCTGGCAGGAATGAGCAGGGTCTACAGAGACTGCGTCTGCCCCGAGGAACCGAGGACCTTCCACTGGAGACTGAGAGCCACCAGCCAGGGTACAGAGGGGACAGCAGAGGGCTGGGGAGGGGGCAGGGGAGGCCAGCAGTGACACCCCTCACAAACCTCCCCTTTCTCACTGCTTCCCTCATCCCTTCCTCCCTCTCCCAACCACCTCTCTCCAATTTCCCTTTTCCCTTCTCCACTCTCCAGCCTCTTCCCTCCAAACCCTTCCTCCCTCTCCCAGCCACCTCTCTCCTCTTCCACTTTCCCCTTCAGCCTCACCTCCATCCCTGGAAAGGTAATGAAGCAACTTATGCTTGGTGCTGTCCCATCCCTGGAGGTGTTTAGGAAGAGCCTGGATGAGGCCCTTGGTGCCATGGTTTAGCTGATCAGATGGTGCTGGGGGAGAGGTTGGACTGGATGACCTCAAAGATCTCTTCCAACCTGCTCTATTCCATTCTATTCTATTCTATTCTATTCTATTCTATTCTATTCTATTCTATTCTATTCTATTCTATTCTATTCTATTCTATTCTATTCCATTCCATTCCATTCCATTCCATTCCATTCCATTCCATTCCATTCCATTCCACTCTCCAGCCTCTTCCCTCCACTTCTGGTCCCATCACAGCCCCACCCCCACCCTCCTCCTCTTCCTTCCCCAGCTCCCCAGGATGGCTCTGAGCTGGAGCCAGCCCCTGAGGCAGTGGCACAGTGACCTCCCCATCTGCCTCTGCAGGGAACATGACTGCCATGGCTGTGGCCAGGACCCTGAACTCTGGCAATCTCTGTGGCACCCAGGTGCCCACAGTGCTCAGCCAGGGGCAGCAGGACACCGACTCCAAAGTGCTGCTGGTGCAGGTGAGCAGAGCTGTGGCGGTGGTGGGAGACTGCTACTGGTGGTGGGAGACTGCTGCTGGTGCAGGGAGACTGCTGCTGGTGGTGGGAGACTGCTGCTGGTGGTGGGAGACTGCTGCTGGTGCAGGGAGACTGCTGCTGGTGCAGGGAGACTGCTGCTGGTGGTGGGAGAGTGCTGCTGGTGCAGAGAGACTGCTGCTGGTGGTGAGAGACTGCTGCTGGTGCAGGGAGACTGCTGCTGGTGCAGGGAGACTGCTGCTGGTGCAGGTGAGCAGAGCTGGTGGCCAGGCTGAGAGAGTTGGCCTTGGGCAGCCTGCAGAAGAGAAGGCTCCAGGGAGAGCTTCTGGTGGCCTTGCAGTGCTTCAAGGGCCCAGCAGAGAGCTGGGGACAGAGCTTTGAGCAGGGCCTGATGGGACAGGACAAGGAGGGATGGTTGGAAAGGGCAAGAGGGAGCTTGAGAGTGGAGAGAAGGAGAAATGTTTGGCAGTGAGGGTGGGGAGAGCCTGGCCCAGGCTGCCCAGAGAGCTGGGAGCTGTCCCATGCCTGGCAGCAGTGCAGGGGAGGTTGTGTGGGGCTGTGAGCAGCCTGCTGTGGCTGGGGCTGTCCCTGGGGGCTGCAGGGGGCTGCACTGGCTGAGCTTTAAAGGTCCCTTCCAATCCCTTCCCTGATTCTACCCCTGCTGTATTCCTGTTTTTAAGCCTCCAGCATCAAAGTGAAGGCAAACTGCAGCTGCCTGGCTGTGCCTCCAGCCCCATCCCTGCCACAGCCAGCAGCCACCCACCACCTCCAGAGCTGGCAGCCTCTTCCCATCCCTTGGCCCCCTTCACCTGACCCAGCAGCAGCCTGAGCAGCAGTGTTGAGAAGAAGACTCTGAGCCCCCCATGGAGTCCTGGTGCCCCTGCAGCCCCTTGGAGAGGACAGCAGGGCAGGTGAGCTGAGCCTGGGCTGACCACAGGCCTTGGGAGAGGAGTGGAAGCCTGGTGGGTGGCCATGGAGAGGGGGCTCTGGGTGCAGCCCTGGCCCTGGCCCCACTCCCCCAGGCTGGAAACCAAAGAAATCTCCAAGGGGGCTAAGGGAGGTGGAAGCAGCAAACTGCTTTGCTTGCAAGAAAGCTTCTTTGCTGCAGGCTCCTGATCCAAACTCAGCTGGGCTTGGAGGCTCAGGTCTCCTGTGCCCCCCAGTGATGTGCCAGAGGGGCTGCATCTTCCCTTTGCTTTGCTGAATAAAGAGCTGGAAGCAGAGAGGGCACTGATGGCGTGGGCAGCAAGGCAGGAGGAGAAGCAGCACCACATGGGCTGAGGGCTGCCTGCTCTGCAGGGCCTGGGGCCAAGGCACTTGGGCTCCTGCTCCCAAATCACCACCAGCAGATGGCAAATCCTCTGGGCAGTACTTGCCCTGCAGGCACTGATCCCACAGGCAAAGCCCTTCCTGCTCCTGGATCAGCCTCCTGCTCCTCGAGGTGCCCAACACATCCTGTGCTGTGTCCTGGAGGGCTTGGAGTGCTGCTGGCCCCCAGCTCCTGCCACAGTGAACCCCAGGGTGCCTGTGGGGCACTGAGCCATGCCCACAGCCTGGGGCAGCAGCAGCAGCTCAGGGCCGTGCTCCCTGCTTGTGTTCATGGGGCTGGGGGAGAGCAGACTCTTCTGGACACCAGCAGCAGGTGGGACTGCTCCTGAAGGACAGGCAGGGGAGCACAGGAGGGTGTCCAGCACTACCTGAGCAGGGCAGGCAGGGGAACAGCAGCCATGGCCACTGAGAGCCCACAGGGAAGAGCACAGCTCCACAGAGCCACTGGATGACAGAACAGGTTGAGCTGGAAGAGACCTTCCAAGCTCAGCCAGTGCAGCCCCCTGCAGCCCCCAGGGACAGCCCCAGCCACAGCAGGCTGTGTCACATCAGGCCCTGCTCAAAGCTCTGTCCCCAGCTCTCTGCTGGGCCCTTGAAGCACTGCAAGGCCACCAGAAGCTCTCCCTGGAGCCTTCTCTTCTGCAGGCTGCCCAAGGCCAACTCTCTCAGCCTGGCCACCAGCTCTGCCAGTCCAACCAGAGGTGTCCAGCTCGAAGGAGGCTGTCCCTGAGGAGTCAGTCAGGAGGGTCTTCCT
Source organism: Melanerpes formicivorus (assembly GCF_026170545.1). Taxonomy (NCBI): domain Eukaryota; kingdom Metazoa; phylum Chordata; class Aves; order Piciformes; family Picidae; genus Melanerpes; species Melanerpes formicivorus. Next base: position 1,509,588 of record NW_027142465.1, on the reverse strand, counting down.
CACCTCTCCTCCTTGGTGCCTCACGATGAGCAGGAGCTGCTTCTGCGGCAGCGCGGCGCCGGCAGCTCCCTTCAGCAGCATCTGCAGCGGGAGGGCAGGGGAGGAGCCCCGGGGTGGGCTGCTCTGCACGGGGCTGGGGGGCAGCAGGGACATGGCTGGCTGCAGCAGGGTGCAGAGGAGCCCTGTGGGATGCAGGGACCCCTCCATTACCATGCCAGTGTAGGGGATGCCAGGCCTGTAGAAACCATCAGTGTCTTCGAAGGTGACGGAGAGGCTTTCGGGGACAATCTTGAAGCTCTTGGTGCCGCTCACCTCCAGCCCTGTGGGGAGGGAGTGGGGAGCAGGGAGCTGAGGCTGTTGCAGGGACACAGGGCACAGGTCACCTGCTGCCACCTTCCCCCCCAGGGTGCAGAAAATGCCCCTGCAGGCTTTGCCTCTGCAGCCAACAGCAGCCAGCAGAGCTTGCACCTCCCAGCAGCACACCGAAGCCTCTGTGGCCTGGTTTGGAGCTAGAGCCGGGCTGCAGCTGGCTGCAGAGACTTCAGCAGAGGTCCTTCACCAATGCAGGACCACCCTGGGGCCAGGGGCCAGCACATGGCCTTCTCCTTTTCCAAAACCAAGCCTCTGGAGGTGAATTCTGGCATTACCAAGGTGGTGGCTGAGGGATTAGCTCCAAGGGTGAAGCCACACAAGCAGCCTGGGTGAAACCACAGCTCCACTTTGCAAGGACTCATCTCACTGTTGGCCAAATCTTTGGAGCCTGGGAAGTTTTGTTAGCCTCCTGACCCTTTCTCTGCTCAGAACTTGAATAGTTGGGGCTGTTCAATCTGGAGAAGAGAAGGCTCCCAGGAGACAAGTCCAAGTGCCAGGGGCTGCACTTTGAAGCTCTTGGTGCCTCTCACCTCCAGCCCTGTGGGGAGGGAGTGGGGAGCTGAGGCTGTGTACTGGGTTGGGGCAAACCCCCTACCCACCACAGGCAGAAAACAACGACTCAGACAAAAGGATTGCAAAAGTGATGGAAAGTTTAAATAGAAAAACAATTTAAAAACAAAACAAACAGCAATGAAAGCTTTACAAAGCACCACAAGCACCGTGACAAAGAGAGATCCCAGAACACACCCTGGGAGTACACTGAAACCCACCCCCCCCCCCCAGAGCTCTTTCCTCCCCCCCCAACCGAGCCTTGGGCCTGGGCAGGCTCAAGGGAAGCAGCTCAGCCATTTTACCTAGGCTGCAGCTGGGGACAAAAGAGGAAGTGAAGACCCCGCATGGGCATTTTATAGGGGAGCAGGGCATTATGGGAATGCAATACCTGGTCTCCTGTGACCACCCCCTGGGCTGGGCCCACCCCTTGAGACCTCCCAGGTGTGGTCTATGCAGTGGCATCCAGGCCAGCCCCCAGCCTAAACCACCACACACCACCCCTTATTCCATACCATAATCCCTGCACCCAAAACATATCATCAAATTAGAACTGTACTCATGACATGTCTAGCAACAGTCCAGGTCTTCATCTGGGCATCCTTCCACACAGTCTCTCATTCAGGCTAAAGTATCAGTCCAATCCAGTTCTTCTTCCTCATATGATGGAACTTCCCAGCGACCCAGAGTCATTCTCCTGCAGTGTGAATTGCTTGTGGATCATTGGGACATCCTGGTCACCTGGCATTACCTCACAACTTCTCAGCCGAGCCTTTGTTTGCTTTTACAGTTACTCAGTGGCTTTTTTCCACCCCTGGGGCAAGTCGGTCGGAGCAACGACCGCTTTTCTCCATCCCTCCAGAGAGCCTCAGCCGACTGCTTCCAGCCGCGGTCCAAAGCTACACAAATGCACATCGCAGGCACATCACAAGCACATCGCAGGCGCATCACAGGCACATCAGAGGCACATCACAGGCACATCACAGGCACATCGCAGGCACATCGCAGGCACATCAGAGGCACATCACAGGCACATCGCAGCCACATCGCAGGCACATCAGAGGCACATCGCAGGCACATCGCAGGCACATCAGAGGCACATCACAGGCACATCGCAGCCACATTGCAGGCACATCACCAGGCACATCACAGGCACATCGCAGGCACATCTCAGGCACATCGCAGGCACATCGCAGGCACATCAGAGGCACATCGCAGGCACATCACAGGCACATTGCAGGCACATCGCAGGCACATTGCAGGCACATTGCAGGCACATCACAGGCACATCACAGGCACATCACAGGCACATCGCAGGCACATTACAGGCACATCACAGGCACATCGCAGGCACATTACAGGCCCATCGCAGGCACATTACAGGCCCATCACAGGCACATCGCAGGCACATTGCAGGCACATCAGAGGCACATCGCAGGCACATCGCAGGCACATCGCAGGCACATCACAGGCACATCACAGGCACATCGCAGGCACATCAGAGGCACATCACAGGCACATTGCAGGCACATCAGAGGCACATCACAGGCACATCGCAGGCACATCACAGGCACATCAGAGGCACATCACAGGCCCATCGCAGGCACATTGCAAGCACATCAGAGGCACATCGCAGGCACATCGCAGGAATATCGCAGGTACATTGCAGGCACATCACAGGCACATCACAGGGATATCTCAGCCACATCATAGGCACATGGCAGGCACATCACAGACACATCACAGGCACATCACAGGCACATCGCAGCCACATCGCAGCCACATCGTAGCCACATCACAAGCACAAGGCAGGCACATCGCAGGCATGTCACAGGCACATCGCAGGCAAATCATAGGCACATCGCAGGCACATCATAGGCACATGGCAGGCATATCACAGGCACATCACAGGCACATCACAGGCACATCGCAGGCACATCGCAGGCACATCAGAGGCACATCAGAGGCACATCAGAGGCACATTGCAGGCACATCGCAGGCACATCGCAGGCACATCAGAGGCACATCGCAGGCACATTGCAGGCACATCGCAGGCACATTGCAGGCACATTGCAGGCACATCTGAGGCACATCACAGGCCCATCGCAGGCGCATCACAGGCACAGAAGAGGCACATCGCAGGCACATCAGAGGCACATCAGAGGCACATCAGAGGCACATTGCAGGCACATCGCAGGCACATCGCAGGCACATCAGAGGCACATCGCAGGCACATTGCAGGCACATCGCAGGCACATTGCAGGCACATTGCAGGCACATCTGAGGCACATCACAGGCCCATCGCAGGCGCATCACAGGCACACAAGAGGCACATCGCAGGCACATCGCAGGCACATCACAGGCACATCAGAGGCACATCAGAGGCACATCGCAGGCACATCGCAGCCACATCGCAGGCGCATCGCAGGCACATCACAGGCACATTGCAGGCACATCAGAGGCACATCACAGGCCCATCGCAGGCACATCGCAGGCACATCACAGGCACACCAGAGGCATATCGCAGGCACATCGCAGGCACATCACAGGCACATCAGAGGCACATCAGAGGCACATCAGAGGCACATCGCAGCCAGATCGCAGGCGCATCGCAGGCACATCGCAGGCATATCACTGGCACATCGCAGTCACATCACAGGCACATCGCAGGCAAAACACAGACACATCGCAGGCACATCACAGGCACATCGCAGGCACAACACAGGCACATCGCAGCCGCATTGTAGGCACATGGCAGCCACATCATAGGCATATGGCAGGCACATCACAGGCACTTCACATGCACATCGCAGGCACATCACAGGCACATCGCAGCCACATCGCAGCCACATCGTAGCCACATCACAAGCACAAGGCAGGCACATCGCAGGCATGTCACAGGCACATCGCAAGCACATCATAGGCACATCGCAGGCACATCATAGGCACATGGCAGGCATATCACAGGCACATCACAGGCACATCGCAGGCACATCACAGGCACATCACAGGCACATCAGAGGCACATCGCAGGCACATCGCAGGCACATCGCAGGCACATCAGAGGCACATCACAGGCCCATCGCAGGCACATTGCAGGCACATCGCAGGCACATCGCAGGCACATCAGAGGCACATCAGAGGCACATCACAGGCACATCGCAGGCACATCACAGGCACATCGCAGCCACATTGCAGGAACATCGCAGTAACATCACAGGCGCATCACAGGAACATGGCAGGCACATCACAGGCACGTCGCAGTCACATCAGAGGCACATCAGAGGCACATCGCAGGCACATCACAAGCACATCGCACGCACATCACAAGCACATCGCAGGCACATCACAGGCACATCGCAGGCACATCACAGGCACATCAGAGGCACATCGCAGGCACATCGCAGGCACATCAGAGGCACATCGCAGGCGCATCGCAGGGACATCACAGGCACATCGCAGGCACATCGCAGGGACATCAGAGGCACATCACAGGCCCATCGCAGGCACATCGCAGGCACATCATAGGCACATCAGAGGCACATCGCAGGCACATTGCAGGCACATCGCAGGCACATTGCAGGCACATTGCAGGCACATCAGAGGCACATCACAGGCACATCGCAGGCACATCACAGGCACACAAGAGGCACATCGCAGGCACATCGCAGGCACATCGCAGGCACATCAGAGGCACATCAGAGGCACATCGCAGGCACATCGCAGCCACATCGCAGGCGCATCGCAGGCACATCGCAGGCACATTGCAGGCACATCGCAGGCACATCAGAGACACATCACAGGCCCATCGCAGGCACATCGCAGGCACATCACAGGCACACAAGAGGCACATCGCAGGCACATCGCAGGCACATCACAGGCACATCAGAGGCACATCAGAGGCACATCACAGGCACATCGCAGCCACATCGCAGGCGCATCGCAGGCACATCGCAGGCATATCACAGGCACATCGCAGGCACATCACAGGCACATCGCAGGCAAAACAGAGACACATCGCAGGCACAACACAGGCACATCGCAGCCGCATTGTAGGCACATGGCAGCCACATCATAGGCACATGGCAGGCACTTCACAGGCACTTCACATGCACATCGCAGGCACATCACAGGCACATCGCAGCCACATCGCAACCACATCACAAGCACAAGGCAGGCACATCACAGGCACATCGCAGGCACATCGCAGGCACATCGCAGCCACATCGCAGCTACATCGTAGCCACATCACAAGCATAAGGCAGGCACATCGCAGGCATATCACAGGCACATCGCAGTCACATCATAGGCACATCGCAGGCACATCATAGGCACATGGCAGGCACATCGCAGGCACATCAGAGGCACATCAGAGGCACATCGCAGGCACATTGCAGGCACATCGCAGGCACATCGCAGGCACATCAGAGGCACATCAGAGGCACATCGCAGGCACATCGCAGCCACATCACAGGCACATCGCAGGCACATCGCAGGCACATCAGAGGCACATCAGAGGCACATCGCAGGCACATTGCAGGCACATCGCAGGCACATCGCAGGCACATCAGAGGCACATCACAGGCACATCAGAGGCACATCGCAGGCACATCACAGGCACATCGCACGCACATCACAAGCACATCGCAGGCACATCGCAGGCGCATCACAGGAACATGGCAGGCACATCACAGGCACATCGCAGTCACATCAGAGGCACATCAGAGGCACATCGCAGGCACATCACAAGCACATCGCACGCACATCACAGGCACATCGCAGGCACATCACAGGCACATCATAGGCACATCGCAGGCACATCACAGGCACATCGCAGGCACATCACACGCACATGGCAGGCACAACACAGGCACATCGCAGCCACATCGCAACCACATCACAAGCACAAGGCCGGCACATCACAGGCACATCGCAGGCATATCACAGGCACATCGCAGCCACATCACAAGCACAAGGCAGGCACATCACAGGCACATCGCAGGCATATCACAGGCACATCGCAGCCACATCACAAGCACAAGGCAGGCACATCGCAGGCACATCACAGGCACATCAGAGGCACATCACAGGCACATCGCAGGCACATCGCAGGCACATTGCAGGCGCATCGCAGGCACATTGCAGGCGCATCGCAGGCACATCACAGCCACATCACAAGCACATCGCAGGCACATCACAAGCACATCGCAGGCACATCACAGGTACATCACAGGCACATGGCAGGCACATCGCAGGCGCATCGCAGGCGCATCGCAGTCACATCACAGGCACATGAGAGGCACATCACAAGCACATCGCAGGCACATCACAGGCACATCACAGCCGCATCGCAGCCACATCGCAGCCACATCACAAGCACATCGCAGGCACATAACAGGCACACAAGAGGCACATCGCAGGCACATCGCAGGCACATCGCAGGCACATCAGAGGCACATCGCAGGCACATCGCAGCCACATCGCAGGCGCATCGCAGGCACATCGCAGGCATATCACAGGCACATCGCAGGCAGATCGCAGGCACATTGCAGGCACATCAGAGGCACACAAGAGGCACATCGCAGGCACATCGCAGGCACATCACAGGCACATCAGAGGCACATCAGAGGCACATCGCAGGCACATCGCAGCCACATCGCAGGCGCATCGCAGGCACATCGCAGGCATATCACAGGCACATCGCAGGCACATCACAGGCACATCGCAGGCACAACACAGGCACATCGCAGCCGCATTGTAGGCACATGGCAGCCACATCATAGGCACATGGCAGGCACATCACAGGCACTTCACATGCACATCACAGGCACATCGCAGCCACATCGCAACCACATCACAAGCACAAGGCAGGCACATCACAGGCACATCACAGGCACATCACAGGCACATCACAGCCACATCGCAGCCACATCGTAGCCACATCACATTCACAAGGCAGGCACATCGCAGGCATGTCACAGGCACATCGCAGGCACATCATAGGCACATCGCAGGCACATCATAGGCACATGGCAGGCATATCACAGGCACATCACAGGCACATCGCAGGCACATCACAGGCACATCACAGGCACATCAGAGGCACATCGCAGGCACATCACAAGCACATCGCACGCACATCACAAGCACATCGCAGGCACATCGCAGGCACATCAGAGGCACATCACAGGCCCATCGCAGGCACATCGCAGGCACATGAGAGGCACATCAGAGGCACATCGCAGGCACATTGCAGGCACATCGCAGGCACATCGCAGGCACATCAGAGGCACATCAGAGGCACATCGCAGGCACATCGCAGGCACATCAGAGGCACATCACAGCCGCATCGCAGCCACATCACAGGCACATCGCAGGCACATCGCAGGCACATCAGAGGCACATCAGAGGCACATCGCAGGCACATTGCAGGCACATCGCAGGCACATCAGAGGCACATCGCAGGCACATCAGAGGCACATCACAGGCACATCAGAGGCACATCGCAGGCACATCACAGGCACATCACAGGCACATCAGAGGCACATCACAGGCACATCACAAGCACATCGCAGGCACATCGCAGGCGCATCACAGGAACATGGCAGGCACATCATAGGCACATCGCAGTCACATCAGAGGCACATCAGAGGCACATCGCAGGCACATCACAAGCACATCGCACGCACATCACAAGCACACCGCAGGCACATCACAGGCACATCACAGGCACATCGCAGGCACATCACAGGCACATCGCAGCCACATCGCAACCACATCACAAGCACAAGGCAGGCACATCACAGGCACATCGCAGGCATATCACAGGCACATCGCAGCCACATCGCAAGCACAAGGCAGGCACATCACAGGCACATCGCAGGCATTTCACAGGCACATCGCAGCCACATCACAAGCACAAGGCAGGCACATCGCAGGCACATCACAGGCACATGCCAGCCCCATTATAGGCACATGGCAGGCACATCACAGGCACTTCACATGCACATCGCAGGCACATCACAGGCACATCGCAGCCACATCGCAACCACATCACAAGCACAAGGCAGGCACATCACAGGAACATCGCAGGCATATCACAGGCACATCGCAGCCACATCACAAGCACAAGGCAGGCACATCGCAGGCACATCACAGGCACATCAGAGGCACATCACAGGCACATCACAGCCACATCGCAGGCACATCACAGGCACATCGCAGGCACATCACAAGCACATCACAGGCACATCACAGGCACACGGCAGCCACATCACAGGCACACCACAGGCACATCAGAGGCACACCACAGGCACATCACAAGCACATCGCAGGCACATCGCAGCCACATCACAGGCACATCACAGGCACATCGCAGGCACATTACAAGCACATCACAAGCACATCGCAGGCACATCGCAGCCACATCACAGGCACATCACAGGCACATGGCAGGCACATGGCGGGCACATCGCAGGCACATCAGTGGCACATCACAGGCACATCACAGGCGCATCGCAGGCACATCACGGGCACATCAGAGGCACATCACAGGCACATCACAGCCACATCGCAGGCACATCACAGGCACATCGCAGGCACATTGCAGGCGCATCGCAGCCACATCACAAGCACATCGCAGGCACATCACAGGTACATCACAGGCACATGGCAGGCACATCACAGGCGCATCGCAGGCGCATCGCAGTCACATCACAGGCACATGAGAGGCACATCACAAGCACATCACAGGCACATCACAGGCACATCACAGCCGCATCGCAGCCACATCACAGGCACATCGCAGCCACATCGCAGCCACATCACAAGCACATCGCAGGCACATAACAGGCACATCGCAGGCACATGACAGGCACATCACAGCCGCATTGCAGGCACATCACAGGCACATCGCAGGCACATCACAGGCACATCGCAGTCACATCAGAGGCACATCAGAGTCACATCGCAGGCACATCACAAGCACATCGCAGGCACATCGCAGGCGCATCGCAGGCACATCACAGGCACATCGCAGCCACATCTCAGCCACATCACAAGTACACCACAGGCACATAACAGGCACATCATATGTACATCAGAGGCACATCACAGTCGCATCGCAGGCACATCACAGGCCCATCGCAGGCACATCGCAGGCACATCACAGGCACACAAGAGGCACATCGCAGGCACATCGCAGGCACATCACAGGCACATCAGAGGCACATCAGAGGCACATCGCAGGCACATCGCAGCCACATCGCAGGCGCATCGCAGGCACATCGCAGGCATATCACAGGCACATCGCAGGCACATCACAGGCACATCGCAGGCACAACACAGGCACATCGCAGCCGCATTGTAGGCACATGGCAGCCACATCATAGGCACATGGCAGGCACATCACAGGCACTTCACATGCACATCACAGGCACATCACAGCCACATCGCAGCCACATCGTAGCCACATCACAAGCACAAGGCAGGCACATCGCAGGCATGTCACAGGCACATCGCAGGCACATCATAGGCACATCGCAGGCACATCGCAGGCACATCAGAGGCACATCAGAGGCACATCGCAGGCACATCGCAGCCACATCACAGGCACATCGCAGGCACATCGCAGGCACATCAGAGGCACATCAGAGGCACATCGCAGGCACATTGCAGGCACATCGCAGGCACATCAGAGGCACATCGCAGGCACATCACAGGCACATCGCACGCACATCACAAGCACATCGCAGGCACATCGCAGGCGCATCACAGGAACATGGCAGGCACATCACAGGCACATCGCAGTCACATCAGAGGCACATCAGAGGCACATCGCAGGCACATCACAAGCACATCGCACGCACATCACAGGCACATCGCAGGCACATCACAGGCACATCATAGGCACATCGCAGGCACATTGCAGGCACATCACAGGCACATCAGAGGCACATCGCAGGCACATCACAGGCACATCGCACGCACATCACAAGCACATCGCAGGCACATCGCAGGCGCATCACAGGAACATGGCAGGCACATCACAGGCACATCGCAGTCACATCAGAGGCACATCAGAGGCACATCGCAGGCACATCACAAGCACATCGCACGCACATCACAGGCACATCGCAGGCACATCACAGGCACATCATAGGCACATCGCAGGCACATCACAGGCACATCGCAGGCACATCACACGCACATGGCAGGCACAACACAGGCACATGCCAGCCGCATTATAGGCACATGGCAGGCACATCACAGGCACATCGCAGCCACATCGCAACCACATCACAAGCACAAGGCCGGCACATCACAGGCACATCGCAGGCATATCACAGGCACATCGCAGCCACATCACAAGCACAAGGCAGGCACATCACAGGCACATCGCAGGCATATCAGAGGCACATCGCAGCCACATCACAAGCACAAGGCAGGCACATCGCAGGCACATCACAGGCACATCAGAGGCACATCACAGGCACATCGCAGGCACATCGCAGGCACATCGCAGGCTCATCGCAGGGACATTGCAGGCACATCAGAGGCATATCGCAGGCACATCGCAGGAACATCGCAGGCACATCGCAGGCACATTGCAGGCGCATCGCAGGCACATTGCAGGCGCATCGCAGGCACATCACAGCCACATCACAAGCACATCGCAGGCACATCACAAGCACATCGCAGGCACATCACAGGTACATCACAGGCACATGGCAGGCACATCGCAGGCGCATCGCAGGCGCATCGCAGTCACATCACAGGCACATGAGAGGCACATCACAAGCACATCGCAGGCACATCACAGGCACATCACAGCCGCATCGCGGCCACATCGCAGCCACATCACAAGCACATCGCAGGCACATAACAGGCACACAAGAGGCACATCGCAGGCACATCGCAGGCACATCGCAGGCACATCAGAGGCACATCGCAGGCACATCGCAGCCACATCGCAGGCGCATCGCAGGCACATCGCAGGCATATCACAGGCACATCGCAGGCAGATCGCAGGCACATTGCAAGCACATCAGAGGCACACAAGAGGCACATCGCAGGCACATCGCAGGCACATCACAGGCACATCAGAGGCACATCAGAGGCACATCGCAGGCACATCGCAGCCACATCGCAGGCGCATCGCAGGCACATCGCAGGCATATCACAGGCACATCGCAGGCACATCACAGGCACATCGCAGGCACAACACAGGCACATCGCAGCCGCATTGTAGGCACATGGCAGCCACATCATAGGCACATGGCAGGCACATCACAGGCACTTCACATGCACATCACAGGCACATCGCAGCCACATCGCAACCACATCACAAGCACAAGGCAGGCACATCACAGGCACATCACAGGCACATCACAGGCACATCACAGCCACATCGCAGCCACATCGTAGCCACATCACATTCACAAGGCAGGCACATCGCAGGCATGTCACAGGCACATCGCAGGCACATCATAGGCACATCGCAGGCACATCATAGGCACATGGCAGGCATATCACAGGCACATCACAGGCACATCGCAGGCACATCACAGGCACATCACAGGCACATCAGAGGCACATCGCAGGCACATCACAAGCACATCGCACGCACATCACAAGCACATCGCAGGCACATCGCAGGCACATCAGAGGCACATCACAGGCCCATCGCAGGCACATCGCAGGCACATGAGAGGCACATCAGAGGCACATCGCAGGCACATTGCAGGCACATCGCAGGCACATCGCAGGCACATCAGAGGCACATCAGAGGCACATCGCAGGCACATCGCAGGCACATCAGAGGCACATCACAGCCGCATCGCAGCCACATCACAGGCACATCGCAGGCACATCGCAGGCACATCAGAGGCACATCAGAGGCACATCGCAGGCACATTGCAGGCACATCGCAGGCACATCAGAGGCACATCGCAGGCACATCAGAGGCACATCACAGGCACATCAGAGGCACATCGCAGGCACATCACAGGCACATCACAGGCACATCAGAGGCACATCACAGGCACATCACAAGCACATCGCAGGCACATCGCAGGCGCATCACAGGAACATGGCAGGCACATCATAGGCACATCGCAGTCACATCAGAGGCACATCAGAGGCACATCGCAGGCACATCACAAGCACATCGCACGCACATCACAAGCACACCGCAGGCACATCACAGGCACATCACAGGCACATCGCAGGCACATCACAGGCACATCGCAGCCACATCGCAACCACATCACAAGCACAAGGCAGGCACATCACAGGCACATCGCAGGCATATCACAGGCACATCGCAGCCACATCGCAAGCACAAGGCAGGCACATCACAGGCACATCGCAGGCATTTCACAGGCACATCGCAGCCACATCACAAGCACAAGGCAGGCACATCGCAGGCACATCACAGGCACATGCCAGCCCCATTATAGGCACATGGCAGGCACATCACAGGCACTTCACATGCACATCGCAGGCACATCACAGGCACATCGCAGCCACATCGCAACCACATCACAAGCACAAGGCAGGCACATCACAGGAACATCGCAGGCATATCACAGGCACAACGCAGCCACATCACAAGCACAAGGCAGGCACATCGCAGGCACATCACAGGCACATCAGAGGCACATCACAGGCACATCACAGCCACATCGCAGGCACATCACAGGCACATCGCAGGCACATCACAAGCACATCACAGGCACATCACAGGCACACGGCAGCCACATCACAGGCACACCACAGGCACATCAGAGGCACACCACAGGCACATCACAAGCACATCGCAGGCACATCGCAGCCACATCACAGGCACATCACAGGCACATCGCAGGCACATTACAAGCACATCACAAGCACATCGCAGGCACATCGCAGCCACATCACAGGCACATCACAGGCACATCACAGGCGCATCGCAGGCACATCACGGGCACATCAGAGGCACATCACAGGCACATCACAGCCACATCGCAGGCACATCACAGGCACATCGCAGGCACATTGCAGGCGCATCGCAGCCACATCACAAGCACATCGCAGGCACATCACAGGTACATCACAGGCACATGGCAGGCACATCGCAGGCGCATCGCAGGCGCATCGCAGTCACATCACAGGCACATGAGAGGCACATCACAAGCACATCACAGGCACATCACAGGCACATCACAGCCGCATCGCAGCCACATCACAGGCACATCGCAGCCACATCGCAGCCACATCACAAGCACATCGCAGGCACATAACAGGCACATCGCAGGCACATGACAGGCACATCACAGCCGCATTGCAGTCACATCACAGGCACATCGCAGGCACATCACAGGCACATCGCAGTCACATCAGAGGCACATCAGAGTCACATCGCAGGCACATCACAAGCACATCGCAGGCACATCGCAGGCGCATCGCAGGCACATCACAGGCACATCGCAGCCACATCTCAGCCACATCACAAGTACACCACAGGCACATAACAGGCACATCATATGTACATCAGAGGCACATCACAGTCGCATCGCAGGCACATCACAGGCCCATCGCAGGCACATCGCAGGCACATCACAGGCACACAAGAGGCACATCGCAGGCACATCGCAGGCACATCACAGGCACATCAGAGGCACATCAGAGGCACATCGCAGGCACATCGCAGCCACATCGCAGGCGCATCGCAGGCACATCGCAGGCATATCACAGGCACATCGCAGGCACATCACAGGCACATCGCAGGCACAACACAGGCACATCGCAGCCGCATTGTAGGCACATGGCAGCCACATCATAGGCACATGGCAGGCACATCACAGGCACTTCACATGCACATCACAGGCACATCACAGCCACATCGCAGCCACATCGTAGCCACATCACAAGCACAAGGCAGGCACATCGCAGGCATGTCACAGGCACATCGCAGGCACATCATAGGCACATCGCAGGCACATCATAGGCACATGGCAGGCATATCACAGGCACATCACAGGCACATCGCAGGCACATCACAGGCACATCACAGGCACATCAGAGGCACATCGCAGGCACATCACAAGCACATCGCACGCACATCACAAGCACATCGCAGGCACATCGCAGGCACATCAGAGGCACATCACAGGCCCATCGCAGGCACATCGCAGGCACATCAGAGGCACATCAGAGGCACATCGCAGGCACATTGCAGGCACATCGCAGGCACATCGCAGGCACATCAGAGGCACATCAGAGGCACATCGCAGGCACATCGCAGGCACATTAGAGGCACATCGCAGGCACATTGCAGGCACATCGCAGGCACATCGCAGGCACATCAGGGGCACATCAGAGGCACATCGCAGCCACATTGCAGGCACATCGAAGGCACATCAGAGGCACATCACAGGCACATCAGAGGCACATCGCAGGCACATCACAGGCACATCGCACGCACATCACAAGCACATCGCAGGCACATCGCAGGCGCATCACAGGAACATGGCAGGCACATCACAGGCACATCGCAGTCACATCAGAGGCACATCAGAGGCACATCGCAGGCACATCACAAGCACATCGCACGCACATCACAAGCACATCGCAGGCACATCACAGGCACATCACAGGCACATCGCAGGCACATCACAGGCACATCGCAGCCACATCGCAACCACATCACAAGCACAAGGCAGGCACATCACAGGCACATCGCAGGCATATCACAGGCACATCGCAGCCACATCACAAGCACAAGGCAGGCACATCGCAGGCACATCACAGGCACATCGCAGGCACATCACACGCACATCGCAGGCACAACACAGGCACATGCCAGCCCCATTATAGGCACATGGCAGGCACATCACAGGCACTTCACATGCACATCGCAGGCACATCACAGGCACATCGCAGCCACATCGCAACCACATCACAAGAACAAGGCAGGCACATCACAGGAACATCGCAGGCATATCACAGGCACATCGCAGCCACATCACAAGCACAAGGCAGGCACATCACAGGCACATCGCAGGCATATCACAGGCACATCGCAGCCACATCACAAGCACAAGGCAGGCACATCGCAGCCACATCACAGGCACATCACAGGCACATGGCAGGCACATGGCAGGCACATCGCAGGCACATCAGTGGCACATCACAGGCACATCACAGGCACATGAGAGGCACATCACAAGCACATCACAGGCACATCACAGGCACATCACAGCCGCATCGCAGCCACATCACAGGCACATCGCAGCCACATCGCAGCCACATCACAAGCACATGAGAGGCACATCACAAGCACATCACAGGCACATCACAGGCACATCACAGCCGCATTGCAGGCACATCACAGGCACATCGCAGGCACATCACAGGCACATCGCAGTCACATCAGAGGCACATCACAGGCACATCGCAGTCACATCAGAGGCACATCAGAGGCACATCGCAGCCACATCACAGGCACATCGCAGCCACATCGCAGCCACATCACAAGCACATGAGAGGCACATCACAAGCACATCACAGGCACATCACAGGCACATCACAGCCGCATCGCAGCCACATCACAGGCACATCGCAGCCACATCGCAGCCACATCACAAGCACATCGCAGGCACATAACAGGCACATCGCAGGCACATCACAGGCACATCGCAGGCACATCACAGGCACATCGCAGTCACATCAGAGGCACATCAGAGGCACATCGCAGGCACATCACAAGCACATCACAGGCACATCGCAGGCGCATCGCAGGCACATCAGTGGCACATCAGAGGCACATCGCAGGCACATCGCAGGCACATCAGAGGCACATCGCAGGCGCATCGCAGGCACATCACAGGCACATCGCAGCCACATCTCAGCCACATCACAAGTACACCACAGGCACCTAACAGGCACATCATATGTACATCAGAGGCACATCGCAGGCGCATCGCAGGCACATCACAGGCACATCGCAGCCACGTCTCAGCCACATCACAAGTACACCACAGGCACATAACAGGCACATCACATGCACATCAGAGGCACATCACAGGCACATCGCAGCCACATCGCTGGAACATCGCAGGAACATCACAGGCACATCACAGGAACATGGCAGGCACATCACAGGCCCATCGCAGGCACATCGCAGGCACATCACAGGCACACAAGAGGCACATCGCAGGCACATCGCAGGCACATCACAGGCACATCAGAGGCACATCAGAGGCACATCGCAGGCACATCGCAGCCACATCGCAGGCGCATCGCAGGCACATCGCAGGCATATCACAGGCACATCGCAGGCACATCACAGGCACATCGCAGGCACAACACAGGCACATCGCAGCCGCATTGTAGGCACATGGCAGCCACATCATAGGCACATGGCAGGCACATCACAGGCACTTCACATGCACATCACAGGCACATCACAGCCACATCGCAGCCACATCGTAGCCACATCACAAGCACAAGGCAGGCACATCGCAGGCATGTCACAGGCACATCGCAGGCACATCATAGGCACATCGCAGGCACATCATAGGCACATGGCAGGCATATCACAGGCACATCACAGGCACATCGCAGGCACATCACAGGCACATCACAGGCACATCAGAGGCACATCGCAGGCACATCACAAGCACATCGCACGCACATCACAAGCACATCGCAGGCACATCGCAGGCACATCAGAGGCACATCACAGGCCCATCGCAGGCACATCGCAGGCACATCAGAGGCACATCAGAGGCACATCGCAGGCACATTGCAGGCACATCGCAGGCACATCGCAGGCACATCAGAGGCACATCAGAGGCACATCGCAGGCACATCGCAGGCACATTAGAGGCACATCGCAGGCACATTGCAGGCACATCGCAGGCACATCGCAGGCACATCAGGGGCACATCAGAGGCACATCGCAGCCACATTGCAGGCACATCGAAGGCACATCAGAGGCACATCACAGGCACATCAGAGGCACATCGCAGGCACATCACAGGCACATCGCACGCACATCACAAGCACATCGCAGGCACATCGCAGGCGCATCACAGGAACATGGCAGGCACATCACAGGCACATCGCAGTCACATCAGAGGCACATCAGAGGCACATCGCAGGCACATCACAAGCACATCGCACGCACATCACAAGCACATCGCAGGCACATCACAGGCACATCACAGGCACATCGCAGGCACATCACAGGCACATCGCAGCCACATCGCAACCACATCACAAGCACAAGGCAGGCACATCACAGGCACATCGCAGGCATATCACAGGCACATCGCAGCCACATCACAAGCACAAGGCAGGCACATCGCAGGCACATCACAGGCACATCGCAGGCACATCACACGCACATCGCAGGCACAACACAGGCACATGCCAGCCCCATTATAGGCACATGGCAGGCACATCACAGGCACTTCACATGCACATCGCAGGCACATCACAGGCACATCGCAGCCACATCGCAACCACATCACAAGAACAAGGCAGGCACATCACAGGAACATCGCAGGCATATCACAGGCACATCGCAGCCACATCACAAGCACAAGGCAGGCACATCACAGGCACATCGCAGGCATATCACAGGCACATCGCAGCCACATCACAAGCACAAGGCAGGCACATCGCAGCCACATCACAGGCACATCACAGGCACATGGCAGGCACATGGCAGGCACATCGCAGGCACATCAGTGGCACATCACAGGCACATCACAGGCACATGAGAGGCACATCACAAGCACATCACAGGCACATCACAGGCACATCACAGCCGCATCGCAGCCACATCACAGGCACATCGCAGCCACATCGCAGCCACATCACAAGCACATGAGAGGCACATCACAAGCACATCACAGGCACATCACAGGCACATCACAGCCGCATTGCAGGCACATCACAGGCACATCGCAGGCACATCACAGGCACATCGCAGTCACATCAGAGGCACATCACAGGCACATCGCAGTCACATCAGAGGCACATCAGAGGCACATCGCAGCCACATCACAGGCACATCGCAGCCACATCGCAGCCACATCACAAGCACATGAGAGGCACATCACAAGCACATCACAGGCACATCACAGGCACATCACAGCCGCATCGCAGCCACATCACAGGCACATCGCAGCCACATCGCAGCCACATCACAAGCACATCGCAGGCACATAACAGGCACATCGCAGGCACATCACAGGCACATCGCAGGCACATCACAGGCACATCGCAGTCACATCAGAGGCACATCAGAGGCACATCGCAGGCACATCACAAGCACATCACAGGCACATCGCAGGCGCATCGCAGGCACATCAGTGGCACATCAGAGGCACATCGCAGGCACATCGCAGGCACATCAGAGGCACATCGCAGGCGCATCGCAGGCACATCACAGGCACATCGCAGCCACATCTCAGCCACATCACAAGTACACCACAGGCACCTAACAGGCACATCATATGTACATCAGAGGCACATCGCAGGCGCATCGCAGGCACATCACAGGCACATCGCAGCCACGTCTCAGCCACATCACAAGTACACCACAGGCACATAACAGGCACATCACATGCACATCAGAGGCACATCACAGGCACATCGCAGCCACATCGCTGGAACATCGCAGGAACATCACAGGCACATCACAGGAACATGGCAGGCACATCACAGGCACATCGCAGTCACATCCAAGGCACATCCCAGGCACATCACAAGCACATCGCAGCCACATCAGAGGCACATATCAGGCACATCACAGGCACATCGCATCCACATCGCTGAAACATCGCAGGAACATCGCAGGCGCATCGCAGGCACATCACAGGCACATCACAGGCACATGGCAGGTACATCGCAGGCACATCAGTGGCACATCACAGGCTCATCGCAGGCACATCACAGCCACATCGCAGGCACATGAGAGGCACATCACAGGCAGATCGCAGGCACATCGCAGGCACATCAGAGGCACATCAGAGGCACATCGCAGGCACATTGCAGGCACATCGCAGGCACATCTCAGGCACATCTGAGGCACATCAGAGGCACATCTGAGGCACATCAGAGGCACATCTGAGGCACATCAGAGGCACATCGCAGGCACATCGCAGGCACATCAGAGGCACATCACAGCCGCATCGCAGCCACATCACAGGCACATCGCAGGCACATCGCAGGCACATCAGAGGCACATCAGAGGCACATCGCAGGCACATTGCAGGCACATTGCAGGCACATCGCAGGCACATCGCAGGCACATGACAGGCACATCGCACGCAAATCACAAGCACATCGCAGGCACATCGCAGGCGCATCACAGGAACATGGCAGGCGCATCACAGGCACATCGCAGTCACATCAGAGGCACATCAGAGGCACATCGCAGGCACATCACAAGCACATCACACGCACATCACAAGCACATCGCAGGCACATCGCAGGCGCATCGCAGGCACATCACAGGCACATCAGAGGCACATCGCAGGCACATCGCAGGCACATCAGAGGCACATCGCAGGCACATCACAAGCACATCGCAGGCACATCGGAGGAACATCAGAGGCACATCGCAGGCACATCACAAGCACATCGCAGGCACATCACAGGCACATCGCAGGCACATCATAGGTACATCACAGCCACATCAGAGGAACATCAGAGGCACATCGCAGTCACATCACAGGAACATCGCAGCCATATCGCAGCCACATTGCAGGCACATCGCAGCCACATCACAAGCACAAGGCAGGCACATCACAAGCACATCGCAGGCACATCGCAGCCACATCACAGGCACATCACAGGCGCATGGCAGGCACATGGCAGGCAAATCGCAGGCACATCAGTGGGACATCACAGGCACATCGCAGGCACATCATAGGCACATCGCAGGCACATCACAGGCACATCGCAGGCACATCACACGCACATCGCAGGCACAACACAGGCATATGCCAGCCGCATTATAGGCACATGGCAGGCACATCACAGGCACTTCACATGCACATCGCAGGCACATCACAGGCACATCGCAGCCACATCGCAACCACATCACAAGCACAAGGCAGGCACATCACAGGCACATCGCAGGCATATCACAGGCACATCGCAGCCACATCACAAGCACAAGGCAGGCACATCGCAGGCACATCACAGGCACATCGCAGGCACATCATAGGCACATCGCAGGCACATCACAGGCACATCGCAGGCACATCACACGCACATCGCAGGCACAACACAGGCACATGCCAGCCGCATTATAGGCACATGGCAGGCACATCACAGGCACTTCACATGCACATCGCAGGCACATCACAGGCACATCGCAGCCACATCGAAACCACATCACAAGCACAAGGCAGGCACATCACAGGCACATCGCAGGCATATCACAGGCACATCGCAGCCACATCACAAGCACAAGGCAGGCACATCACAGGCACATCGCAGGCACATCACAAGCACATCGCAGCCACATCACAAGCACAAGGCAGGCACATCACAGGAACATCACAGGCACACGGCAGCCACATCGCAGGCACATCACAGGCACATCAGAGGCACACCACAGGCACATCACAAGCACATCGCAGGCACATCGCAGCCACATCACAGGCACATCACAGGCACATCGCAGGCACATTACAAGCACATCACAAGCACATCGCAGGCACATCGCAGCCACATCACAGGCACATCACAGGCACATGGCAGGCACATGGCAGGCACATCGCAGGCACATCAGTGGCACATCACAGGCACATCACAGGCACATGAGAGGCACATCACAAGCACATCACAGGCACATCACAGGCACATCACAGCCGCATCGCAGCCACATCACAGGCACATCGCAGCCACATCGCAGCCACATCACAAGCACATGAGAGGCACATCACAAGCACATCACAGGCACATCACAGGCACATCACAGCCGCATTGCAGGCACATCACAGGCACATCGCAGGCACATCACAGGCACATCGCAGTCACATCAGAGGCACATCACAGGCACATCGCAGTCACATCAGAGGCACATCGCAGCCACATCACAGGCACATCGCAGCCACATCGCAGCCACATCACAAGCACATGAGAGGCACATCACAAGCACATCACAGGCACATCACAGGCACATCACAGCCGCATTGCAGGCACATCACAGGCACATCGCAGGCACATCACAAGCACATCACAGGCACATCACAGGCACATCACAGCCGCATTGCAGGCACATCACAGGCACATCGCAGCCACATCACAGGCACATCGCAGCCACATCGCAGCCACATCACAAGCACATGAGAGGCACATCACAAGCACATCACAGGCACATCACAGGCACATCACAGCCGCATCGCAGCCACATCACAGGCACATCGCAGCCACATCGCAGCCACATCACAAGCACATCGCAGGCACATAACAGGCACATCGCAGGCACATCACAGGCACATCACAGCCGCATTGCAGGCACATCACAGGCACATCGCAGGCACATCACAGGCACATCGCAGTCACATCAGAGGCACATCAGAGGCACATCACAGGCACATCACAAGCACATCACAGGCACATCGCAGGCGCATCGCAGGCACATCAGTGGCACATCAGAGGCACATCGCAGGCACATCGCAGGCACATCAGAGGCACATCGCAGGCGCATCGCAGGCACATCACAGGCACATCGCAGCCACATCTCAGCCACATCACAAGTACACCACAGGCACCTAACAGGCACATCATATGTACATCAGAGGCACATCGCAGGCGCATCGCAGGCACATCACAGGCACATCGCAGCCACGTCTCAGCCACATCACAAGTACACCACAGGCACATAACAGGCACATCACATGCACATCAGAGGCACATCACAGGCACATCGCAGCCACATCGCTGGAACATCGCAGGAACATCACAGGCACATCACAGGAACATGGCAGGCACATCACAGGCACATCGCAGTCACATCCAAGGCACATCCCAGGCACATCACAAGCACATCGCAGCCACATCAGAGGCACATATCAGGCACATCACAGGCACATCGCATCCACATCGCTGAAACATCGCAGGAACATCGCAGGCGCATCGCAGGCACATCACAGGCACATCACAGGCACATGGCAGGTACATCGCAGGCACATCAGTGGCACATCACAGGCTCATCGCAGGCACATCACAGCCACATCGCAGGCACATGAGAGGCACATCACAGGCAGATCGCAGGCACATCGCAGGCACATCAGAGGCACATCAGAGGCACATCGCAGGCACATTGCAGGCACATCGCAGGCACATCTCAGGCACATCTGAGGCACATCAGAGGCACATCTGAGGCACATCAGAGGCACATCGCAGGCACATCGCAGGCACATCAGAGGCACATCACAGCCGCATCGCAGCCACATCACAGGCACATCGCAGGCACATCGCAGGCACATCAGAGGCACATCAGAGGCACATCGCAGGCACATTGCAGGCACATTGCAGGCACATCGCAGGCACATCGCAGGCACATGACAGGCACATCGCACGCAAATCACAAGCACATCGCAGGCACATCGCAGGCGCATCACAGGAACATGGCAGGCGCATCACAGGCACATCGCAGTCACATCAGAGGCACATCAGAGGCACATCGCAGGCACATCACAAGCACATCACACGCACATCACAAGCACATCGCAGGCACATCGCAGGCGCATCGCAGGCACATCACAGGCACATCAGAGGCACATCGCAGGCACATCGCAGGCACATCAGAGGCACATCGCAGGCACATCACAAGCACATCGCAGGCACATCGGAGGAACATCAGAGGCACATCGCAGGCACATCACAAGCACATCGCAGGCACATCACAGGCACATCGCAGGCACATCATAGGTACATCACAGGCACATCAGAGGAACATCAGAGGCACATCGCAGTCACATCACAGGAACATCGCAGCCATATCGCAGCCACATTGCAGGCACATCGCAGCCACATCACAAGCACAAGGCAGGCACATCACAAGCACATCGCAGGCACATCGCAGCCACATCACAGGCACATCACAGGCGCATGGCAGGCACATGGCAGGCAAATCGCAGGCACATCAGTGGGACATCACAGGCACATCGCAGGCACATCATAGGCACATCGCAGGCACATCACAGGCACATGGCAGGCACATCACACGCACATCGCAGGCACAACACAGGCATATGCCAGCCGCATTATAGGCACATGGCAGGCACATCACAGGCACTTCACATGCACATCGCAGGCACATCACAGGCACATCGCAGCCACATCGCAACCACATCACAAGCACAAGGCAGGCACATCACAGGCACATCGCAGGCATATCACAGGCACATCGCAGCCACATCACAAGCACAAGGCAGGCACATCACAGGCACATCGCAGGCATATCACAGGCACATCGCAGCCACATCACAAGCACAAGGCAGGCACATCGCAGGCACATCACAGGCACATCGCAGGCACATCATAGGCACATCGCAGGCACATCACAGGCACATCGCAGGCACATCACACGCACATCGCAGGCACAACACAGGCACATGCCAGCCGCATTATAGGCACATGGCAGGCACATCACAGGCACTTCACATGCACATCGCAGGCACATCACAGGCACATCGCAGCCACATCGCAACCACATCACAAGCACAAGGCAGGCACATCACAGGCACATCGCAGGCATATCACAGGCACATCGCAGCCACATCACAAGCACAAGGCAGGCACATCACAGGCACATCGCAGGCACATCACAAGCACATCGCAGCCACATCACAAGCACAAGGCAGGCACATCACAGGAACATCACAGGCACACGGCAGCCACATCGCAGGCACATCACAGGCACATCAGAGGCACACCACAGGCACATCACAAGCACATCGCAGGCACATCGCAGCCACATCACAGGCACATCACAGGCACATCGCAGGCACATTACAAGCACATCACAAGCACATCGCAGGCACATCGCAGCCACATCACAGGCACATCACAGGCACATGGCAGGCACATGGCAGGCACATCGCAGGCACATCAGTGGCACATCACAGGCACATCACAGGCGCATCGCAGCCACATCACAGGCACATCAGAGGCACATCACAAGCACATCGCAGGCACATTGCAGGCGCATCGCAGGCACATTGCAGGCGCATCGCAGGCACATCGCAGCCACATCACAGTCACATCACAGGCACATGGCAGGCACATTGCAGGCACATCACAGCCGCATCGCAGCCACATCACAGGCACATCGCAGCCACATCGCAGCCACATCACAAGCACATCGCAGGCACATAACAGGCACATCGCAGGCACATCACAGGCACATCACAGCCGCATTGCAGGCACATCACAGGCACATCGCAGGCACATCACAGGCACATCGCAGCCACATTGCAGGAACATCGCAGTAACATCACAGGCGCATCACAGGAACATGGCAGGCACATCACAGGCACATCGCAGTCACATCAGAGGCACATCAGAGGCACATCGCAGGCACATCACAAGCACATCGCACGCACATCGCAGGCGCATCGCAGGCACATCACAGGCACATCAGAGGCACATCAGAGGCACATCACAGGCACATCAGAGGCACATCACAGACACATCGCAGGCACATCAGAGGCACATCGCAGGCGCATCGCAGGCACATCACAGGCACATCGCAGCCACATCTCAGCCACATCACAAGTACACCACAGGCACATAACAGGCACATCACATGCACATCAGAGGCACATCACAGGCACATCGCAGCCACATCGCTGGAACATCGCAGGAACATCACAGGCACATCACAGGAACATGGCAGGCACATCACAGGCACATTGCAGTCACATCCGAGGCACAACCCAGGCACATCACAAGCACATCGCAGGCACATCAGAGGCACATATCAGGCACATCACAGGCACATCGCAGCCACATCGATGGAACATCGCAGGAACATCGCAGGTGCATCGCAGGCACATCACAGGCACATTGCAGGCACATGGCAGGTACATCGCAGGCACATCAGTGGCACATCACAGGCTCATGGCAGGCACATCACAGCCACATCGCAGGCACATGAGAGGCACATCACAGGCAGATCGCAGGCACATCGCAGTCACATTGCAGGCACGTCACAGGTGCATCGCAGGCACATCACAGCCGCATCAGAGGCACATCGCAGGCGCATCGCAGGCACATCAGAGGCACATCGCAGGCACATCAGAGGCACATCAGAGGCACATCAGAGGCACCTCGCAGCCACATCACAGGCACATCACAGGCACATCGCAGGAACATCACAGGCACATGGCAGGCTCATCACAGGCACATCGCAGGCACATCAGAGGCACATCACAGTCACATCGCAGGCACATCAGTGGCACATCACAGGCACATCACAGGCACATCGCAGGCGCATTGCAGGCACATTGCAGGCACATCAGTGGCACATCACAGGCACATCGCAGGCACATCAGTGGCACATCACAGGCACATCACAGGCACATCACAGGCACATCGCAGGCACATCAGTGGCACATCACAGGCACATCACAGGCACATCGCAGGCGCATTGCAGGCACATCGCAGGCACATACCAGCCGCATTGCAGGCACATCGCAGGCACATCACAGCCGCATCACAGGCTCATCGCAGGAACATCACAGGCACATCACAGGCACATGGCAGGCACATCACAGGCACATTGCAGGCACATCGCATCCACATCACAGGCACATCAGAGGCACATCTGAGGCACATCAGAGGCACATCGCAGGCACATCGCAGGCACATCAGAGGCACATCACAGCCGCATCGCAGCCACATCACAGGCACATCGCAGGCACATCGCAGGCACATCAGAGGCACATCAGAGGCACATCGCAGGCACATTGCAGGCACATTGCAGGCACATCGCAGGCACATCGCAGGCACATGACAGGCACATCGCACGCAAATCACAAGCACATCGCAGGCACATCGCAGGCGCATCACAGGAACATGGCAGGCGCATCACAGGCACATCGCAGTCACATCAGAGGCACATCGCAGGCACATCACAAGCACATCACACGCACATCACAAGCACATCGCAGGCACATCGCAGGCGCATCGCAGGCACATCACAGGCACATCAGAGGCACATCGCAGGCACATCGCAGGCACATCAGAGGCACATCGCAGGCACATCACAGGCACATCGCAGGCACATCGGAGGAACATCAGAGGCACATCGCAGGCACATCACAAGCACATCGCAGGCACATCACAGGCACATCGCAGGCACATCATAGGTACATCACAGGCACATCAGAGGAACATCAGAGGCACATCGCAGTCACATCACAGGAACATCGCAGCCATATCGCAGCCACATTGCAGGCACATCGCAGCCACATCACAAGCACAAGGCAGGCACATCACAAGCACATCGCAGGCACATCGCAGCCACATCACAGGCACATCACAGGCACATGGCAGGCACATGGCAGGCAAATCGCAGGCACATCAGTGGGACATCACAGGCACATCGCAGGCACATCATAGGCACATCGCAGGCACATCACAGGCACATCGCAGGCACATCACACGCACATCGCAGGCACAACACAGGCATATGCGAGCCGCATTATAGGCACATGGCAGGCACATCACAGGCACTTCACATGCACATCGCAGGCACATCACAGGCACATCGCAGCCACATCGCAACCACATCACAAGCACAAGGCAGGCACATCACAGGCACATCGCAGGCATATCACAGGCACATCGCAGCCACATCACAAGCACAAGGCAGGCACATCACAGGCACATCGCAGGCATATCACAGGCACATCGCAGCCACATCACAAGCACAAGGCAGGCACATCGCAGGCACATCACAGGCACATCGCAGGCACATCATAGGCACATCGCAGGCGCATCACAGGCACATCGCAGGCACATCACACGCACATCGCAGGCACAACACAGGCACATGCCAGCCGCATTATAGGCACATGGCAGGCACATCACAGGCACTTCACATGCACATCGCAGGCACATCACAGGCACATCGCAGCCACATCGCAACCACATCACAAGCACAAGGCAGGCACATCACAGGCACATCGCAGGCATATCACAGGCACATCGCAGCCACATCACAAGCACAAGGCAGGCACATCACAGGCACATCGCAGGCACATCACAAGCACATCGCAGCCACATCACAAGCACAAGGCAGGCACATCGCAGGCACATCGCAGCCACATCACAGGCACATCACAGGCACATCGCAGGCACATTACAAGCACATCACAAGCACATCGCAGGCACATCGCAGCCACATCACAGGCACATCACAGGCACATGGCAGGCACATGGCAGGCACATGGCAGGCACATCGCAGGCACATCAGAGGCACATCACAAGCACATCGCAGGCACATTGCAGGCGCATCGCAGGCACATTGCAGGCGCATCGCAGGCACATCGCAGCCACATCACAGTCACATCACAGGCACATGGCAGGCACATGGCAGGCACATCACAGCCGCATCGCAGCCACATCACAGGCACATCGCAGCCACATCGCAGCCACATCACAAGCACATCGCAGGCACATCACAGGCACATCACAGCCGCATTGCAGGCACATCACAGGCACATCGCAGGCACATCACAGGCACATCGCAGCCACATTGCAGGAACATCGCAGTAACATCACAGGCGCATCACAGGAACATGGCAGGCACATCACAGGCACATCGCAGTCACATCTGAGGCACATCAGAGGCACATCGCAGGCACATCACAAGCACATCGCAGGCACATCGCAGGCGCATCGCAGGCACATCACAG
Organism: Melanerpes formicivorus; assembly: GCF_026170545.1. Taxonomy (NCBI): domain Eukaryota; kingdom Metazoa; phylum Chordata; class Aves; order Piciformes; family Picidae; genus Melanerpes; species Melanerpes formicivorus. The sequence goes on along the minus strand of NW_027142465.1, from coordinate 1,481,731 downwards.
GCACATCAGAGGCACATCAGAGGCACATCACAGGCACATCAGAGGCACATCACAGACACATCGCAGGCACATCAGAGGCACATCGCAGGCGCATCGCAGGCACATCACAGGCACATCGCAGCCACATCTCAGCCACATCACAAGTACACCACAGGCACATAACAGGCACATCACATGCACATCAGAGCCACATCACAGGCACATCGCAGCCACATCGCTGGAACATCGCAGGAACATCACAGGCACATCACAGGAACATGGCAGGCACATCACAGGCACATTGCAGTCACATCCGAGGCACAACCCAGGCACATCACAAGCACATCGCAGGCACATCAGAGGCACATATCAGGCACATCACAGGCACATTGCAGGCACATGGCAGGTACATCGCAGGCACATCAGTGGCACATCACAGGCTCATCGCAGGCACATCACAGCCACATCGCAGGCACATGAGAGGCACATCACAGGCAGATCGCAGGCACATCGCAGTCACATTGCAGGCACGTCACAGGTGCATCGCAGGCACATCACAGCCGCATCAGAGGCACATCGCAGGCGCATCGCAGGCACATCAGAGGCACATCGCAGGCACATCAGAGGCACATCAGAGGCACATCACAGGCACATCGCTGGCACATCACAGGCGCATCGCAGGCACATCACAGGCACATCGCAGCCACATCACAGGCCCATCGCAGCCACATCACAGGCACCTCGCAGCCACATCACAGGCACATCACAGGCACATCGCAGGAACATCACAGGCACATGGCAGGCACATCACAGGCACATCGCAGGCACATCAGAGGCACATCACAGTCACATCGCAGGCACATCAGTGGCACATCACAGGCACATCACAGGCACATCGCAGGCGCATTGCAGGCACATTGCAGGCACATCAGTGGCACATCACAGGCACATCGCAGGCACATCAGTGGCACATCACAGGCACATCACAGGCACATCACAGGCACATCGCAGGCACATCAGTGGCACATCACAGGCACATCACAGGCACATCGCAGGCGCATTGCAGGCACATCGCAGGCACATAACAGCCGCATTGCAGGCACATCGCAGGCACATCACAGCCGCATCACAGGCTCATCGCAGGAACATCACAGGCACATCACAGGCACATGGCAGGCACATCACAGGCACATTGCAGGCACATCGCATCCACATCACAGGCACATCACAGGCACATGGCAGGCACATCACAGGCACATCGCAGGCACATCGCAGCCACATCACAGGCACATCACAGGCACATGGCAGGCACATCGCGGGCACATCAGTGGCAAATCGCAGGCACATCGCAGGCACATCACAGCCACTTTGCAGGCACATCACAGCCGCATCGCAGGCACATGAGAGGCACATGAGAGGCACATCACAGGCACATCACAGGCACATCACAGGAACATGGCAGGCACATCACAGGCACATTGCAGTCACATCCGAGGCACAACCCAGGCACATCACAAGCACATCGCAGGCACATCAGAGGCACATATCAGGCACATCACAGGCACATTGCAGGCACATGGCAGGTACATCGCAGGCACATCAGTGGCACATCACAGGCTCATCGCAGGCACATCACAGCCACATCGCAGGCACATGAGAGGCACATCACAGGCAGATCGCAGGCACATCGCAGTCACATTGCAGGCACGTCACAGGTGCATCGCAGGCACATCACAGCCGCATCAGAGGCACATCGCAGGCGCATCGCAGGCACATCAGAGGCACATCGCAGGCACATCAGAGGCACATCAGAGGCACATCACAGGCACATCGCTGGCACATCACAGGCGCATCGCAGGCACATCACAGGCACATCGCAGCCACATCACAGGCCCATCGCAGCCACATCACAGGCACCTCGCAGCCACATCACAGGCACATCACAGGCACATCGCAGGAACATCACAGGCACATGGCAGGCACATCACAGGCACATCGCAGGCACATCAGAGGCACATCACAGTCACATCGCAGGCACATCAGTGGCACATCACAGGCACATCACAGGCACATCGCAGGCGCATTGCAGGCACATTGCAGGCACATCAGTGGCACATCACAGGCACATCGCAGGCACATCAGTGGCACATCACAGGCACATCACAGGCACATCACAGGCACATCGCAGGCACATCAGTGGCACATCACAGGCACATCACAGGCACATCGCAGGCGCATTGCAGGCACATCGCAGGCACATAACAGCCGCATTGCAGGCACATCGCAGGCACATCACAGCCGCATCACAGGCTCATCGCAGGAACATCACAGGCACATCACAGGCACATGGCAGGCACATCACAGGCACATTGCAGGCACATCGCATCCACATCACAGGCACATCACAGGCACATGGCAGGCACATCACAGGCACATCGCAGGCACATCGCAGCCACATCACAGGCACATCACAGGCACATGGCAGGCACATCGCGGGCACATCAGTGGCAAATCGCAGGCACATCGCAGGCACATCACAGCCACATCGCAGGCACATCACAGCCGCATCGCAGGCACATGAGAGGCACATGAGAGGCACATCACAGGCACATCGCAGGCACATCACAGGCACATCGCAGGCACATTGCAGGCACGTCACAGGTGCATCGCAGGCACTTCTCGAGCACATCGCAGGCACATTGCAGCGACATCGCAGCCACATCACAGGCACATGGCAGGCACATCGCAGGCGCATCGCAGGCACATCACTGCCGCATCAGAGGCACATCGCAGGCGCATCGCAGGCACATCACAGGCACATCGCAGGCACATCACAGGCACATCAGAGGCACATCGCAGGCACATCACAGGCACATCGCAGCCACATCACAGGCACGTCACAGGCACATCGCAGGCACATCGCAGGCACATTGCAGGAACATCACAGGCACATCACAGGCACATCACAGGCACATCGCAGGCACATTGCAGGAACATCACAGGCACATCACAGGCACATCACAGGCACATCACAGGCACATCGCAGGCACATTGCAGGAACATCACAGGCACATCACAGGCACATCGCAGGCACATCGCAGGCACATCAGAGGCACATCAGAAGAACATCGCAGGCACATCGCAGGCACATCGCAGCCACATCACAGGCACATCGCAGCCACATCAGAGGCACATCGCAGGCACATCACAGGCACATTGCAGGCACATCACAGGCACATCGCAGGCACATCAGAGGCACATCGGAGCCACATCGCAACCACATCACAGGCACGTGGCAGGCTCATTTCAGGCACATCGCAGGCACATCGCAGGCACATCACAGGCACATTGCAGGCACATCGCAGCCACATCACAGGCACATCGCAGGCACATCACAGGCACATCTGAGGCTCATCCTAGGCACATTGCAGGCACATCATAGGCACATCGCAGGCACATCAGAGGCACGTCACAGCCACATCGCAGGCACATCACAGGCACGTCACAGGCACATCGCACTCACATCAGAGGCACATCGCAGGCACATTGCAGGCACATCGCAGCCACATCACAGGCACATCGCAGGCACATCAGAGGCTCATCCTAGGCACATTGCAGGCACATCATAGGCACATCGCAGGCACATCACAGGCACGTCACAGCCACATCGCAGGCACATTGCAGGCACATTGCAGGCACATCAGAGGCACAACACAGGCACATCACAGGCACATCGCACACACATCGCAGGCGCATTGCAGGAACCTCCCAGCGACCCAGAGTCATTTGCCTGCAGTATGAATTGCTTGTGGATCATTGGGACATCCTGGTCACCTGGCAATACCAGACAGCTTCTCAGCCAAGCCTTTGTTTGCTTTTACAGTTGCTCAGCGGCTTTTTTCCACCCCTGGGGCAAGCCGGTCGGAGCAACGACCGCTTTTCTCCATCCCTCCAGGGAGCCTCAGCCGACCGCTTCCAGCCGCAGTCTGAAGCTACACAAATGCACACTGCAGGCATATCACAGGCACATCACAACCACATCGCAGGCACATCGTAGGCACATCGCAGGCACAACAGAGGCACATTACCTCCCCCACTGAGGCTTCGTGTACCGAGGCATCACCGCATCCGATTCACAGCCCTCCCCTGGCAGAGGGGGCGGCTGCAGCACAACTCGCTGAGAAGAGAGGAGGCAGAGCCAGGTGCTTGGCGCCATTCTCGGAGCATGTCTGAAAACACCAGGGAAAGATTTACAGCTGCCGCCGCTGCCGCTTGAATGCTGGCCTGCCCAGCGGTGCCACCGCCGCCGCTTGAACACAGCCCGGCCCGGCCCCCACCGTCTCTGTCGCTGCGATGCAGAGTCCAAGTCACCTCCACCACTTTGGGCGTCCAAACAGTTGCTTCAGCCAGAGCCACAAGCACGTTCTCAGGGCCATTAAGATCAGCTTGCCAGCTGAAGTCCCTGCTCGCCCTCGGATTTCAGAAGCCATCGCTTGCCCGCTTGCCATGGGCGGCTGTCCCCCGAAGCAGAGCGGGCCAACCCCGCTCTGCTTGCCGCTGCCCCCTCCTCTGCTCCACTCCCTGCTGCTCGTCACTCCGCAGAGAACAAGGAGAAGAAGGCAGGTCTCGCCTTCTTAGGCTACCCAACCATTCTTAAGCCACCCTGGGCAGAAAGTCACAGAAAGAGCCACCCCTCGCTGTTCCCAAGCAACAGGAGGGACGTCCATGCCATCAGCCACGCACCAGGAGGCCTTCTGCAGTCCACAGGAGAGTTCACACAGTCGCCCCAACAAGAAAACTTGAGCCCCAACTTGCAAACCCAAACCGATGCCCAGAACTAAATTTAAACTCTCCATTGTTTGCAATCGATCTGCAGAGTGGGCACAGCAGCCATCCCCACGTTGGTGCGCCAAAATGTAACGGGTTGGGGCAAACCCCCTCCCTACCACAGGGCAGAAACAATGACTCAGACAAAGGGATTGCAAAAGTGATGGAAAGTTTAAATAGAAAAACAATTTACAAACAAACAACAATGAAAGTGTTGCCTGTCGTAGGCGTGGCGACCTGGTTCAGGAACGGCACGGCGGCCAACCCCAGACCGCTCGGTCCATCAGCTCGCAGACACCAATGTGGTGGATGGCAAATGGCCTTTATTAGTGAACAACACTACACCATATAACTAAAATTTACGTCACTTCCGTAAACTAAACACTATTGGCTATCAGGAGAGGGGCCCTATCTTCCCGTACAACGCGAGATCTTCCGAACGCTGGGTCCTAACTGCCTACAATTCCCCCCTCCCTATGCATAACCAAATTAGCTAAAATATAAGAATCCTAAAAAATAGAACAATTTTAAAAGTATACATCATAAACTTGAATAAAAAATGTAAGGCACAATGACTAAGGATAACTAAGAATAACACTAGCTAAACATTCTTTAGACGGCTCAAGGCATCACAGCCCCCCTCTGCGGAGGCAATTTTGCCGTTCTCTGGATTCTGCCAGTGCGGAACTCCCAGGCTTGGACAGGACACTTGCCAGCTCGTCATCGTCTCTTGCCACTGGGGTATATGGGTCACAAGGGTGTCCAATGATCTGGTCCTGTGAAAAGAAACTCACACTTTCATTAGTTTTATTCTGAAGACCTGGTTTAATAGACTTAAGTGGACACCATTGAACTCTACCATCTTTTTTAACTGCGGCATACCCTCGGCCTGTCAGAACTAATTTCCACCCCTGTTCCCATTCTCCCAGCTCATTTCTAACTATGACCAACGGGCCTTCCTCTAGTGCTTGAGTGGCCCAATGTTTTTGAGCGGGGCTATTCACCTCCTCCCCCCTAGGAAATTGATTCAGTGCTAGCAAAGCAGTCGCCAGGAGGCGTGCTTGGTCTCCTGGGGGAATGATGTTGACAAAACCTTCTGCTTTTGCTAATACCTCCAATGTAGTTTTCAGAGTTTGATTTGCTCATTCTACTATGGCCTGTCCCGTGCTATTATACGGGATGCCGTGTATTAGGGTGATACCCCATTTCAAAGCAAATGCCTGGATTGATTTAGACACAAAATTGGGACCATTATCTGTTTTGATCTGATTAGGGACACCAAGCCATGCCATGGCCGTAAGCCAATGTTGAATGGTTGCTTTGGAGTCAGTCCTAAGGTGTTGAGTGGCCACAATCACCCCGCTATATGTGTCTATAGTAACCGCTAGCCACGCTTGAGGCTTCAGCAACTGACAGAGCGTAAAGTCCGTCTGCCACACCTCAGAGGCTTTAAGACCTCTGGGATTAACTCCACTGGACCACAGCGGTGCTTTTTGACAGTGAGGACACGTAGCGAGTGAACTTGAGGATACCTGTTGCTTGATAAAATCAAGAGAGTTCATTGCTTCCCTTGTTAGAGTTTTTGGTTCCCATGGGTTCTGTCCTTTTTGACGATCATGCAGGGGGGCCATGATTTCAGGACTTATCAGGACAATATTACGGAGCCATTGCAGGGACCCCACTAACTGTTGCATATCATGGAGTGTTTTGATGTCCCGACAAATCTTCATTTGGGGGGGGTCACGTAAGAGCTTGTGATCTCCACTCCCAAAAAAGTTACACATGGTCCTCTTTTGATCTTTGCACTCGCGATTTCAAACCCATTTGCTTTTAAAGTCTCTGAAATTGTTGACACCAACTGGTCCACCTGACTTCCTGACGGCACAGCGGTCAAAATATCATCCATATATTGAATGATAGTCGCAGTTGGATCACTACGCCGAACTGGTACCAATGCCCGATCCACTGTAATCTGGCAGATAGTAGGTGAGTTGATCATTCCTTGGGGCAGCACTTTCCACTGGAAGCGTAGATTAGGGCGTTGACTGTTTGGAAACACAACAGAAAAAGCAAACCGCTCCTTGTCCTCCTCATGCAGGGATATCGAAAAGAAACAGTCCTTAATATCGAGGACAGCACAAGGCTGTCCTTCTGGTATCACAGAATTCATAGGCAACAGCATTTGAACAGGACCCATTGGTTGACTTCTCTTATTTACCTCACTCAGATCATGAAGGAGACAAAACCCTTCACCAGTTCGTTTGGGTATTACAAAAACTGGGGTATTCCACGGGCTAGTAGAAGGCTCTATGTGCCCTCGCTGCAGCTCGCGATCAACCAGCTCAAGAAGAGCATCCATTCGAGGCCTTGATAAGGGCCACTGCTCGACCCATACTGGGTTGGAAGATTTCCACGTCAATTTAATCGGTAGAAGTGGGTGTGCAGCAGTGGCCCTTAGAATAAATTTGTCACCCTGGCTTTTAATAAAGCTAGCACGTCCCTTCCCAACAGGGGTGGGACTCCTGACATAACATATGGAAAAAGGGTGATGGTTTTCTCCGGTCCCGTTTCACTGTGAATTGTAATTGCTACCAACTGAACGCTCCTCTGAGCTCGACTCAGTCCCCCAACTCTACTCACCATGGGGGCATCTTCCAATTTCCAGCGTGGAGGCCAATTTGTCTCAGGAATAACCGTAACATCTGCTCCAGTGTCAATCAAGAAGGGGACATTAATGGTGGTGCCATGGGGGGCACTATAGAGAGAACAGACCCCCCACACCACTGGCGGGTTGTCACACTTTACTGCCAGGGCCACCCTAAGGTCTCGCCCCCAAGGGATGGTCCTTGCTGTTCTTGAGATAGAGGCAGATTCAGTTGGATCATCGGTTGGGCCACAAAGTTGGTCGCTTCTCGAAGGGGCAGGGAGTTCGAGAACGCTTCGCCCCATCTGAGGTTGACATAGTTGGGCCGCCTCATGTCCCAAGTGGGAGAGGGCCATATGTGGCCCAAGTGCCCTCTCCCCACCCCGTTTCCCTGGTTTTTAGATCTACAGTCCTTAGCAAAATGTCCTTTCTTTCCACAGGCCCAACACGGTCCTCTGGGTTGATTCTGGCGCAGGGGAATTGATGTTGGCGAATCCCCCAACCGAGGGCAGTTTGCCACCACGTGGCCTGCCTGGCCACAGCTAAAACATGCCATCACGTCAGCTACTGCAGTGCAAACAGCCACCTGAATTGGGGCCAAATGCTCTTCATGTACGACATGCTTAATCATGTCTGCGAGACGGAGGAAGGGGCAGCAGAGCTGCAGGGCTGCCATGGGAATGGAGCCCTGGAGCCTGGGGCAGGGCTGTGGGGCTGAGCAGTGGGAAGCAGGGCAGGTGGCACTGGCATCCAGCAGGCCACCAGGCAGCGAGGTGCCAGCAGGGCTCAGCCCCTGGCAGCCTCAGCACTCGGCTGGGGCTCTGGAAGTGCAGGGGGGCCCTGGGTGAGATGGGTGTTGGCTTCCTCAGTGAGAGGCTGGTGAGACACTGGAGCAGGGTGCCCAGGAAGGTTGTGGCTGCCTGATGCCTGGGAGTGCTGAAGGGCAGGCTGGCTGAGGCTGGGGACAAGCTGGGCTGGTGATAGGTGTCCCAGCCCATGGCAGGGGGGTGGGAGCTGGGTGGTCTTTGAGGCCTCTTCCAACCCTGACAGTTCTGGGATTCTGTGACTGCCAGAGCCTTGAACCCAGCCAGGCTTGGGTCTGGTGGTTAAACATTGTCCCAGCTGCGTGGCTGGGTGCCAGCCACAGCCTTTTGCTGGCTGCCTGCAGGGAGCTGACAGCTTGAGGAGAAGCAGCAGCAGCAGCAGCAGCAGCCCCCAGCACAGGGGCTCTGGGACCCCCTTGCTTCCACCTGGTCCCCCAAGCATGGGCTCTGCAGCCACCCTGCCTTGTCTTCTGCTTTTCATCTCCTCCCTGACAGCTGGAGCATCTGCAAAGCAGTAAGCCTTCTGTGTCTGCCTGGCCCTGCCTGCCGGCACGGTCTGGTCCCACTGCTGGCACGGTCTGGTCCCACTGCTGTGGCAGTCCTCGCTGTCAGCCCGTTGCTGCTCGGGGTGGCAGTGCTGGGGGTGCTGGGTGGTCTCCACAGTGGACTTTGCACCTGGGGTTGGTGTCTTTGGGCTGGTTTGGTGCAGGTGCATCCTCCCAGCGGGGCCAGGGGGGCAGCAGAGCCTTTCCTCCCTCCTCAGATGGACCTTGGCTGCTCCCAAGGTGTTTAGGTGGAGGGAGCTCTGCCCTGGCCTCCCGGGGAGCAAGGTGGAGCCCTGCAGAGACCACCCAGCACTAGGACAACACCCAGGTGCCCCACACCAGGGCAGCCTGGAGTGGAAAGGATCCCCGAGGCTTGGGGGGGGGGGGGGGGGGGGTGGGGTCTCTGCTAGCCTCCCCTCACGGGGTGCCCCCTCCCCAGGCACTACCTGGTGATCTTCCCCTCTACCTTCCACTACACACACACGGGCCAAGTGCACATCCACCTCGTGGAGCTGGAGGCGCCTGTGAGGGTCACCCTGCACCTGGAGAGCAGCCATGAGGTGCCTGATGTGGTGCTGGAGGAGCAGGGCAGTGGAGTCCTGCAGCTGGCTTGGCCTCGCTTCACCCACGTGAGTGGCAGCCCCCCCCCCGCCCCTGCCCCTGCCCCTGTCCCTGCCCCTGCCCCTGCCCCTGCTCCTGCCCCTGCCAGAGCCAGCCTGGGGCAGCTGGCAGGGCACAGGAAGTCCATCCAGGGTGGAGAGGGAGGGAGGGAGGTGAAGAGCAGAGGGACAGGAGGAACGTAGAGACCTTGTGGGCTTTATCTGCATCAGCTTCCCACACACAGCAGTGCCCTGGTGCTCTCCTGGTGCCCTCCTGGTGCTCTCCTGGTGCCTTCCTGTTGCCCTCCTGGTGCCCTCCTGGTGCCCTCCTGGTGCCTTCCTGGTGCCTTCCTGCTGCCCTCCTAGTGCCCTCCTGGTGCCTTCCTGCTGCCCTCCTGGTGCCTTCCTGCTGCCATCCTGGTGCCCTCCTGGTGCCTTCCTGCTGCCCTCCTGGTGCCTTCCTGCTGCCCTCCTGTTGCCCTCCTGGTACCCTCCTGGTGCCTTCCCTGTGCCTTCCTGGTGCCCTCTTGCTGCCTTCCTGCTGCCCTCCAGTTGCCTTCCTGGTGCCTTCCTGCTGCCCTCCTGTCAAGGTCCGGAGACATTAAATGTCTCGGTCCAGAGACACAGTTCTTTTAAATGTTCCCGTGTTGTGAAATCAGAGGCACAAACGAGGCCAAAGTATCAACAGCTAGGCTGTTTATTATGTAAATAAAGTGGACATAAGAAAGTGGACATAAGAAGGGGAGAGGGAGAAAAGAGAGAGGGAGAGAGAGAAGAGAGAGAGAAGAGGAAAGGAATTATATTACCACACCCCTCATCCCCCCCACGACAGTTAAAGTCTGTGGAGGAAAGGTGCTGCAGGAGATGTTGGGTTTGTAGAGGAACGGTGCTGAGGCTCCTCTGGGCAGCCTGGGTCTGTAGAGAAAGGCTGCTGAGGCTTTGGCTGGAGAAGAGCTGTGGTCCTCCGGGCAGCTTCTTTTCTCCGGAGCAGCATTGTCCTGGCTTTCCCTTCTCAGCGGCATGCTCCGTCTCCTGTGTTTTCCTTCATCTCCGTTTCTCTCCCCGTTTTTCTCCTCTGTTTCTCTCTCCAAACCAGTAGTTGCTCCAGTCTTTTATACAGTTTTTAGTCCTTAGGTATGTATTCAAATATTGTCCCTCAGGAATTCCAGGGGCAGGAAATAATCCTTAGGTTCTGTGTATTGCTGTGTGTTTGGCAAGGTTTTGGGTGGAGGGGGGGAATCTCCGTCTCCCCCATCTCCATCCAGACAAGGCCCCCCACATTCCTTACACCTCAGGAAACAGGTGGTAAAGCCCATTGTGTCGCCCTGCCCAGGGTACTTGATGGCTGGAGATTATCTTGCCCTAAAGGCATGATGGCTGGGTCCTTGGGTCCAGTGTTGTAGTCCCGTGTTATCACGATGCAATCACAAGCTGATTTGCATCCAGGATTGGTAGACAGGATTCTTTCCACCTTCTTTCCAGTGGCTCTGCTATCAGTTTATCTTTGTTGACTCACATCAAGAGAGACAAACTTATTAGTCTCTCACACCTGCTGATGCCCTCCTGGTACCTTCCTGGTGCCCTCCTGGTGCCCTACTGGTGCCTTCCTGCTGCCCTCCTGCTGCCCTCCTGATGCCCTCCTGGCGCCTTTCTGGTGCCTTCCTGGCACCTTCCTGGTGCCTTCCTGCTGCCCTCCTGATGCCCTCCTGGCGCCTTCCTTGTGCCTTCCTGGTGCCTTCCTGCTGCCCTCCTGATGCCCGCCTGGTGCCCTCCTGGTGCCTCCCTGGCGCCACGGGGTGGTGGGGCCGGGCTCTGGGGGTGCTGTCTCAGGGGCGCCCCCCCCAGGCTCTGGCCCCAGCTCTGCTGTTTGCCTGGGGACAGGTTTCTGCGGAGCAGGAAGACTTCTACGAGGTGGCAGAGCTGCAGCTCTCCATCCAGGGAGCTTCCCTGCAGGTCTCTGAGAAGCGGCTGGTGCTGCTGGAAGCCTTGGAGCTGAGAGTCTTGTTCCAGACGGATAAGGACTCCTACGAGCCTGGGGCGGCTGGTGAGGGGCAGCCGCCACTGGGGGAGGTGCCTGGGGGGGAGGTGCCCAGGGGTTAGGTGCCCGGGTTGAGGTGCCCAGGGGTGAGGTGCCCAGGGGTGGGGTGCCCAGGGGTGGGATGCCCAGGGGTGGGCCCTGGGCTGCAGCAGTCACTCCTGCCCCTGCCTTTGCCTTCTGCAGTGAAGCTGAGAATCGTCTGCCTGGACCACAACCTGATGCCCAGAGACAGGGAGGTGAGGAAGGGTCGGGGTGCAGGGTGGGCATGGAGACAACAGGGCCCCCACGGGCCCAGGATCAGCAGCCTGGGCAGCAGTGGCACAGCCTTCAGTGCCAGCACAGTGCCACACCTTCAGTGCCAGCACAGACACAGCCTTCAGTGCCAGCACAGACACAGATTTCAGTGCCAGCACAGACACAGCCTTCAGTGCCAGCACAGACAGCTTCCAGTGCCAGCACACAGACACAGCCTTCAGTGCCAGCACAGTGCCTCAGCCTTGTGCCAGCACAGTGCCACAGCCTTCAGTGCCAGCACAGTGCCACAGCCTTCAGTGCCAGCACAGACACAGCCTTCAGTGCCAGCACAGTGCCACAGCCTTCAGTGCCAACACAGACACAGCCTTCAGTGCCAGCACAGTGCCTCAGCCTTGTGCCAGCACAATGCCACAGCCTTCAGTGCCAGCACAGACACAGCCGTCAGTGCCACCACACAGACAGAGCCTTCAGTGCCAGCACCGTGCCACAGGCTTCAGTGCCAGCACAGTGCCACAGCCTTGTGCCAGCACAAGCATGGAGGAGATGTGTGTGGGGAGGGAATTCCCCAAACACCAAAGAGATGTGGCACAGCCTGAGTGCCCTGGTACCAGCCCTTGCCTTTGGCACTGGCACAGCTCTGCAGGGGCCAACCCAGAGCCCCCAGACTCAAAGCCCAGCTCAGCCCCAGGTGCTTTGGGCATGCTGAAGGTTTCCTCTCTCTCTCTCTCTCTTTGCAGCTCCAGCTGGTGACCTTGCAGGTGAGTTGTCCCCGGGTGCCCACCTGTCAGCTCCCTGGGGAGCAGCCAAGGGCCCCACACGTCTGTGGAGCTGGGCTCAAGGAGCAGGGAAAGGGACTCCCCACCTCACCCCCGTGGCTGCTGAGAGAAGTTATCAGGAGCAAGGCTTTGGGACCCTCACCCTCATTTCCAGCCCACTCAGGTCAGCTGGGTGCCTGCCTGCAGGATGGGGAAGTCCTCTGGGCATGGATGGAGACGGCAGTGCCTATGGCCACAGAGACTCTGACCCAGGCTGGAGAAGGCCCTGAGCCCCCGGTCCGGGCTGGAGCAGCCCCCTGCCCCCTCCAGCTGCCGCGGCCAGGCTGGGGCTCGGCTCAGGCAGCCCCCCAGGGGCAGTCTTCCCTTGGCAGGGCTGATGCCCTCGGGGTTGCTCTGAGCACGGTGGCAGGGCAAAGCCTCTGCTCCTTATGGAGGGTCCCACGCAGGATTTGAGCCCTCGAAGTTGTCAGCCCACGTCCAGCCCCACGGGCGAGGGCTGACGCCGGCTGTCCCCGTGCGCAGGGCCCCGACTTCGAGCAAGTGATGGAGTGGAGGGGGGTGAGGCTGCGGCAGGGCATGGCGGAGCTGTCCTTCCTGCTGCCCCCTGACTCCGTCCCGGGCACCTACACCATCTGGACAGGGAGAAACAGCCACAGCTTCAGCGTGAAGGAGCAGGGTGCGTGGGGACACGGGAGGCTGGGCTCCGCCTGCCGTCTCTGGCCACGGCCGGGAGCCGCTGAAGGAAGCTATGGGCACAGCCCCGGTCCCCACTGGGGTCCCTCCCTCTCTCCTTCCCTCCCTCCCCCCCAGGTCTCCCCCAGTTTGCAGCGCTGCTCCAGCTGCCCCACGCCGTGATGCCGGAGGACGAGACGATCCCACTGCGCGTCTGTGGGTGGTGAGTGGCAGGGCAGCCCCAGCAGCGAGCCCGCCCCGGGTGCTGCTGCCCCCAGCAGCCACCCAGCCAGCTCCTGCTCCCCCGGCCAGGAACCCCTCCGGGAAGGCTTTCCGGGGCAGCGCTGATGCCAGGCTGTGCCAGTACATCTTACCCCCCGGACGGACCCACCCGGCACTGCGCCGTCTTGAGGGGCCAGGTGAGGGCATCGCCAGAGCCGGGAGGCACAGGGCTGCTGGTCCCGGAGGGGTCTCCCCACGCTGGGCTGCCGATGGCTGGCTGCCTCAGCTGGGCATCAGCACCCATCCTGCTCTCCTGCAAACCCAGAGACCAACCCCCCAGGAGAGCAGGGGAGCCGAGCAGGGACCTTTGGGTGGTTGTAGGGCCAGGATGGGCAGGAAGGGGGCAGCCAGGTGTGCGTGGCACGGAGTGGCACCGGCCCAGCGTGGGGGGAGCAAGCCTGCGGGATCCAAGGGCTGCAGGACAGGAGGGAGGGGGCAGCGGCGGCCGGGGGGGTGAGGGTGAGGGCAGATGGCCCTCAGGGGCCCAGCCAGGGGCCGCTGCCGACGCTGGCGCTCGCTTCAGACAGGGACGAAGGGCTGCTTCTCCAGCGAGGTGCCGGCGGCTGCCTTCAACCTGAGCAACCCCTACGCCATGCCTCGGCTCTACGCCTTCGCCTGGCTGCAGCAGGAGGGCACCGGTGAGCATCGCCCTGCCAAGGGCCAGCCTGCGGTGTCCTGGAGTGGTGGCACCTGGAGGGCATGGCACTACTGCCCCCCTCAGGTCTCCCTGGGGTCTCTCCCCTCCCCATCCATGAGCACAGAAGCACAGATCGATAGTGGCTGGGAGGGACCTCTGGAGCTCACCCAGTCCAGCCCAGCAGGGCACCCACAGCAGCTTGCCCAGCAGCACAATGCCCAGGGGAGGTTGGAAGCTCTCCACACCAGGAGACTCCACAACCTCCCTGGGCAGCCTGCTCCAGGCCTCCAGCACCCTCACACAAAATAACTTTCTCCTCCTGCTCAGATGGAACCTCCTGGGTGCCAGTTTGTGCCCCTTGGCCCTTGGGATGTCCCTGGACACCACTGAGCAGAGCCTGGCCCCAGCCTCTTGCCCCCCAGCCTTTAGCTCTTGCTGAGCATTGCTCAGCTGCCCTCTGGGGCTGCTCTTCTGCAGGCTCTCAGCCCCAGGGCTCTCAGCCTTTGCTCCTCCCAGAGCTGCTCCAGGCCCCTCAGCAGCTTTGTAGCCTCTGTTGGACTCTCTCCAGCAGTTCTCTGTCTCCCTGGAACTGGGGAGCCCAGAGCTGGACCCAGGACTCCAGATGTGGCCTCCCTAGGGCAGAGCAGAGAGGGACGAGAACCTCCCTCGACCTGCTGGCCACACTCTCTTTAATGCACCCCAGGAGCCCATAGCCCTTCTTGCCCACCAGGGCACCTTGCTGGCTCATGGGGAGCTTGCCCCCGAGCTCTCCCAGCTCCTCCTCCTTGGAGCTACTTCCCAGCAGGGCTCCCCTCACCTGTCCTGGTGCAGGAGGTTGTTCCTCCCCAGGGGCAGGGTCCAGCACACGCCCTTGCTGACCTTCATGAGGATCCCTCTGCCCTGCTCTCCCCTGGCTGGGTCAATCACTGTGCTTTTGAGAGTCTCTGACCCATCTTTCCTGGAGGGCATCACCGGGATAGTTGCTGAGAGCCTCTCTCCTCTCCCCTCTCCCCTCTCCCCTCTCTCCTCTCCCCTCTCCCCTCTCCCCTCTCTCCTCTCCCCTCTCTCCTCTCCCCTCTCCCCTCTCCCCTCTCTCCTCTCCCCTCTCTCCTCTCCCCTCTCTCCTCTCCCCTCTCTCCTCCCTCCTCTCCCCTCTCTCCTCTCCCCTCTCCCCTCTCTCCTCTCCCCTCTCTCCTCTCCCCTCTCCCCTCTCTCCTCTCTCCTCTCTCCTCTCTCTCCTGTCCCCTCTCCCCTCTCTCCTCTCTCCTCTCTCCTCTCTCCTCTCTCTCCTGTCCCCTCTCCCCTCTCTCCTCTCTTCTCTCTCCTCTCTCTCCTCTCCCCTCTCCCCTCTCTCCTCTCCCCTCTCCCCTCTCTCTCCTCTCCCCCTCCCCCTCTCTCCTCTTCTCTCTCCTCTCTCCTCTCCTCTCTCCTCTCCCCTCTCCCCTCTCCCCTCTCTCCTCTCTTCTCTCTCCTCTCTCCTCTCCTCTCTCTCATCTCCCCTCTCCCCTCTCTCCTCTCTCCTCTCTCCTCTCTCCTCTCCTCTCTCTCATCTCCCCTCTCCCCTCTCTCCTCTCTCCTCTCTCTTCTCTCCTCTCTCCTCTCCCCTCTCTCCTCTCTCTTCTCTCCTCTCCCCCTCCCCTCTCTCTTCTCTCCTCTCCCCTCTCTCCTCTCCCCTCTCCCCTCTCCCCTCTCTCCTCTCTTCTCTCTCCTCTCTCCTCTCTCCTCTCTCCTCTCCCCTCTACCCTCTCCCCTCTCTCCTATCTCCTCTCTTCTCTCTCCTCTCTCTCCTCTCTCCTCTCCCCTCTCCCCTCTCTCCTCTCCCCTTCCCCTCTCCTCTCTTCTCTCTCCTCTCTCCTCTCCTCTCTCCTCTCTCCTCTCTCCTCTCTCCTCTCTCCTCTCCCCTCTCCCCTCTCCCCTCTCCCCTTTCCCCTCTCTCCTCTCTTCTCTCTCCTCTCTCCTCTCCCCCTCCCCCTCTCCTCTTCTCTCTCCTCTCTTCTCCTCTCTCCTCTCTCCTCTCTCCTCTCTCCTCTCTCCTCTCTCCGCTCCCCTCTCCCCTCTCCCCTTTCCCCTCTCTCCTCTCTTCTCTCTCCTCTCCCCTCTCCCCTTTCCCCTCTCTCCTCTCCTCTCTCCTCTCTCTCATCTCCCCTCTCCCCTCTCTCCTCTCTCCTCTCCCCTCTCTCCTCTCTCTTCTCTCCTCTCCCCCTCACCTCTCTCTTCTCTCCTCTCTCCTCTCCCCTCACTCCTCTCTCTTCTCTCCTCTCTCCTCTCCCCATTCTCCTCTCACCTCTCTCCTCTCCACTCTCTCCTCTCTCCTCTCTCCTCTCCCCTGTCTTATCTCTCCTGTCTTCTCTCATCTCTCTCCTCTCTCCTTTCCCCTCTCTCCTCTCTCCTCACTCCTCTCTCCTGTCCCCAGGGCTGTGGCAGACAGTGACCCAAACCTGTCTGGTCATGCAGGAAACAACCACAATCAGCCTCCAGAGCCCTGATTTCTTCTACAATCCTGGGGCTCCCTACAAAGCCACGGTAACAGGGGGGGGCCTGCGCCCTGCTGCCCCCAACCCTGCTCTCTCTGAGCCCCTGCCCTGCCCAGCCTTGCCCTCTGCCCCACACCTGCAGCCCAGCCCAGCCCAGGCCATTTCCCTTTCTTTCCTGGTGCAGGTGCTGCTGAAGGGCCCCAAGGGCTCTGTGCTGAGGGAGAAGGAGCTCCTCCTTGTGATCAACAACATGACAGGGTTGGTGGGGATACAAACCCTGCTGACAGATGAGCTGGGGAGAGCCTCTGTGGAGCTGGACACCTCTGGCTGGAGTGACAAGATCACCCTGCACGTGAGTGAGCCCTCAGGAGGCAGAGCTCTTCTTATGGGGCACCTTCCAGCCTCCTCTTGACCCCAGCTGGTCCTTTTGCCCCCTCAGCACCCCCCTGCTGAAAGCTCCACCTGTTCCTTAGCCCTCTTCAAGCCTTGCTTGCCCACCTGCAGACCCTTCCTGCTCCTGCTGCGCAACTCTCAGTCGTGCTGCTCTCTACAAGTTCCTCCTCTCTGCCTTCCTGCTCTCCCACTCCACTGCCCAGTTTCAGGACCCATTTTCAGGACCCCTTTCTGCCTTCACCACCTGGGGCACAAGATCAGATCCTCATGGGTTGGGCTTTCAGTTCCTACCCCCTGCTCACACCTGCTGCTCAGCCCTTGCCTCCTGCTCTTGCCACCCCCTTCGAGGGTCCCTTGTGCTGCTGCTCAGCTCTCTGCTTTGGGTGCTGAGCACAGCTGGGCTCTGCTCCTTGGCAACCTTCCTGCAGGGATGCCACAGCTGCAGGGTGGCTCTGCCCCCCTCCCTGCTTCTGCTCTTTGCTGTTGCCCTCAGGGAGCCTTCAAGGATGGACCTCCAGCTGCAGAGCCTGAAATCCTGGGCAGCTCCCACTACCAAAGTGTTGTTTACCGCCTGTACCCCAGCTCCTGGGGGGGAAAAGCCTTCCTGGCCATCCACAGGGTGGCAAAGGAGCTGCCCTGTGGCCAGACTCTGCAGCTGAAGGTGGATTACTTCTTGGGGGAGAAGGCCACGGGGATGGAGCAGCACAGCCTGGATGTGGTCTTCCTGGTGAGTCTTCACCTGGGGAGGGATGGGAGGCTGCAGGGGAGGCTGCCCAGGGGTGGGCTTCAGCAGAAACCATTCCCAGCCAGCCCTGAGAGCTGGAGCTGGCAGGTCTTGAGGCACCATTTCCATCCCTCCTGCAGGATGTGGCTCTAATGGTCTCTCTCTGAGCCTCCTCCGTGGTACCCCCTCGGCTGCTTGTGCTCATTCCCTGCTCAGCATCAGTTTGGTTGTTCCATCTCCTCCTCTGCAGGTCCTGGCCAAGGGGGCCATAGTCACTGTCCTCAGGAAAGAGCTGCATGCAGAGCCTGGTAAGTCTCAAGGCATGGAGGGGCTGTGCAGGGCTCTGCTCTCCATCCCTGCTCCTCATAGGCTCACAGCACCAGGAAATGGTTTGGGCTGGAAGGAACCTTCAAGATCATCCAGTTCCAGCCCCCTGCCACGGGCAGGGACCCCTCCCACCAGCCCAGCTGGCTCAAGGCCTCATCCAGCCTGGCCCTGAACACCTCCAGGGAGGAGGCAGCCACAGCCTCCTTGGGCAGCCTGTGCCAGAGTCTCCCCATCCACCTCCTCTCCTTTCCTGTGGTCCAGGGCTGAAAGGCTTCTTCTCCCTGGAGCTGCCCATCAGCCTCCAGCTGGCACCCAGGTTCAGGGTGCTGGGCTACATGGTGCTGCCTGATGGGGAGCTGGTGGCTGACAGCACCAAGTTCAGCGTGGCCAAGTGCTTCCCCACCAAGGTGAGCAGGGGTTGCCAGAGCCAGGGGAGCTGCTGCTGGCCTTGGTGGGGAGCTGCAGGCACTGAGCCTCACTCCTCAGCAGAGCTTTCCCTCACCCCCAGACTCTCCTTTCAGGGAGGGCTCTCCTTCCCCTCCCATTCCTGCTGCTGCTGCAAACCACCTCCTGGCTCTGCTCACGCCCCTCACTCTCCATCCTCTGCTGGTGCCTGGGGCCAGGCTGTGGCACAGAGGTGCTGCCTGGGACCAGCTCCCACTCTCCTAATGCAAAGGCTTCCTCCCTCCCCAGGTGAACCTCTCCTTCTCGGAGCAGAGGGCCCTGGGGGGCTCCCAGCTCCGGCTGAAGGTGCAGGCTGCCCCAGGATCACTCTGTGCTACCTACGCCAGGGACCAACGTGCTCAGCCCTCAGCTTCCAAGCCCAGGCTCAGCCCTGATGTGGTGAGGATGAAGTAACCTCAGAGCTGAGCTGGCCCTGGGCTGGGCAGGGGCATGGGGCCAGCATTTTCTTTCCACTGCCACCTATTCTAGAGGAGGGCAGCAGGGAGCCTGGGGAGTTGCTGGGTGTCCAGGAGCCTGCAGTGAGCCACTGCCACCACCCATGGCCCTCGGAGCTTTGCTGGGGAGATGCTGCACCACTGCCTGGTGATGCCTCCCAGCAGCATGCACAGCCTCCCTGGGCACCCTGTTCTAGTGTCTCCCCACCCATCTCCTCTCCTGTGCTCCAGGGCTGAGAGGCTGCTTCTCCCTGGAGCTGCCCCTCAGGCTCCAGCTGAGGCGCTCCGGGGTGCCTCCTGGGGTGGAAACCCCCAGAAGAGGGGGTGGGGGGTGGGAAGCATCCCCTGCTCTTGGAGAGAAGAGAGATGGGGCAGTGATGAGGCCCAGGGGAGAGGCTGGCAGCAGGGCAGCATCACTACCATGCCCTGGGAGGTGCAGAAGCTCCAGGAGCAATGTCAGGGGCCACAGAGGCTGGAGCTGGGCCGGCAGTGTTCTGTGTGTGGCTTTGCTGTAGGTCTATGACAGCATCCCCAGGTTCTATGAAGGCAACTACCCCTTGGCAGTGGAAGAGTTTGACTTACCCACGTGTGCATTGCTGGGGTTCAGAGAGGTGATCACAGCCTTGCCCTCCCTCAACTGCTTCGAGGTGCCAGGCAACCACAGCTGGAAGCGCTGCTTCCGCAGCCTGCAGCGCAGGGCTGCAGACACCCCAGGCCCCTCCACCCTCCTGAAGGTAGGAGCCCCCCAGCCCTCCCTCACACTCCTCTCCCTCCCAGGGTGCTGGGGGCACCTGCCCCCTTCCCCAGCCAGCCCCCTGTCTGTGCTCATGAGCAATGCTCTCAGAATCACAGACTCCTTCAGGCTGGACCAGCAGCCCAGCCCCATCCTGCCCCCAGGGCATGGCCCCAGGGGCTATGGCCACAGGCTCCCTGAGCACCTCCAGGCATGGGGACTCCACCACCCCCCTGGGCAGCCTGGGCCAGTCCCTGACCACCCCTGCAGCAAGGAAATTATTCCCCATATCCAACCTAACCCTCCCCTGCTGCAACCTGAGACCATCTCCTCTTGTCCTGTCAGTGCTGCAGGCTGGGGGCAGCGTGGCTGAGAGCAGCCAGGCAGAGAGAGACCTGGGGGTGCTGGGGGACAGCAGCTGAACAGGAGCCAGCAGTGTGCCCAGGGGCCCAGAAGGCCAAGGGCATCCTGGCTTGCAGCAGGAAGAGTGTGGCCAGCAGGAGCAGGGAAGTCCTTGTGCCCTGTGCTCAGCACTGCTGAGGCCACACCTGAAGTCCTGTGTCCAGTTCTGGGCTCCTCAGGTTAGGAAAGAGGTTGAGCTGCTGGAAGGTGTCCAGAGAAGGGCAAGAAAGCTGGGGAGGGGTCTGGAGCACAGCCCTGGGAGGAGAGGCTGAGGGAGCTGGGGTGGCTTAGCCTGGAGAAGAGGAGGCTCAGGGGAGACCTTCTTGCTCTCTGCAACTGAAGTTCTATACAGAGAGAGTGATTGCGCTATGGAATGGGCTGCCCGGGGAGGTGGTGGAGTCGCCGTCATTGGAGGTGTTCAGAAGGAGACTTGCTGGGGTGCTTGGTGCCATGGGTTAGCTGTCTGGGTGGGTTGGATTGGTTGATGGGTTGGACACGATGATCTTGAAGGTCTCTTCCAACCTGGTTTGGTTTATTCTAATAATTCTAATTCTAACTGCCTGCAGGGAGGTTGGAGCCAGGTGGGGGTTGGGCTCTTCTCCCAGGCAATCAGCAGGAGAACAAGAGGACACAGTCTCAAGCTGTGCCAGGGGAGGTTTAGGCTGGAGATGAGGAGAAAGTTCTTCCCAGCAAGAGAGATTGGCCCTGGGGATGTGCTGCCTAGGGAGGTGGTGCAGTCCCCATCCCTGGAGGTGTTTAGGAAGAGCCTGGATGAGGCGCTTAGTGCCATGGTTGAGTTGATCAGATGGTGCTGGGTGAGAGGTTAGACTTGGTGATCTCAAAGGTCTCTTCCAACCTTATTGGTTCTATGATTCTGTTATAGTTGGGAGCAGAGCCCAGACCCCACCTGGCTCCAGCCTCCTCTCAGGGAGCTGCAGAGAGCAATGAGATCTCCCTCAGCCTCCTCCAGGCTCAACACCCCCAGCTCCCTCAGCTGCTCCTCCCCAGCCCTGTTCTCCAGACCCTTCCCAGAGCTCTGTTGCCCTTCCCTGGCCCTGCTGCAACCTCTCAATGTCCTTCTTGGAGTGAGGTCCCCAAAACTGAACCCAGGGTTCAAAGTGTGGCCCAGTGCAGGGGGACAATCATTGCCCTGCTCCTGCTGCCCACACCACTGCTGATCCAAGCCAGGCTGCTGGTGACCACCTTCTGGTGACCCTGCCTCATCTTCAGCCACCCTTGGCCGAGTGCCCTCAGGTCCTCTTCCAGCAGGTAGCTTCCAGGCACTCTGCCCAAGCCTGCAGCCCTCCTGGGGTGGCTGTGTTCCATGCTTCTGTTCTGGGCCACGTTTCAGGAAGCAAGTTTGAAAGTGATCACCAACACCCTCCTGGGCTGCTCCTCCAGAGTCCAGTACCAGAAGTTTCAAAGCCTTCTCTTCGCCACAGGCAAGAGGGGAGGGGCTGGAGCTGCCTGGGTGCTGGCTGCAGAAGGGACATCCTGCCTCTTCCCTTCCTTCCTTTCTGACAGCACACTGCTTGCAGGAGCACCCCTGGAGGCCATTGAGCAGGCAGGGGTGCTGCAGGACACTGGGCTGCAGAGGGACCTGCTGAGGACGTGGCTGTGGGAGCTGCTCCCCGTGGGGTGAGTTGGGAGCTCCAGCAGAGCTGGAGCCAAGGGGCTGCCCTGACCTCATCAGCCTCACCCCTGGGTGCAGCACCCACAGCTCCAGCTCGGTGTCCAGGAGTCACACTGAGACATGTCCAGCTCCTTCCCTGGGAACTCAGCAGCATACCCAGGAGGGATTCAGGATCCCTGAGAGGGATTCAGGATCTGTTCTGGAGGCAGGGGCTGCCATGAGGGGCAGGGGCTGCCATGAGAGGCAGGGGCTGCCATGAGGGGCAGGGGCTGCCATGAGGGGCAGGGGCTGCCATGAGGGGCAGGGGCTGCCATGAGAGGCAGGGGCAGGGGCTGCTATGAGGGGCAGGGGCTGCCATGAGGGGCAGGATCTGCCATGAGAGGCAGGGGCTGCCATGAGGGGCAGGAGCTGCCATGAGGGGCAGGGGCTGCCATGAGGGGCAGGGGCTGCCATGAGGGGCAGGAGCTGCCATGAGAGGCAGGGGCTGCCTTGAGATCCAGGAGCTGCTATGAGGGGCAGAGGCTGCCATGAGGGGCAGGGGCTGCTATGAGGGGCAGGGGCTGCCATGAGGGGCAGGAGCTGCCATGAGAGGCAGGAGCTGCCATGAGGGGCAGAGGCTGCCATGAGGGGCAGGATCTGCCATGAGAGGCAGGGGCTGCCATGAGGGGCAGGAGCTGCCATGAGGGGCAGGGGCTGCCATGAGGGGCAGGGGCTGCCATGAGGGGCAGGAGCTGCCATGAGAGGCAGGGGCTGCCTTGAGATCCAGGAGCTGCTATGAGGGGCAGAGGCTGCCATGAGGGGCAGGGGCTGCTATGAGGGGCAGGGGCTGCCATGAGAGGCAGGGACTGCCATGAGATCCAGGAGCTGCCATGAGGGGCAGGGGCAGCGAGGGTGCCTCAGCCCATCCCCGAGTCTGTGCTGGCCATCAGGTGGCCTTCAGCTCTCCTGGCCCATCGCAGCCACTGAGCTGCTGGCGGGGACAGGTGCCCAGGACCTGGAGGAAGGGCCTTGGCTGTGCCAAATCAAGCCCAGCCTGCAAGCTCTGCCCCATCCTCCCCTGCCCTGCAGGGAGAGCGGCTCGGCAGAGGTGATGGTGACAGTGCCCAACGCTACCACCAGCTGGGAGGCTGGGATGCTCTGCACGACTCCCCTGGGCTTGGGGCTGGCCCCTGCCACCACCCTGACCACCTTCAAGCCCCTCTCCGTGGAGCTGGCACTGCCCTCCTCCGTGGCCCCCCACGAAGCCTTCACCCCCGTGGCCACCGTCGCCAACTACCTGCAGCAGTGCCTGCGGGTGAGTGGGGCCGGGGAGGGGGCCCTGGGGCTGGGGGCTGGTGGGGGCTGATGGAGCTGTGGCCGTGGCCTGGCAGGTCCAGGTGAGGCTGGTGACACCTGTGGGGCTGGAGATACTGGCAGGAATGAGCAGGGTCTACAGAGACTGCGTCTGCCCCGAGGAACCGAGGACCTTCCACTGGAGACTGAGAGCCACCAGCCAGGGTACAGAGGGGACAGCAGAGGGCTGGGGAGGGGGCAGGGGAGGCCAGCAGTGACACCCCTCACAAACCTCCCCTTTCTCACTGCTTTCGTCATCCCTTCCTCCCTCTCCCAACCACCTCTCTCCAGTTTCCCTTTTCCCTTCTCCACTCTCCAGCCTCTTCCCTCCAAACCCTTCCTCCCTCTCCCAGCCACCTCTCTCCTCTTCCACTTTCCCCTTCAGCCTCACCTCCATCCCTGGAAAGGTAATGAAGCAACTTATGCTTGGTGCTGTCCCATCCCTGGAGGTGTTTAGGAAGAGCCTGGATGAGGCCCTTGGTGCCATGGTTTAGCTGATCAGATGGTGCTGGGGGAGAGGTTGGACTGGATGACCTCAAAGGTCTCTTCCAACCTGCTCTATTCTATTCTATTCTATTCTATTCTATTCTATTCTATTCCATTCCATTCCATTCCATTCCATTCCATTCCATTCCATTCCATTCCATTCCATTCCATTCCATTCCATTCCATTCTCCAGCCTCTTCCCTCCACTTCTGGTCCCATCACACCCCCACCCCCCACCCTCCTCCTCTTCCTTCCCCAGCTCCCCAGGATGGCTCTGAGCTGGAGCCAGCCCCTGAGGCAGTGGCACAGTGACCTCCCCATCTGCCTCTGCAGGGAACATGACTGCCATGGCTGTGGCCAGGACCCTGAACTCTGGCAACCTCTGTGGCACCCAGGTGCCCACAGTGCTCAGCCAGGGGCAGCAGGACACCGACTCCAAAGTGCTGCTGGTGCAGGTGAGCAGAGCTGTGGCGGTGGTGGGAGACTGCTGCTGGTGGTGGTGGGAGACTGCTGCTGGTGCTGGGAGACTGCTGCTGGTGGTGGGAGACTGCTGCTGGTGCAGAGAGACTGCTGCTGGTGCAGGTGAGCAGAGCTGGTGGCCAGGCTGAGAGAGCTGGCCTTGGGCAGCCTGTAGAAGAGGAGGCTTCAGAGAGAGCTTCTGGTGGCCAGCAGAGAGCTGGGGACAGAGCTTTGAGCAGGGCCTGATGGGATAGGACAAGGAGGGATGGTTGGAAAGGGCAAGAGGGAGCTTGAGAGTGGAGAGAAGGAGAAATGTTTGGCAGTGAGGGTGGGGAGAGCCTGGCCCAGGCTGCCCAGAGAGCTGGGAGCTGCCCCATGCCTGGCAGCAGTGCAGGGGAGGTTGTGTGGGGCTGTGAGCAGCCTGCTGTGGCTGGGGCTGTCCCTGGGGGCTGCAGGGGGCTGCACTGGCTGAGCTTTAAAGGTCCCTTCCAATCCCTTCCCTGATTCTACCCCTGCTGTATTCCTGTTTTTAAGCCTCCAGCATCAAAGTGAAGGCAAACTGCAGCTGCCTGGCTGTGCCTCCAGCCCCATCCCTGCCACAGCCAGCAGCCACCCACCACCTCCAGAGCTGGCAGCCTCTTCCCATCCCTTGGCCCCCTTCACCTGACCCAGCAGCAGCCTGAGCAGCAGGGTTGAGAAGAAGACTCTGAGCCCCCCATGGAGTCCTGGTGCCCCTGCAGCCCCTTGGAGAGGACAGCAGGGCAGGTGAGCTGAGCCTGGGCTGACCACAGGCCTTGGGAGAGGAGTGGAAGCCTGGTGGGTGGCCATGGAGAGGGGGCTCTGGGTGCAGCCCTGGCCCTGGCCCCACTCCGCCAGGCTGGAAACCAAAGAAATCTCCAAGGGGGCTAAGGGAGGTGGAAGCAGCAAACTGCTTTGCTTGCAAGAAAGCTTCTTTGCTGCAGGCTCCTGACCCAAACTCAGCTGGGCTTGGAGGCTCAGGTCTCCTGTGCCCCCCAGTGATGTGCCAGAGGGGCTGCATCTTCCCTTTGCTTTGCTGAATAAAGAGCTGGAAGCAAAGAGGGCACTGATGGCGTGGGCAGCAAGGCAGGAGGAGAAGCAGCACCACATGGGCTGAGGGCTGCCTGCTCTGCAGGGCCTGGGGCCAAGGCACTTGGGCTCCTGCTCCCGAATCATCACCAGCAGATGGCAAATCCTCTGGGCAGTACTTGCCCTGCAGGCACTGATCCCACAGGCAAAGCCCTTCCTGCTCCTGGATCAGCCTCCTGCTCCTCGAGGTGCCCAACACATCCTGTGCTGTGTCCTGGAGGGCTTGGAGTGCTGCTGGCCCCCAGCTCCTGCCACAGTGAACCCCAGGGTGCCTGTGGGGCACTGAGCCATGCCCACAGCCTGGGGCAGCAGCAGCAGCTCAGGGCCGTGCTCCCTGCTTGTGTTCATGGGGCTGGGGGAGAGCAGACTCTTCTGGACACCAGCAGCAGGTGGGACTGCTCCTGAAGGACAGGCAGGGGAGCACAGGAGGGTGTCCAGCACTACCTGAGCAGGGCAGGCAGGGGGACAGCAGCCATGGCCACTGAGAGCCCACAGGGAAGAGCACAGCTCCACAGAGCCACTGGATGACAGAACAGGTTGAGCTGGAAGAGACCTTCCAAGCTCAGCCAGTGCAGCCCCCTGCAGCCCCCAGGGACAGCCCCAGCCAGGGCAGGCTGCTCACAGCCCCACACAACCTCCCCTGCACTGCTGCCAGGCATGGGGCAGCTCCCAGCTCTCTGGGCAGCCTGGGCCAGGCTCTCCCCACCCTCACTGCCAAACATTTCTCCTTCTCTCCACTCTCAAGCTCCCTCTTGCCCTTTCCAACCCTCCCCCCTTGGCCTGTCCCATCAGGCCCTGCTCAAAGCTCTGTCCCCAGCTCTCTGCTGGGCCCTTGAAGCACTGCAAGGCCACCAGAAGCTCTCCCTGGAGCCTTCTCCTCTGCAGGCTGCCCAAGGCCAACTCTCTCAGCCTGGCTCCCAGCAGAGGGCTTCCAGCCCTGCCAGCACTGCTGTGGCCTCCTCTGGCCCTGCTCCACCAGCTCCCTGGCTGTGCTGAGGGCTCCAGA
The DNA here is from genome assembly GCF_026170545.1 of Melanerpes formicivorus. NCBI lineage: Eukaryota > Metazoa > Chordata > Aves > Piciformes > Picidae > Melanerpes > Melanerpes formicivorus. Next base: position 1,455,678 of record NW_027142465.1, on the reverse strand, counting down.
GCTGCCCCAGCCCTGCAGGGGAGGTCTGAGCAGAGCACAGCAGAGGGCAGAATCCCCTCCCTGCCCCTGCTGCCCACACTGCTGGGGCTCAGCCCAGGCCAGGGCTGGGGCTGGGCTGGCAGTGCTCTGTGCCAGCTCATCTCCAGCTTCTCCCCCACCAGCGCCCCCAAGCCCTTCTGCACAGGGCTGCTCTCAGGGGCAGAGTTAACCCAGTCCAGTGCAGCCCTCACCCTGAACCATGCTCCTCCCTCCACCCAGCTCTGCAGCCCACAGAGAAGCTTTGGTGTCTGTAGGGATGCTCTGAGTGCAGTGATGCCCCCAGGCAAGGAGATGGAGCCCCCTCAGCATGCCCCCCTCAGCACAGGCAGGAGATGGTGCACACACCACCAGCTGTGGGCTGTTTATTCTTGCACCCTTCTCTCACAGTTCACCATCAAGGATGCTCTGCCCACATGGCAACATCCCCTGGACCTCTTGCCCCCTCCCCAGGCTGTTCACTGCACTCTGGAGCCCTGCCCAGGGCTGGCTGCAGCATTGCCAGCTTGCAGGAGCCTCTGGAAGAAGCAACGCAGCAAGCCCATGGGGGAACCTCACCACCAGTCACACCATCAGGGGTGGGTGGGAAGTGGTGCCATGAACCCCCCCCAGCACAGTCCCACGCTGCTCTGCTTCCCCTGGCACCTGGGAGGGCACTGCTGCAGGGTCACACAGGAGAGTGCAGGCTGGAAGGGACCTCTGGAGACCATCCAGCCCAAACCCCCTGCTCCAGCAGGGCACCCACAGCAGGCAGCCCAGGGTCCCCACGTCCAGCTGGGGCTGGAATCTCTGCAGAGCAGGAGACTCCACAGCCTCCCTGGGCAGCCTGCTCCAGGCCCCCAGCAGCCTCACGCCGATGGAGTTTCTGCTGCTGCAGGGCAGTGGCAGCTCTGAAGAGCACATCCCCAGGGGACAGGGGGGCAGCAGGGCCCAGCCTCTGGCTGTGCCACCTCCCTCACAGCCCTGAGAGCCTTGGTGCTAGTTGCTGGTCCGGGTTGTGCCCTGCTGGCCCCCTGGGCTGGCTGTGTCCCCGGCAGCCCCAGCACAGTGCCGGTGCCCAGGGCCCGCTGCAGCCATCCGGGTGAGGACGTCAGCCATGGCCTGCCAGACACTCTCTGCCAGCTGGGGCACATCCTCTGGGGTCAGGCCCTGGGTTTCTACCCTGGGGAGGATCTGGATGCTGCAGGTCCCTGAGGAGGGAAGGGAAAGGCCAAGGATGCTGTTAGACAAAGCCACCAGGACTGAGGCTTCCCCCCAGCTGCCTGTCCCAGCCTCAGGCATCCCACAGGGAGCCCTCCCAGCCCCACCTGCCCCACAGGATCATGGACTCAATGAGGGTGGAAAATAGCTCAGAGAGCATCAAGTCCAAGCTGTCACCCAGCACCTCCTGACAACTAAACCATGGCACCAAGTGCCACATCCAATCCCCCCTTGAACACTCCAGGGATGGGGACTCCACCACCTCCCTGGGCAGCACATCCCAATGGCCAACAACTCTCTCAGTGAAGAACTTTCTCCTTACTTCCAGCCTGAACCTCCCCTGGCACAGCTTGAGACTGTGTCCTCTTGTTCTGCTGCTGCTTGCCTGGGAGAAGAGACCAACCCCCACTTGGCTCCAACCTCCCTGCAGGGAGTTGCAGAGAGCAAGAAGGTCTCCCCTGAGCATCCTCTTCTCCAGGCTAAGCAGCCCCAGCTCCCTCAGCCTCTCCTCGTGGCCACCCCCAGCCCTGCCTTCCAGCAAGGGGCCTCTCATCCACCACTTACCAGAGGTGAATCTCTTCTCCTTTGAGCTGAAGAAGTCCCAGTATGGGGAGATGACCATGGGGAAAATGGGAACCTGCAGGAGAGGAGGACTCAGGAATGTCCTCCATACAGACTCCCCACACCTCCCCACCAAGGGGGGGACTCCAGCCCCTGCCTTGCCCCAGGCTCCAGCAGGTCCTCATTCCCTCCTTGGAGCCTGCACAAGCAGGATGCCTGTCCCTGGAGACTGCAGACCTCAAGAGACCCTCAGGCTCCCCATCCCACTGCCTCAGGGTGCAGGCCCACCCCAGTCCATCCAGGACAAGTGGAGGAGGATGGAGAAGGATGGAAGACAAGGATGGAGTAGCAGGATGGGGGAGAAGGATGAGGAGGAGGATGGGGAGAAGAATGGGGGAGAAGGATGGGGGAGAAGGATGGGGGGAGGAGGATGGAAGAGGATGGGGGATGAGGATGGAAGACAAGGATGGAGGAGGAGGATAGAGGAAGAGGATAGAGGAGGATGGGGAGGAGGATGGGGAGGAGGATGTGGGACGAGGATGGGGAGGAGGATGTGGGACGAGGATGGAGGAGAAGGATGGGGGAGGAGGATGGAGGAGGAGCATGGGAGAAGGATGGGGGAGAAGGATGGGGGAGAATGATGGGGGAGGAGGATGGGGGAGAAGGATGGAAGAGGATGGGGGACGAGGATGGAGGAGGAGGATGGGGGAGACAGATGGGGGAGGAGGATGGGGGGAGAAGGATGGAGGAGGAGGATGGGGGAGGAGGATGGGGGAGGAGGATGGAGGAGAAGGGTGGAGGAGGATGGGGGACGAGGATGGAGGAGGAGGATGGGGGAGAAGGATGGGGGAGAATGATGGGGGAGGAGGATGGGGGAGAAGGATGGGGGAGAAGGATGGGGGATGAGGATGGAGGAGGAGGATGGGGGAGACAGATGGGGGAGGAGGATGGGGGAGGAGGATGGAGGAGGATGGGGGACGAGGATGGAGGAGGAGGATGGGGGAGGAGGATGGGGGAGAATGATGGGGGGAGGAGGATGGGGGAGAAGGATGGAGGAAGATAGGGGACGAGGATGGAGGAGGAGGATGGGGGAGAAGGATAGGGGAGGAGGATGGGGGAGAAGGATGGGGGAGGATGGGGGACGAGGATAGAGGAGGAGGATGGAGGAGGAGGATGGGGGAGACAGATGGGGGAGGAGGATGGGGGAGGAGGATGGGGGAGGAGGATGAAGGAGGATGGGGGACGAGGATGGAGGAGGAGGATGGGGGAGAAGGATGGGGGAGGAGGATGGGGGAGGAGGATGGGGGAGGAGGATGGAGGAGGATGGGGGACGAGGATGGAGGAGGAGGATGGGGGAGGAGGATGGGGGGAGGAGGAGGAGGAAGATGGTCTCACCTGAGCCTGCACGGCCAGGTGGAAAGCCCCACGCTTGAAGGGCAGCATGGACCTCTTCTGGTTCCTGGTGCCTTCAGGGAAAACCAAGATCCGGAGCTGCACGGGAGAGACGTGAGCATGGAGCCCGAGCTCAGCACCCCGGATCCTGCCGTGCCCTCCCTCCCCGCTGCCCCCCGGCCCCCTGCCGCCGCCGGCGCCCTCACGTTGTCCCGCAGCATCGTCCTGGCCGTCCGGGAGATGACGTCGATGGCCTCTGCCCTGCGCCGGCGGTCGATGAAGATGATGCCGCTGAGCCAGCAGGCCCAGCCCACCGTGCCCAGGTAGAGCAGCTCCTTCTTGGCGATGGGCACGCAGCGCTCGGGAATCACTTCCACCATGCCTGCGGGGCGGACGGGAGGGGAAAGCCTCTGTGCCCGCCCCGAGGGACCGAGCAGCCGGCGGCTGAAGCGACCCGACAGCATCCCCCACCGCCTCAGCCCCGCTGCTGCAGCACATCCGGAGCCCCAGGCTCCTGTGCCACCAGCCCTCCTGTGCCCTCCTGTGCCACCAGCCCTCCTGTGCCCTCCTGTGCCTGCCATGCTGCCCTCTAACACGCCTTGGTACTGGCCTTGCTGGGACCCCCAGGGCGAGCCTGGTCCACCCTTAGAATCAGAATCATTTAGGCTGGAAAAGATCTTCAAGGTCATCAAGCCATAGAATCAGCACAGAGTCACAGAATGGTTTAGGCTGGAAGGGAGCTCAGAGACCATCTCCAACCTCCCCACCGTGCCCAGGGACACCTCTCAGCCAGACTCAGCTGCTCAAGGCCTCATCCAACCTGGCCTTGAGCAACCCCAGGGAGGAGGCAGCCACAATCTCCCTGGGCAGCCTGTGCCAGTCTCACCACCCTGGGACTGAAAAACTTCTCCCTCAGCTCCAGTCTATCCCTGCTCTGCCTCAGCTCCAAACCATTCCCCCTTGGCCTGGCTCCAGACCCCCTCAGGAAAAGTCTCTCTGCAACCTTCCTGCAGAATCCCTTCAGGTCCTGGCAGGCAGCTCTGGGGTCCCCCTGGAGCCTTCTCCTCTCCAGGCTGCACAGCCCCAGCTCCCTCAGCCTGTGCTCACAGCAGAGCTGCTCCAGCCCTTGGAGCATCTTTGTGGCCTCCTCTGGGCTCCCTCCAGCAGCTCTGTGTCCTTCTGCTGGGGACAGCAGAACTGGAGGCAGGATTGGAGGTGAGGTCTGAGCAGGGCAGAGGTCAGGGGCAGAATCCCCTCTCCTGCCCTGCTGCCCACCCTGCTCTGGCTGCAGCCCAGCACACAGCTGCCTGCAGGGCTGCAGGAGGCCACTGCTGGCTCCTGGGGAGCTGCTCAGCAATCAATACACCAAACCATTACCCCTCATCTGCCAAGACCACCACTAAGCCATATCCCCAAGCGCCACATCTCCCCAGCCTTGAAACACCTCCAGGGATGGAGACTCCACCAGCTCCCTGTGCAGCCTGGCCCAAAGCCTGACAACCTGCAGCAACCTAAATGCTGCCCATGCAGTGATGAACTCCACACACCCCCCCCCTCCCTCACCCCCACCCCCATCCCTTGCACATACCCAGGAGGTCAAGGGAAGCTTGGTGGTTGCAAACAATCACAAAGGGTTCCTTGATCTTCAGGTGCTCAGAGCCCCTCACCTGCATCTTGATGCCATAGATGTGTTTGAGGGGCAGGAGCGCAGCACGCAGCAGCCTAGGGCAGAGGAAGAGGTTGGGAGCAGATCAGCAAACACAGGCTGGGGCTGGGTGATGTTTTCCAGCCCTCCACAGCCACTCAGGGAGCAAGGTGCAAGCTGGGCCAGGCCAGACCTGGCCTCCACAAGCAGAGTCCCCCAAGGTGGGTCTGTGTCCAGCTGCAGTGGTGCTTGGCTCTTGTAAGAGCCAAGTTGGCCTCAAGTTGCACCAAGGGATGTTTAGGTTGAGCATGAGGGAAAATATCTTCCCCCAAAGGGTTCTCAAAGACTGGAGCAGGCTGTGTAGGGAGGTAGCTGAATGCCCATCCCTGGAGGGGTTCCAAAGAGGCAGAGCTGTGGTGCTGAGGGACATGGCTTAACACATCCAAGTGCCAGGTTCTACACAACAACCCCTGGCAGTGCTGCAGGCTGGGGGCAGAGTGGCTGAGAGCAGCCAGGCAGAGAGGGACCTGGGGGGAGTGGTGGACAGCAGTTGAACAGGAGCCAGCAGTGTGCCCAGGGGGACAAGAAGGCCAAGGGCATCCTGGCCTGCAGCAGGAAGAGTGTGGCCAGCAGGAGCAGGGAAGTCCTTGTGCCCTGTGCTCAGCACTGCTGAGGCCACAGCTTGAGGCCTGTGTCCAGTTCTGGGCTCCTCAGGTTAAGAAGGACATTGAGAGACTTGAAGGTGTCCAGAGAAGGGCAAGAAAGCTGGGGAGGGGTCTGGAGCACAGCCCTGGGAGGAGAGGCTGAGGGAGCTGGGGTTGCTTAGCCTGCAGAAGAGGAGGCTCAGGGGAGACCTTCTTGCTCTCTCCAACTCCCTGCAGGGAGGTTGGAGCCAGGAGGGGGTTGGTCTCTTCTGCCAGGCAAGCAGCAGCAGAACAAGAGGACACAGTCTCAAGCTGTGCCAGGGGAGGTTCAGGATGGATGTTAGGAAGAAGTTCTTCCCAGCAAGAGATATTCGCCACTGGGATGTGCTGCCCAGGGAGGTGGTGGAGTCCCCATCCCTGGAGGTGTTTAGGAAGGGCCTGGATGTGGCACTTAGAGCCATGGTTGAGTTGCTCAGATGGTGCTGGGTGAGAGGTTGGACTGGATGACCTCAAAGGTCTCTTCCAACCTGGTCTATTCTATTCTATTCTATTCTATTCTATTCTATTCTATTCTATTCTATTCTATTCTATTCTATTCCATTCCATTCCATTCCATTCCATTCCATTCCATTCATCTTTAAGGTCTCTTCCAGCCCAAGCTACTCAGTGATGTCTCCAAGGACTCTCCCTGCAGAGCAGCCCAAGGGCAGCTTTGTGCTGCAGGTGGAGGGGGAAGAGAGCAGGGAAAGGAAAAGCAACTCAGCTTTGTTGAGGAGAGGAAAGCCCAGGGGACAACTTCATGGACCTGCAGGGTGGGCAGAGGAGGAGGCTCCACCTGTGGAGATGGAAGGGAGAACAAGGAAGAGTGGTGTCACCATGCAGGGAGGGCTGGGCAGGAAGGGTAACAGCAGGATGGCAGAGTGATGAAGGGTGATTGATCCCCAGCATGGGATTGAGGGAGGATGGAGCAATGGGGATTGCAGCACCCAGAGTGGAGATAGAGCACCAGGAAGCTGATGGTGATGAAATGGAGCACTGCAACCTACAGCAGGAGCGGAAACCATGCCAGGGTCCACACACAGGAGGGTGGTGAGAGCCTGGCACAGGCTGCCCAGGGAGGTGGTGGAAGCCTCCTGCCTGGAGGTGTTTGCAGCCAGGCTGGAGGTGGCTGTGAGCAACCTGCTGTGGTGTGAGGTGTCCCTGCCCATGGCAGGGGGTTGGGGCTGGCTGAGCCTTGAGCTCCCTTCCTGCCCTGCCAACTCTCTGATGCTATGAGACATAAGTATGGGAGGAGAGAGCAGAGGCAGGCACGGAGGGAGGAGGAGGAGTGCTGCGGGGAGGGTCTCCTGCAGCAGAAGCCCCTCGGTGGATTCAGAGAAGCAAACCAGCCGTGGCAGCGCCCCGGAGCCAAGCCCAGCGACAGGAACGTGCTGCAGGGAGCAGGCTGTGAGGTTTGGAGGCTGAGGAGGAGATGGAGCCGGGCGTGCAGCCGCTCCGGGAGGGTGGCTGCGAGCTGGCGGTGGAACAAGGCAGGGCAGGGCAGGGAGTCAGCCCTGCGCCGCTCCCCCCGCCGCCGCCCGGCCGGGAGCCTTCCTGCCGCGGCTCCGAGCAGCTCCATCCGTGTGCCTGTGAGCACTGCACGGCAAGGACGAGGGACAGAAGCTCCGCGGGGAGCCCGAGGACCACCAAACCTCTGCCCACCCTGCTGCCCAGGGCCAGCAGGCGACACAGGATGGCTCCAGCTCGGCGGATGCCAGCGGCTCAGGAATGAAACAATGACATCTCCCCTGGAATGCCATCGTGCCCAGGAATCCAGTGACAAGATTGCAACAGCCTTGGCAGCAGGCAGCCCTTCCTCTGGTGTTGCACAGCGATGCTATCTCGGCTGCTGCCACCCTGCCAGCGTGTGCCAGCCCGGGCGGGCACCGCGCCATGAGGCAGCCGATGGCACCAGCACATCCCAAAGCTCCCTCTGACAAAACGTGGTCCTCGGGGCTCCCACTGGGCCAGCCCTGGCTGCACTGCCAGCAGGCAGCCGCGGGGGTGAGCCTGTGCCCTGCCGGTGATGCTACCTCCCAGCTCTGCCAGCCTCCCACTGTGGCCCTCCCGGGCGGTGACCTCAATGCTTCGACAGCCAGGGATGATCCCCTCTGTGCTACCTCATCCTCTAGCCCTCACCCAGCTGGCCTCCCTCACCCAGCTGGCCTCCCTCAGCATGGGGTACCCCACACCACAAGATGTAGATGGAGCCTTCACTGCCACGTGGACATGACCACAGCCCTCGGCGTGGCTCCAGGGCTCAACCAGCAGCCAGGAGACGGCAGGAGGTGAACCCAGAGCAGCAGAGAGCCCTGTGGCCATGAGGCCACACAGCATCAGAACCCAGCCCCAGCCACCTCCACACCAGCAAGCACACCCCCAGGCCGTACTCACTTCATGTTCTCCACAGAACGCCCCCGGAGGGCCGCCAGGGGGGACAGGAGGGTGGCCAAGGTGACAATCCAGCAGTTGAAGAAGGCCACCTTGCAGAAGTACTGGACAGTGGCACTGTAGCAGTAAAGCAGCAGGGCCAAGGGGAGGAGGAGCAGCAGCCCGTGGAGCAGGACCACCTCCATCACGCTGCCCTGGGCAGGAGGATGCTGAGGAGCTCAGCTCCTGCTCCGGGAGCCAGGCAAGTGGCACGGGGGACACTGAGGAGCAGGGCAGTGACTCAGGTGCTCAGCACAGCAGGCTGTGGGCGTTTGGGGCTGGTTCAGGGGAAGGTGCTGTGTGGATGTCACCCTGTACAGAGGTCAGGGCTGGACTGGTTCAGGTGGGAGGCAGGCAACCCCACCAGGAGTGCAGAGTGGAGGTGACCCAACCCCGGGGGCCCCTGAGTCACCCAGGGTGTCCCTGCTGCCAGGGGCCCTCCTGTTGCGGTGCCTCCGACTTGATGCAATCAGGTCTGTTGCCCAGAAAGGTGACCCTGCTCTGGGCACCTCCCCTGGCCACAGGGACCCCAGGAAAGTGGGATTTCAGCTGGCAGACACAGCAGGATTTGGATCTGCTCCATGCCCACCAGCCTGGCAAGGCTCATTGCAGAGCCCTCCTGGCAGGCTGGCGACTGCCCAAGCCTCACCCTGCAGGGGATCAGTTACTGGAAACCATCCTCCTGCTGCTCCCTGCCTGGGCCTGCAGCAGTCTCCTGCTGCTCCACACATCCTGCTCCCCACACTTGGGGCTGCAGGAGCCCCTCTGCCCTTCCTCACCCAAAGCCCAACATCCATAAGGGTAAGGGAGGCCTCCTGGCTCTCCACAGCTCCCTGGGAGGAGGTTGTCATGAGGTGAGTGTTACAGGCTCTGCACCAGGAGGCTGCTGGAACACTGCAGCAGGGTGCCCAGGGAGGTAGTTGAGGCTCCATCCCTGGAGATATTCAAGGTGAGGCTCAACAGGGCTTTGGGCAGCCTGATCCAGTGGAGGATGTCCCTGCTGGCTGCAGGGGGTGGATGACCTTTGGAGGTCCCTTCCAACCCAACCCATTCCATGACTCTCAAGCTGCACCAAGGGAGGTTGAGATTGGACATCAGACAACAAGGTGGTGGTCAGGATTTGGCCCAGGCTGCCCAGGGAGGCGCTGGAGCCACCAGCCCTGGAGGTGCTCAGAAGCTGTGCAGCTGTGGTGCCTGGGGCCGTGGCTCCGTGGTGCAGAGCAGGGCTCATGGCTGGGCTCAATCACCTTGAAGGTCTTCCCCCCCCACCCCGGGCTGCAGGCCCTGTGCCCCCCCGGGCTGCAGGAGATGCCAGCCCTCGCCCCAGTTGGCAGGCAGGGCAGGGCCGGTTGCGTTAGGTGTTTACCGGGCTGCAATTAGCAGAGGGCTGTAATTAGCCTCCCCTTCCGCTCCCAGCGGCCAGGGCTGCCCCAGGAGAGCTCTCCTCTGGCCGCTCGAACCCCCGCGCTCGGCAGCGCGCAGCTCCCCCTGGCCTGCTCTCAGCAGCTGCCAGCTGAAGCTGTTCCACGTCCCAGGCCCTGCCAGGGGCTGCCAGATCCATCGGCTCAGCTCCGACCCTTGGGGCAGCAGCCTGCGAGCAGAGACTTCCCCTGGAGCCTTCCCCCGCCAGCCCTGCCAGGGCTCGGGGGCAAACGGGGCCCCTTCTGCCTGCCTGGGCTGGGGCAGCTCCCACAACTCTGAGCCTGGCAGCACCCACCCTCGGCAGAGCCTCCCTCGGCAGAACCACCCTCAGCAGAGCCCCCCTCAACAGGACCCCCCTCAGCAGGACCACCCTCAGCAGAGCCCCCTGCAGCAGGACTACCTTCAGCAGGACCCCCTTCAGCAGAGCCCCCCCTCAGCAGGACCACCTTCAGCAGGACCCCCTTCAGCAGAGCCCCCCTCAGCAGGACCCCCCTCAGCAGAGCCCCCCTCAGCAGGACCCCCTTCAGCAGGACCCCCTTCAGCAGGACCCCCTTCAGCAGAGCCCCCCCTCAGCAGGACCCCCCTCAGCAGGACCACCTTCAGCAGAGCCCCCCTCAGCAGGACCCCCCTCAGCAGAGCCCCCCTCAGCAGAGCCCCCTTCAGCAGAGCCCCCCTCAGCAGGACCCCCTTCAGCAGAGCCCCCCCTCAGCAGAACCCCGCTCAGCAGAGCCCCCCTCAGCAGGACCCCCCTCAGCAGAGCCCCCCTCAGCAGGACCCCCCTCAGCAGAGCCCCCCTCAGCAGGACCACCTTCAGCAGGACCACCTTCAGCAGAATAACCTTCAGCAGAGCCCCCCTCAGCAGAACCACCTTCAGCAGGACCACCTTCAGCAGAATAACCTTCAGCAGGACCCCCCTCAGCAGGACCCCACTCAGCAGGACCCCACTCAGCAGAATAACCTTCAGCAGGACCCCCCTCAGCAGGACCCCCCCTCAGCAGGACCCCACTCAGCAGGACCCCACTCAGCAGAATCACCTTCAGCAGAGCCCCCCTCAGCAGGACTCCCCTCAGCAGGAACCCCCTCAGCATCAGTCAGTAGCTCAGAGTTTCTCCTCCCCCTCTGTTCCACCCTGCTGAGGCCACATCTGGAATCCTGTGCCCAGTTCTGGGCCCTCAGTCCAAGAAGGAGCTCAGGGAACTGCTTGAGAGAGCCCAGCACAGAGACACAGAGCTGCTGCAGGCAGTGGAAGATCTTCCTCATGAGGAGAGCCTGAGGGAGCTGAGGGCTCTGCAGCTTGGAGCAGAGGAGCCTGAGAGGTGACCTCATGCTGGTGCTAAAGCTGTGCAGGGTGATGCCCAGAGGCTGGAGCCAGGCTCTGCTGGGGGATGCCCAACGATGGCACAAGGCAATGGAGGAAGCTGAGGCAGAGGAAGCTCCAGGAGGAAGAATTATTTCTCTGTGAGGGTGACAGAGGCCAGGAGCAGGCTGCCCAGGGGGGTTGTGGAGTCTCCTCTCTGGAGGTATTCAAGCCCCACCTGGCTGTGTTCCTGTGTGACCTGCTCTGGGTGACCCTGCTCTGGCAGGGGGGTTGGACTGGATGAGCTCTCAAGGTCCCTTCCAGCCCCTGACCTTCTGTGACTCTGTCATCTCCCCTCCTGCCTTCCCCTCCGTGCCCAGGGCTGCTCCTTCCACCCACCCCTGCTCCCTGTCTGATGTGGGAGCAGCCTTTGGGCTCCTGGCTGGATGATGCTGTCCATGACTGCAGCTGAAGGGGACCAGCTGGAGCCAAGGGCTGCTTCCAGCAGGGGTGTTGCAATCCCCATTGCTTCACCCTCCCATGGCTCTCATTATTCTCAGATTCCAGCCCAGCCTGGGTCACATCTCCAGCCCACCCTTCCTGTCCACCCCATCCTCAGGTGACTCCTCCACTCCTCCTTCCCCTTTCTGCCTCTGCAGATGTGGAAACCTTTGTGCAGCAGGCTGGGTCCTCCTCAAACCCAGCTCAGCTTTGGGAGGTTCTCCTTCCCTTCTGCCTCTGCCTGGCCACTCTCACAGCCCCTGCTGGTGCTCCCGGCCCCGGGTGGTGCTCCCAACCTCCGATGGTGCTCCCCAGCCCCCGATGGTGCTCCCCAGCCCCCGATGGTGCTCCCGGCCCCGGGTGGTGCTCCCAACCTCCGATGGTGCTCCCCAGCCCCCGATGGTGCTCCCCAGCCCCCGATGGTGCTCCCGGCCCCGGGTGGTGCTCCCAACCTCCGATGGTGCTCCCCAGCCCCCGACGGTGCTCCCCAGCCCCCTGATGGTGCTCCCCGGCCCCTGATGGTGCTCCTGAGCCCCCGATGGTGCTCCCCAGCCCCCAATGGTGCTCTCCAGCCCCCGATGATGCTCCCCAGCCCCCGACGGTGCTCCCAAGCCCCCTGCTGGTGCTCCCAGGCCCCCGATGGTGCTCCCGAGCCCCCGATGGTGCTCCCCAGCCCCCGATGGTGCTCCCCAGCCCCCGATGGTGCTCCCCAGCGCCCGATGGTGCTCCCAGGCCCCCGACGGTGCTCCCAAGCCCCCTGCTGGTGCTCCCGAGCCCCCGATGGTGCTCCCCAGCGCCCGATGGTGCTCCCCAGCCCCCGATGGTGCTCCCCAGCGCCCGATGGTGCTCCCCAACCTCCGATGGTGCTCCCGAGCCCCCGATGGTGCTCCCCAGCCCCCGATGGTGCTCCCCAGCCCCCGATGGTGCTCCCCAGCGCCCGATGGTGCTCCCAGGCCCCCGACGGTGCTCCCAAGCCCCCTGCTGGTGCTCCCGAGCCCCCGATGGTGCTCCCCAGCGCCCGATGGTGCTCCCAGGCCCCCGACGGTGCTCCCAAGCCCCCTGCTGGTGCTCCCGAGCCCCCGATGGTGCTCCCCAGCCCCCGATGGTGCTCCCCAGCCCCCGATGGTGCTCCCGGCCCCGGGTGGTGCTCGTAGCTGGAGCTGTGCCTTCTTGCCTCAGCCCAGCAGCACCCTTCCTTTGCTCCACGTTGTGGAGCAGCTTCTCCAGCTTCAGCAGGAACCAGGCTGGGCAGAAGCTGTGCCTGTGCCAAAGCAGAGCCGAGTGCCAGGCTGGAGGAGGAGCCTCCTTTCCACAGGGGTTCCAGCAGAGACACAGGAGAGGAACGGAGCCAGAGACTCACAGAATGGCTCAGGGTGGAAGGGAGCTCAGAGCTCACCCCCTCCAACCTCCCCATCAGGGGCAGGGACACTTCCTAAGCAGCCCAGGTTGCTCAAGGCCTTATCCAGCCTGACCCTGAACACCTCCAGGGAGAGGGCATCCCCAAAGGCACCTTCAAGGAGACTCCAGCTTCCAGAGCCTTCCAGCTCCAGTGCCAGCTTACAACTTCCCTGCCCCCAGACCCAAATCCCAGGAGGAGCAACCCATGTGCCCTGCAGCCCTGGCAGCCCCCTGCCCAGTGGGGGCACAAGGAGGGGGAGTTAAGCTGCAGCTGCCTGGGCACCAGCTCCCTGCATGCTCTGAGCTCCCCAGCACAACCAGCCCTGAAACCTCCTGCCAGGAGCTCTGCTCCTTGAGGCAAAGCCTCCTGACAACGGGGGTGGTACCCCACCCTGGGGGCAGGGCTGGGCTGCCCCCCTTAAGTGGGGCTGTGGTGGCAGCAGAGGCAAGGAGCAGCTTCCAGCACCCAAAATGCCTCTGCCAGCCCACTTCCCCCTCCTGCCTGGGGAGCAAGAGAGGGCACTGCACCCTGGGCACCACCATGACCACCTCCTTCCCAGGCTGCTGCCCCAACCTCATCCTCACCAGGGCCAGATCCAGCCCAGACAGGAGCATCCCCCAGCACCCTCCTGCCTCACCCCAGCACCTCCCTGCCTCACCCCAGCACCGCCCTGCCCTGCCCCAGCACCTTCCTGCCTCACCCCAGCACCTCCCTGCCCTGCCCCAGCACCGCCCTGCCCTGCCCCAGCACCTCCCTGCCTCACCCCAGCACCTCCCTGCCTCATCCCAGCACCTCCCTGCCTCTCCCCAGCACCTCCCTGCCTCACCCCAGCACCTCCCTGCCTCATCCCAGCACCACCCTGCCTCACCCCAGCACCTCCCTGCCCTGTCCCAGCACCTCCCTGCCTCGCCCCAGCACCTCCCTGCCTCATCCCAGCACCTCCCTGCCTCACCCCAGCACCTCCCTGCCTCACCCCAGCACCTCCCTGCCTCATCCCAGCACCACCCTGCCTCACCCCAGCACCTCCCTGCCTCATCCCAGCACCGCCCTGCCCTGCCCCAGCACCTCCCTGCCTCACCCCAGCACCTCCCTGCCCTGCCCCAGCACCTCCCTGCCTCACCCCAGCACCTCCCTGCCTCACCCCAGCACCTCCCTGCCCTGCCCCAGCACCTCCCTGCCTCATCCCAGCACCTCCCTGCCTCACCCCAGCACCTCCCTGCCTCACCCCAGCACCTCCCTGCCCTGTCCCAGCACCTCCCTGCCTCACCCCAGCACCCTCCTGCCTCACCCCAGCACCTCCCTGCCTCACCCCAGCTCCTCCTTCCCTCACCCCAGCTCCTCCTTCCCTCACCCCAGCACCCTCCTGCCTCTCCCCAGCACCCTCCTGCCTCTCCCCAGCACCTCCCTGCCTCACCCCAGCTCCTCCTTCCCTCACCCCAGCACCTCCCTGCCTCACCCCAGCTCCTCCTTCCCTCACCCCAGCTCCTCCTTCCCTCACCCCAGCTCCTTCCTGCCCTGCCCCAGCACCTCCCTGCCCTGCCCCAGCACCTCCCTGCCCTGCCCCAGCTCCTCCTTCCCTCACCCCAGCTCCTCCTTCCCTCACCCCAGCACCTTCCCTGCCTTGACCCCAGCCCCCCCAACCCTCCCCCAGCTTGCAGGGGGCCCTGCCCCCCTGGCAGGAAGCCAGGAGCCCGGCTAATTAGCGCTGCTTAATTAAGGACAGCAGGGCCCCTGACAAAGCAAACGAATGACCCATCAGCAGCGCTGCCTGGGAGGGCTGCAAGGGGACTTGCAAGGAGCTCAGCACCCCCCGGGCTGGCATCTGCTCATCGGGTCCCCTCCCACCCCCTCACCCCCCTCCCCTTTGGAGGCGGTGGGGGGAGGGGGGGACAAGGTACAGCTTGTGCTGCTCTGCTGGAGAGCCATCTGCAGAGCATGGAGAGCCTCTTCCTTCTGTGGAGGGAGGGTCTCATGGTGGCATCTGGGCATCCAGAGCTGGTTTTGAGGGCGGGGGGTGGGGGTGGCCGGTGGGGGAGGAAGTCAAAGTGCCCAGCAAAATGCACTTTGCTGGGCACTTTGACTTCCTCCCCCACCAGCCACCCCCCCTAAATCATCTCTGAGGAGCATGCCCAGCAGCTGCAGGGGCTGGCACGGGCAGGAGAAGCCACCCTGGAGCTCAGAGCATCTCCTCCAGCACGTCGTAGTACTCTGGGTGGGGGGGAGAGAAAGCAAAGCAGAGGTCCTGCAAGGTGTCCCTGGTGGCTGGAGGCAGTGGGAAGAGCTCAGCCTGAGGGCAAGGTGCCCCCCTTGGAAGGGCAGGGGGAGGGGCATGGCCTCACCTGAGGCCGGGGGGGGTGCTGGGTCCCACGGTGCCCGTGGCGCTGGGGGGCGGAGGAGGGGGCACGGCCCGGCTGGAGAGGGGCAAGGGCAGGGGTGAGTGGCAGGGCTGGCATCCTGCCCTGTGCCCCAGCGCCAGGGGGCGTGCAGGCAGCCCTGCAAGCTGGGTGCCACAGTCCTGAGATGACTCAGGCAGGGAAAGGCCTCTGGGGTCGCCCAGCCCCAAGCCCTCCGGGGCAGCCGAAGCACGGCCCCGGGGTGCCGCAGGCTCCCTGAGCGCCTCCAGGGCTGGGGGACTCCACCACCTCCCTGGGCAGCCTGTGCCAGCCCCCCTGACCGCTCTTGCTCCTCGTGTCCAACCCAACCCTCCCCTCCTGGGGCAGCCTGAGGCCATTTGGCCATCACTTGATCCCTGGGAGCAGAGCCCAACCCCCAGCTGGCTCCAACCTTTCAGGGAGCTGCAGAGAGCAAGGAGGTCTCCCCTCAGCCTCCTCTTCTCCAGGCTGAACACCCCCAGGGTCCCTCTGCTGCTCCTCCCCAGCCCTGCTCTCCAGACCCTTCCTCTCCCCCCTTTCAGCAGCTCCTTACTCACAGCTGCCCCTCCTCAGCTGCTGGCTCTGTGTCCAGGTACCGCACAGCTGCTGCTCTCTGCCCCCCTGCTGGCACCAGCCAGGCCAGGCCAGGAGCAGGCCCGGGGCAGGGGATGTAGTGATGGTGGAAAACCACAGCCTCCTCCTCCTCCTCCTGGCTCTGCACAGGCACAGCCATCGCCTGCAGGGAGCAACAAAGGGCAGGGCTGTGCCAGGGCCCCTGTTGGCAGCCACCTCCCCGGGGCACTGCTGCCCAGAGCACCAATGAGGCAGTTCCCGAGGAGCCACCCCCCCCCCCCCCGGCTGTAGTGCCACCAGCAATGCCTGGCACTCCCAGGGCCCTGCTGGGTGGGCTCCATCCCACACAGAGCCCCCCCACGTTCAGCCAGGGTGGGAACCCAGCTGCTGGGCACATGGGGAGGTGGCAGTGCCACAGATGGGATCTCCAAGTGCTGCTGGGGGGAGCCCCTGTGAGCAAGCTGCAGAGATGCAGTGAGCAGGGACCAGCCTTGGCCAGCCTGATGAAGTGCTGGGCACTGGGTGCTGGGCTGGGCACTGGGTGCTGGGCTGCAGTGCCACTGGATCTCCCAGGCTCTGGCTGGGGGGGCTCAAACCCAGCTGCTGGGGACATGGGGAGGTGGCAGTGCCACGGATGGGACCTCCAAGTGCTGCTGGGGGGAGCCCCTGTGAGCAAGCTGCAGAGATGCAGTGAGCAGGGACCAGCCTTGGCCAGCCTGGTGAAGTGGTTGGCACTGGGTGCTGGGCTGCAGTGCCACTGCATCTCCCAGGATCTGGCTGGGGAGGCTCAAACCCAGCTGCTGGGGACATGGGGAAGTGACAGTGCCATGGATGGGATCTCAAAATGCTGCTGGGAGGAGCCCCTATGAGCCTGCTGCAGAGAGGCAGTGAGCAGGGACCAGCCTCAGCCAGCCTGGTGAAGTGCTGGGCACTGGGTGCTGGGCTGCAGTGCCACTGGATCTCCCAGGATCTGGCTGGGGAGGCTCAAATCCAGCTGCTGGGGACATGGGGAGGTGGCAGTGCCACGGATGGGACCTCCAAGTGCTGCTGGGGGCAGCCCCTGTGAGCCTGCTGCAGACAGGCAGTGAGCAGGGTCCAGCCTCAGCAGCCAGCCTGGTGAAGTGCTGGGCACTGGGTGGGCAGCACAGGAGGGTGCATGCCTGGAGACCCCCAGCTGGCAGCTGCCCACAGCCCAGCTCCTGCCCCCACCAAGAGAGCAGCAATGGTGCCTCCAGATGTGGGAGGTGAGTTTGGTTGAGGATGAGGTTTAACTGAGACCCCTGGCAGTGCCACCCTGGCAGTGCCACCCTGCCCAAGGGGCAGAGCTCAGCCCAGAGCTGCAGCTGGCAGGGAGGGTCCTGCCTCTTCTCAGCTGGGTAAATCCCTCCCCAGGCAGCCTGGCTGTGCCCTGTGCTGGTGGAAGTGGGGAATCAAAGAGCCCCAAAACTCCCAGGGGATGCAGAGCCTGGGCTGTGCCCACCCTGCTTCTGTGCCCACCCTGCTTCTGTGCCCACCCTGCTTCTGTGCCCACCCAGCTGCTGTGCCCAGAAGGGTCCCACCGAGCTGGCACATAGAGTGACCTGGCTGGAAAGGATCATCAGGTCCAGACCCAAACATCTCCCTGGGCACATGCTGTTGGAGCATGGCCCTGAGCTCCTCATCCAAACAGCTCTGAAGCTGTGCCCAGTTCTGGGCTCCTCAGGTTAGGAAAGAGGTTGAGCTGCTGGAAGGTGTCCAGAGAAGGGCAAGAAAGCTGGGGAGGGGTCTGGAGCACAGCCCTGGGAGGAGAGGCTGAGGGAGCTGGGGTTGCTTAGCCTGCAGAAGAGGAGGCTCAGGGGAGACCTTCTTGCTCTCTGCAACTCCCTGCAGGGAGGTTGGAGCCAGGTGGGGGTTGGGCTCTTCTGCCAGGCAAGCAGCAGCAGAACAAGAGGACACAGTCTCAAGCTGTGGCAGGGGAGGTTTAGGCTGGAGGTGAGGAAGAAAATTCTTCCCAGCAAGAGAGATTGGCCACTGGGATGTGCTGCCCAGGGAGGTGGTGGAGTCCCCATCCCTGGAGGTGTTTAGGAAGAGCCTGGATGAGGCCCTTGGAGCCATGGTTGAGTTGATCAGATGGTGCTGGGTGATAGGTTGGACTGGATGAGCTCAAAGGTCTCTTTCAACCTGGTTAATCCTCCTCTCCTCTCCTCTCCTCTCCTCTCCTCTCCTCTCCTCTCCTCTCCTCTCCTCTCCTCTCCTCTCCTCTCCTCTCCTCTCCTCTCCTCTCCTCTCCTCTCCTCTCCTCTCCTCTCCTCTCCTCTCCTCTCCTCTCCTCTCCTCTCCTCTCCTCTCCTCTCCTCTCCTCTCCTCTCCTCGAATCTCCTCTCCTCTCCTCGAATCTCCTCTCCTCTCCTCTCCTCGAATCTCCTCTCCTCTCCTCTCCTCGAATCTCCTCTCCTCTCCTCTCCTCGAATCTCCTCTCCTCTCCTCTCCTCGAATCTCCTCTCCTCGAATCTCCTCTCCTCGAATCTCCTCTCCTCGAATCTCCTCGAATCTCCTCTCCTCCCATGGGGACTCCACCACTGCCCTGGGCAGCCTGGGCCAGGCTCTGACAACCCTTTAGGGGAAGAAATTGTTCCTCATGGCCAACCTAAGCCCTCCCTGGGGCAACTTGAGTCTGTTTCCTCTTGTCCTGTCACTTGGTCCTGGTAGCCAGAGCCCAACCCTCACCTCCCTCCAACCTGCTTCCAGGGAGCTGTAGAGAGCAAGGAGGTCTCCCTCAGCCTCCTCTTCTCCAGGCTGAGCACCCCCAGCTAGAGAATCAGAGTCACAGAATGCTCTGGGTTGGAAGGGACCTCCCAAGGCCCATCCTGTCCATCCCCCTCTGCAGTCAGCAGGGACATCCTCAGCTGCATCAGGCTGCACCTTGAATGCCTCCAGGGATGGGGCCACAACCACCCCCCTGGGCAGCCTCTGCTCCCTCAGCTGCTGCTCACAGGACCTGTGCTCAGGACCCCCTAGCAGCCTCATTGCCCTTCTCTGGACACTCTCCAGCCCCTCAAAATCCCCACTCCCCTGAGCAGCCCTGGAAAGGTTCCTTTGCCCCCCTCCTGTGGGCTCCTGTGGTCCCTGTGTCCATCCCTTGTCCCTGAGCCTCACCTGGGCAGCGGCTGGGGCTGGCCCAAGCCCGCAGGAGGTCAGGGCAGCCAGGGCCAGGCTGTTCATCACCACCTGGTGCAGCTGGGAGCTCTGAATCATCATCAGCTCCAGCAGATCTGCCAGGGAGTGAGGGGCTCTGTGTCACAGAGGGGGCAGAGCAAGGGCAGGAGAACCACAGAATGGGTTGGGCTGGAAGTGGCCTTCAGGGTCACCCAGTTCCAGCCCCCTGCCAGGGGGGATCATGGAATGGTTGGGACTGGAAGGGACCTCAGGGATCATCCAGCTCCAGCCCCCTGCCATGGGCAGGGACACCTCATTCAGGTTCCTCAGCTGCTTCTCCTCCTGCCTGGCACTTGGTGCCCTGCCCAGCCCAGCTGCTGGCAGGGACATTGCTCTCACTTGCAGAAGTCAAACTCTCTGCATGGCAGATCCTGGCCAGCCTGGAACCCTCCAGCCCCAGCTGGAGCAGAGCCTGGCTGCACAGTGGGCTGGGGCTGGGGCTGGTGGTGCCTGGCTGAGGGGATGGGCTTGGCCTGGGGCACATCTCTGCAGTGGGGCAGCACAGGCAGGGACAGGCAGAGGTGTGAGCTCCATCCCATCTCCCCTGAGAGCAGGAGGCTGTGCCCTGCCATCCCCAGCAGCCTCCTGCTTCCTGTGAGGCTGTGTGGAAGGAAACAGTCTGGGACTCCTGGAATGGGTTGGGTTGGGAGGGACCTCAAAGCTCAAAGCCCCTCCAGGCCTCACCCAACACAGCTGTGAACACTTCCAGGCTTGGAGCCTCCATAACTTCTCTGAGCAACCTCTTCCAGAGCCTCACCTCCCTCATGGGCAAGCATGTCTTCCTAATGCCTCATCTAAACCCAGCTTCCTCCAGTCTGAAGCTACCTCCCCTGGGAGCAGGAGGCTGTGCCCTGCCATCCCCAGCAGCCTCCTGCTTCCTGTGAGGCTGTGAGGAAGGAAGCAGTCTGGGACCCCTGGAATGGGTTGGGTTGGGAGGGACCTCAAAGCTCATCCAGCTCCAACCCCCTGCCATGCCCAGGGACACCTCCCCCCAGCCCAGCTTGCTCAAGGCCTCATCCAGCCTGGTGTTAAACACTTCCAGGGCTGGCCTGAGCTCTGGGATGGGATGGTTACCAGGGCTTGTCCCTGTGCCCAAGCACAGTAGGGGCTCAGGCAGGCTGCCCTCTCCCCAGTGTGGGAGGCCCATGTGGCATCTAAAAATGCTCCTGCTTGGCTAAAGCTCTGCAGTGGGCACATTTCAGCCTTTTCTTCTTCACCAGTGTGAGGAAACAGCTGCTCTGGCTTGCTGGAGGCTGCTCACAAAAGGGGATTCGTGGGGCTGGAGGCATCAGACTTTCCACCCATGTGGAGGAGAATGGCTCTGCCCCTGGCAGCGCTCAGCAGCTTGGCAAAGCCTCTGCCTTGGCAGAGCTGATGTCCTGGGGGTGTCAGCACAGGGAGGGCACAGCAGGGGCAGCCCTGCTCTGCTCCACACCACACAGGAGGCAGCTCAGAGTCACAGAAGGCATCAGGCTGGAAGGGACCCTCCTGTGCAGCCCCCCTGCCCTCAGCAGGGACAGCTCCAACCAGAGCAGGCTGCTCAGGGCCACAGCAAGGCTGAGCTTGAATGTCTCCAGGGATGGAGCCTCCACCACCTCCCTGGGCAGCCTGTGCCAGGCTCTCCCCAGCCTCCCTGTGCAGAGCTTCCTCCTGATGGCCAACCCTAACCTCCCCTGCTTCAGTTTCCAACCATTGCCTCTGGTCCTATCCCCACAGCCCCTTCTGAACAGTCCCTCCCCACCCTGCCTGTGGGTCCCCTGCAGATCCTGAACCCCCATGAGGAGGCAGGAGCTGGGGCTGGGCCGTGGGGGCTGATCCCACCTCCACTGCCAGGAGCTGGGGCCAGGGGAGGAGCACAGCACCACAGACTGCTTGGGGTGGGAAGGGACCTTCCAAGGTCACCTGCTCCAACCCTCTGCAGTCTGCAGGGACCTCTTTAGAGCAAGGATGCTCAGTGCCTCTGCAGCCCCTGCCTGGCTCCACATGAGGAGCTGGGACCCAAGGGGCTGTGCAGGCAGCAGCCAGCTCCCCACTGCCCTGGGCTGGGTGCCCAAGCTGCAGGCTGGCTGCTGAGGGCACCTCAGAGCATCCCCAGTGGCTGCAGGCACCGAGTCCTCCTGCCAAACGCCTGCAAACCTGCTGGGGGTGGCATCCCAGGGGCCTCTCAGATCCCACTGGCTTTGGGCAGGGGGGGCTGTGAGCCCCTGCTAGCTGCAGCCTGGCTACCAGAGGCTTTGGGCACCCCTGTGCCCCACGGGGCACATCCCCAAAGCCTTTGATGGCTGCAGGGACTGCACTGGGGTGGAGGGGACCCTCCAAGGGCATCTTGGCCAAACCCCCCTGCAGGCAGCAGGGACAGCTCCAGCTAGAGCAGGCTGCCCAGGGCCAGAGCAAGGCTGAGGGATGGGCTCCCAGGCCAGCTCCGGGGGGGGAGCATTTGGGGCTGGGTTTGGGAGTCCAACCCTCTCTCCTCTCCACAATCTCCTTTCCTGGGGGTGCAGGGAGCTGGGAGCTGCTCAGGGCTGGGAGGAGAGAGGAGGAGGGATGGAGCCAGCAGCCAGGCACTGAACAGGGAGGAGCAACCACACAAAGTGCTGGCAGCAAGGAAGGGATCCCACCCATGCTGCTGGAACAGCAGCCAGCCCCCAGGGCAGGGCTGTGAGGGGCTGGGCTGGGGGGCTCCAGCTGCTCTCCACCCCAGCTCCCAGAGGCAGAAAGCTGCTTTCAAAGGCAGCTCCATGTAGAGAAGGCATCAGCTTGGAAGGGACCCCAAAGATCCTCCAGCTCCCACCCCCCAGCCCAGCTTGCTCAGGGCCTCATCCAACCTGGCCTTGAACCCTTCCAGGCAGGAGGCAGCCACAGCCTCCCTGGGCAGCCTGTGCCAGAGGCTCCCCAGCCTCACTGCAAAGAATTCCTTCCTCATCTCCACTCTCAGTCTCTCCTCTCCCAGCTCAAAGCCATTGTTCCTCAGCCTGGCACTCCCAGCCCTTCTCCAAAGTCCCTCCCCAGCTCTCCTGGAGCCCTTCAGGTCCTGGAAGGCTGCTCTGAGGTCTGCCTGGAGCCTTCTCTTCTCCAGCCCCAACTCTCTCAGCCTGTCCCCACAGGGGAGGTTCTGAGCATCTTTGTGGCCTCCTCTGGACCCTCCCCAGCAGCTCCAGGTCCTTCCTTTTTTCCATCTCACAGAATCATCAAGGTTGGAAGAGACCTCAAAGCTCATCAAGTCCAAGCTGTCCCCACAGACCTCCTGACTAGACCATGGCTCCAAGTGCCACATCCAATCCCCCCTTGAACACCTCCAGGGATGGTGACTCCACCACCTCCCTGGGCAGCACATCCCAGTGGCCAACCTCTCTTGCTGGGAAGAACTTTCTCCTCACCTCCAGCCTAAACCTCCCCTGGCACAGCTTGAGACTGTGTCCTCTTGTTCTGGTGCTGCTTGCCTGGCAGAAGAGCCCAACCCCCATCTGGCTCCAACCTCCCTGCAGGGAGTTGCAGAGAGCAAGAAGGTCTCCCCTGAGCCTCCTCTTCTGCAGGCTAAGCAACCCCAGCTCCCTCAGCCTCTCCTCCCAGGGCTGTGCTCCAGACCCCTCCCCAGCCTCCTTGCTCCTTTCCCCACTGCCCCAACTCTGCGCATCTTTGCTCATGGCCCCTGGGGCTGGCACCTGGCCCACTCTGCTCCCACCTAACCCTGCCAGGGAGCCCTGGGGACGCCCCCTGCACCCCCAGGAAAGGAGATATGGGAGAAGAGAGAGAGTTGGACTTCCAAAGCCAGCCCAAAGCAGCTCCCTGGGAGCATCCTGGGGTGGCCAAGCCAGCCCGGGCTCAAAGGTTGGCAAAAGCACCACAAAAGAGATCCTGGGGGACAAAGCAGCAGGGGAGGCACAGGGGGGCAGCCTGGGGAGGGTGGGCACAGACACCCCCCCGGCTCCCTCCCCCTGAAAAGGCTGGAAAAGGAGCAGGGGATGGAGCCGAGGGTTGGCCTCTGCCCTGGGACCTGACTCACCTCCCCGGAGGGGCGAGGGGCCGGCGGGGGGCGGCAGGGCCCCGGGCAGCTGCTGGAGGAGGACCACCGGCTGCGGGGTCACCGGGACAGCGCCGTGGGGACACCGCTGGCACCGCGGCTGAAAGGCAGGAGGGGAAGCAAAGCCCCTGGGGGCTCCCACTCCAGTGTCCTGGTGGTGTGGGGCAGGGAGAGGGGGCAGGAGCTGGGGGCAGGGAGGAGAGGAGCTGGGGGCAGGGAGGAGAGGAGCTGGGGGCAGGGAGGAGAGGAGCTGGGGGCAGAGAGGAGATGGGAGAGGAGCTGGGGGCAGAGAGGAGAGGAGCTGGGGGCAGGGAGGAGAGGAGCTGGGGGCAGGGAGGAGAGGGGGCAGGAGCTGGGGGCAGAGAGGACAGGGGGCAGGAGCTGGGGGCAGGGAGGAGAGGGGAGAGGAGCTGGGGGCAGGGAGGAGAGGGGGCAGGAGCTGGGGGCAGGGAGGAGAGGGGGAGAGGAGCTGGGGGCAGGGAGGAGAGGAGCTGGGGGCAGGGAGGAGAGGAGCTGGGGGCAGGGAGGAGAGGGGGCAGGAGCTGGGGGCAGAGAGGACAGGGGGCAGGAGCTGGGGGCAGGGAGGAGAGGGGAGAGGAGCTGGGGGCAGAGAGGAGAGGGGAGAGGAGCTGGGGGCAGGGAGGAGAGGGGAGAGGAGCTGGGGGCAGGGAGGAGAGGGGGCAGGAGCTGGGGGCAGGGAGGAGAGGGGGCAGGAGCTGGGGGCAGAGAGGACAGGGGGCAGGAGCTGGGGGCAGGGAGGAGAGGGGAGAGGAGCTGGGGGCAGGGAGGAGAGGGGGCAGGAGCTGGGGGCAGGGAGGAGAGGGGAGAGGAGCTGGGGGCAGGGAGGAGAGGAGCTGGGGGCAGGGAGGAGAGGAGCTGGGGGCAGGGAGGAGAGGGGGCAGGAGCTGGGGGCAGAGAGGACAGGGGGCAGGAGCTGGGGGCAGGGAGGAGAGGGGAGAGGAGCAGGGGGCAGGGAGGAGAGGGGGCAGGAGCTGGGGGCAGGGAGGAGAGGGGGAGAGGAGCTGGGGGCAGGGAGGAGAGGGGGCAGGAGCTGGGGCAGGGAGGAGAGGGGAGAGGAGCTGGGGGCAGGGAGGAGAGGGGAGAGGAGCTGGGGGCAGGGAGGAGAGGAGCTGGGGGCAGGGAGGAGATGGGAGAGGAGACAGGGGTAGGGAGGAGAGGAGCTGGGGGCAGGGAGGAGAGGGGAGAGGAGCTGGGGGCAGAGAGGAAAGGGGACAGGAGCTGGGGGCAGAGAGGAGAGGGGGCAGGAGCTGGGGCAGGGAGGAGAGGGGGCAGGAGCTGGGGGCAGGGAGGAGAGGGGAGAGGAGCTGGGGGCAGGGAGGAGAGGGGAGAGGAGCTGGGGGCAGGGAGGAGAGGGGGCAGGAGCTGGGGGCAGGGAGGAGAGGAGCTGGGGGCAGGGAGGAGAGGAGCTGGGGGCAGGGAGGAGAGGGGGCAGGAGCTGGGGGCAGAGAGGACAGGGGGCAGGAGCTGGGGGCAGGGAGGAGATGGGAGAGGAGCAGGGGGCAGGGAGGAGAGGGGGCAGGAGCTGGGGGCAGGGAGGAGAGGGGAGAGGAGCTGGGGGCAGGGAGGAGAGGGGGCAGGAGCTGGGGCAGGGAGGAGAGGGGAGAGGAGCTGGGGGCAGGGAGGAGATGGGAGAGGAGACAGGGGTAGGGAGGAGAGGAGCTGGGGGCAGGGAGGAGAGGGGAGAGGAGCTGGGGGCAGAGAGGAAAGGGGACAGGAGCTGGGGGCAGAGAGGAGAGGGGGCAGGAGCTGGGGCAGGGAGGAGAGGGGGCAGGAGCTGGGGGCAGGGAGGAGAGGGGAGAGGAGCTGGGGGCAGGGAGGAGAGGGGGCAGGAGCTGGGGCAGGGAGGAGAGGGGGCAGGAGGTGGGGCAGAGAGGACAGGGGGCAGGAGCTGGGGCAGGGAGGAGAGGGGAGAGGAGCTGGGGGCAGGCAGGAGAGGGGGCAGGAGCTGGGGCAGAGAGGACAGGGGGCAGGAGCTGGGGCAGGGAGGAGAGGGGAGAGGAGCTGGGGGCAGGGAGGAGAGGGGAGAGGAGCTGGGGGCAGGCAGGAGAGGGGGCAGGAGCTGGGGCAGAGAGGACAGGGGAGAGGAGCTGGGGGCAGGGAGGAGAGGGGGCAGGAGCTGGGGGCAGGGAGGAGAGGGGGCAGGAGCTGGGGGTAGGGAGGAGAGGGGGGCAGGAGCTGGGGGCAGGCAGGAGAGGGGGCAGGAGCTGGGGGCAGAGAGGAGAGGAGCTGGGGGCAGAGAGGAGAGGAGCTGGGGGCAGAGAGGAGAGGAGCTGGGGACAGAGAGGAGAGGGGAGAGGAGCTGGGGGCAGAGAGGAGAGGGGGCAGGAGCTGGGGGCAGGGAGGAGATGGGAGAGGAGCTGGGGGCAGGGAGGAGAGGGGAGAGGAGACAGGGGGTAGGGAGGAGAGGAGCTAGGGGTAGGGAGGAGAGGAGCTGGGGGCAGGGAGGAGAGGAGCTGGGGGCAGGGAGGAGAGGGGAGAGGAGCTGGGGGCAGAGAGGAGAGGGGGCAGGAGCTGGGGGCAGGGAGGAGAGGGGGCAGGAGCTGGGGGCAGAGAGGAGAGGGGACAGGAGCTGGGGCAGGGAGGAGAGGAGCTGGGGGCAGGGAGGAGAGGGGAGAGGAGCTGGGGGCAGGGAGGAGAGGGGGCAGGAGCTGGGGGCAGGGAGGAGAGGAGCTAGGGGCAGGGAGGAGAGGGGGCAGGAGCTGGGGGCAGGGAGGAGAGGGGGCAGGAGCTGGGGGCAGATCGAGAGTGGCCCCGGGGGCAGCAGGGCTGAGGGCCTCAGGGCAGGGTGGGCTTGCACAGAGCTCTCTCTTTCCAGGGGTGCAGGCCTGGAGCAGGATGAATTGCACCCCTGGCAGGTCCCCACCTCTGGGGACATCTCCCTGTGCAGAAGTGCCCACCCCTGGGGCCCAGGCTCTGCAGAGAGCAGCGCTGCTGCCCCCAGACCTTTACCCCCAGCCCAGCTCCTCCTCCCCACCCCCATCCTGCCTCCCCCATCCAGCCCCGCTGAGCCCTGCCCGTCCCAGAGCCCTCCCGAGCTGCTCTCCGGGGCTTACCTCCCGTGGGGGGCGGCAGGGTCCTGCTGCGCTGCCCCTCCAGCCCCGCTGTGTGTCCCCCCTGGTGCCCGGCTCCATGGCAGGGGCAGGCAGCGGCGCCGGGCGAGCGGAGCCCGCACAGGGCTGGTTGCTGTGGCTGCTGCGGCTCAACAAACCCTCCCGGAAGCTTTGCCCGGCAGGGAAACCTTCCCGGGCTGCTTTCCCCCGTGGAGCATCCCCAGGGTAACCTCCCCACTGCGAAAGGCTGGGGGACAGGGGGGGGGTTGTGTCCCCTCCCCCAGCCCCCAAGGGCATTTCTGAGCCTGCAGATCCTCCTGCCCTGCAGGGGAGGCAGCTGGGGGCAGGGGGCTGCAGGGGAGGGAGCTGGGGGCAGGGGGCTGCAGGGGAAGGGGCAGGGGGCTGCAGGGGAGGCAGCTGGGGGCAGGGGGCTGCAGGGGAGGCAGCTGGGGGGCAGGGGGCTGCAGGGGAAGGAGCAGGGGGCTGCAGGGGAAGGAGCAGGGGGCAGGGGGCTGCAGGGGATGGAGCTGGGGGCAGGGGGCTGCAGGGGAAGGAGCAGGGGGCAGGGGGCTGCAGGGGAGGGAGCTGGGGGCAGGGGGCTGCAGGGGAAGGAGCAGGGGGCTGCAGGGGAGACAGCTGGGGGGCAGGGGGCTGCAGGGGAAGGAGCAGGGGGCTGCAGGGGAAGGAGCAGGGGGCTGCAGGGGAGGCAGCTGGGGGCAGGGGGCTGCAGGGGAAGGAGCAGGGGGCTGCAGGGGAAGGAGCAGGGGGCTGCAGGGGAGGCAGCTGGGGGCAGGGGGCTGCAGGGGAAGGAGCAGGGGGGCTGCAGGGGAGGCAGCTGGGGGCAGGGGGCTGCAGGGGAGGCAGCTGGGGGCTGCAGGGGAAGGAGCAGGGGGCTGCAGGGGAAGGAGCAGGGGGCTGCAGGGGAAGGAGCAGGGGGCTGCAGGGGAGGCAGCTGGGGGCAGGGGGCTGCAGTTTATCCAAGCCCTGCCACTGGTCCCATTTGCAGGACAGCTCTGGCCCCAGTGCTGGGGGCTGCCCAGCCCCAGTGGCTTAGCAGCAGTGGTAGCTCCAGGGGAGTGTTTTGGGCTTAATGATCTCACAGGTCTCCTCCAAGCTCAACAGCTGCATGGTTCTGTGATGCTGAGCTGGGGGATGCTGAGCTGAGGGATGCTGAGCTGGGGGATGCTGAGCTGGGGGATGCTGAGCTGAGGGATGCTGAGCTGGGGGATGCTGAGCTGGGGGATACTGAGCTGGGGGATACTGAGCTGGGGGATGCAGAGCTGGGGAGATGCTGAGCTGGGGGATGCTGAGCTGGGGGATGCTGAGCTGGGCGATGCAGAGCTGGGGAGATGCTGAGCTGGGGGATGCTGAGCTGGGGGATGCTGAGCTGGGGGATGCAGAGCTGGGGAGATGCTGAGCTGGGGGATGCTGAGCTGGGGGATGCTGAGCTGGGGGATGCAGAGCTGAGGGATGCTGAGCTGGGGAGGTGCTGAGCTGGGGGATGCTGAGCCTAGCCACAGCCAGCCCAGGGCAGAGCAAGGGTTGCTGAGCTGAGGGCTCAGAGAACCATGAAAGGCTTTGGGTTGGAAGGGACCTTAAAGCTCATCCAGCTCCAACCCCCTGCCAGGGGCAGGGACACCTCCCACCAGCCCAGCTTGCTCAAGGCCTCATCCAGCCTGGCCTGGAACACCTCCAGGCAGGGGACAGCCACAGCCTCCCTGGGCAGCCTGTGCCAGAGTCTCCCCAGCCTCACTCTGAACAATTCCTTCCTCATCTCCACTCTCAGCCTCCCCTCTCCCAGCCCAAAGCCATTGTCCCTCATCCTGGCACTACAAGTCCCTCCCCAGTGAGAGTTCCCTGCTACCTCCTGCCAGGATTTGGCAGCCAGGGGCTCTGGAGCATCCCAAGCTGGAGCTGATTCCATCTTTATCACCTTGGGGTTCTCCTTCCCCTTGCTGAGCCCTGGGGAACTGGCAGCAGCAGCAGAGGGGCTGCAGTTTGAGGGCTGTTAGCCTGTGTTGTCTTCAAGCTGCTGCCAGGTCACCTCCTCAGGAAGTGGGAACACAAATGCAGGGCTTGGACCTCTCCCATGGGAGAGGCTCACTCCTGCCACCACCTCCTTGATTGGCTCTTACTGAAAGGTCCTTTCAAGGGCTGGCAGAAAGCAGCTGGATGGGGCTGGGAGGCAACTGCAGCCTGTCCCTGGGGGCTGAGCTGTGCCACCTGCAGCTGGGCAGGGCTGGGGGTGGCAGAGCAAAGCCTCTGAGCTGCTTTGGGAGGGATCACTGCTCCCTTCTGACCCCAACCTTTCTGTGGCTCTCTGAGTCTGGGAGGGAGAGATTTGGGCACCAGACTGGGATGGGATCACACAATCACAGAATGGTTTGGCTGGGAAGGGGCCTTAAAGGTCGTCGAGTTCCAGCCCCCCTGCCATGGGGGATCATGGAATGGTTGGGGTTGGAAGGGACCTCAAGGCTCATCCAGTTCCAGCCCCCTGCCATGGGCAGGGACACCTCATTCAGGTTCCTCAGCTGCTTCTCCTCCTGCCTGGCACTTGGTGCCCTGCCCAGCCCAGCTGCTGGCAGGGACATTGCTCTCACTTGCAGAAGTCAAACTCTCTGCATGGCAGATCCTGGCCAGCCTGGGACCCTCCAGCCCCAGTTGGAGCAGAGCCTGGCTGCACAGTGGGCTGGGGCTGGGGCTGGTGGTGCCTGGCTGAGGGGATGGGCTTGGCCTGGGGCACATCTCTGCAGTGGGGCAGCACAGGCAGGGACAGGCAGAGGTGTGAGCTCCATCCCATCTCCCCTGAGAGCAGGAGGCTGTGCCCTGCCATCCCCAGCAGCCTCCTGCTTCCTGTGAGGCTGTGTGGAAGGAAATAGTCTGGGACTCCTGGAATGGGTTGGGTTGGGAGGGACCTCAAAGCTCATCCAGCTCCAACCCCCTGCCATGGGCAAGGACACCTTCCACCAGCCCCAGCTTGCCCAAGGCCTCATCCAGCCTGGCCTTGAACATCTCCAGGCAGGAGGCAGCCACAGCCTCCCTGGGCAGCCTGTGCCAGAGTCTCCTCAACCCTCACTCTGAAGAATCTCTTCCTCATCTCCAGTCTCCTCTCTTCCAACTTAAAGCCCTTGGTCCTCATCCTGTCTCTCCAAGGCTTTGTAAAGGTCTCCAAAACCTCTCCTTCTGCCCCCAAAAGGACCCTAGAGCCCCCCCAGGTGCCAGGGGAGGAGAGCTCTGAGCCCAGCTGCCCCAGCCCCCTGCAGCTGGCTCCCCTTGGGCTATTCCCTGCCGGGGTGGCTCTTGCTCCCGGCCCCGCAGGGAGCTGTGTGCCTGCGGGGCTGTGTGTGCGGGCAGAGGGGGCAGCGGCCGCCTGGTGCCAGCCTTCCCTCCCTGCGCAGTGCCAGACTGGTGTGGGAGCGGTTTGGGACTGGCTTTCTCTGCCCCTCCGGAGCCAGGGCAGCCTGCGGGGGCTGAGCCGCCCCAGCGCTGCTTGCTTCACCTTCCGCCGCTCTTGGGCAAGGCTGCAGCCTGCCGCCTGCCGCCTGCCGTTCCTCCCTCCGGGAAGCTCCCTGGCTCCGGCTTCTCTCCGGGGAAGGAGGCTGGCGCAGGGCGGAGGCTGGCACAGGGCAGAGGCTGTCGCAGGGCAGAGGCTGGCGCAGGGCAGAGGCTGGCACAGGGCAGAGGCTGGCGCAGGGCAGAGGCTGTCGCAGGGCAGAGGCTGGCACAGGGCAGAGCCTGGCACAGGGCAGAGGCTGGCGCAGGGCAGAGCCTGGCACAGGGCAGAGGCTGGCGCAGGGCAGAGGCTGTCGCAGGGCAGAGGCTGGCGCAGGGCAGAGGCTGGCACAGGGCAGAGGCTGGCGCAGGGCAGAGGCTGTCGCAGGGCAGAGGCTGGCACAGGGCAGAGCCTGGCACAGGGCAGAGGCTGGCGCAGGGCAGAGCCTGGCACAGGGCAGAGGCTGGCGCAGGGCAGAGGCTGTCGCAGGGCAGAGGCTGGCGCAGGGCAGAGGCTGTCGCAGGGCAGATGCTGGCACAGGGCAGAGGCTGGCGCAGGGCAGAGGCTGGCACAGGGCAGAGGCTGGCGCAGGACAGAGGCTGGCACAGGGCAGAGGCTGGCGCAGGGCAGAGGCTGGCGCAGGGCAGATGCTGGCACAGGGCAGAGGCTGTCACAGGGCAGAGGCTGGCACAGGGCAGAGGCTGGCGCAGGACAGAGGCTGGCGCAGGGCAGAGGCTGGCGCAGGGCAGAGCCTGGCACAGGGCAGAGGCTGTCGCAAGGCAGAGGCTGGCACAGGGCAGAGGCTGTCGCAGGGCAGAGGCTGGCACAGGGCAGAGGCTGGCACAGGGCAGAGGCTGGCACAGGGCAGAGCCTGGCACAGGGCAGAGGCTGGCGCAGGGCAGAGGCTGTCACAGGGCAGAGGCTGGCACAGGACAGAGGCTGGCGCAGGGCAGAGGCTGGCGCAGGGCAGAGGCTGGCGCAGGACAGAGGCTGGCGCAGGGCAGAGGCTGACGCAGGGCAGAGGCTGGCGCAGGGCAGAGGCTGGCACAGGACAGAGGCTGGCACAGGGCAGAGGCTGGCACAGGGCAGAGGCTGGCGCAGGACAGAGGCTGGCACAGGGCAGAGGCTGGCGCAGGGCAGAGGCTGGCGCAGGGCAGAGGCTGGCACAGGACAGAGGCTGGCGCAGGGCAGAGGCTGGCGCAGGGCAGAGGCTGGCACAGGACAGAGGCTGGCGCAGGGCAGAGGCTGACGCAGGGCAGAGGCTGGCGCAGGGCAGAGGCTGGCACAGGGCAGAGGCTGGCGCAAGGCAGAGGCTGGCACAGGACAGAGGCTGGCGCCTCGCCCCCTCTGGCCGGCAGCTCAGTCAGTGACCGCTGCGGGGCCGGGGCCCCAGGCGCCACCCGGTCGGACCTGCCCCGGGACAAGCTGCTGGGGGTGGCCCAGGGCCGCGGACTGGGTGGTCCCCAAGGTCCCTTCCGAGCTCCACCACGATGGGACTCGGGGATTCTGTGCCCTCTCCCTCTCCATCTCTCTCTTCTCTTCCTTCTTTTTTCTCTTCTCCTTCTCCCTCTCTTTCTTTCTGCTCCTCCTCCTTCTCCTCCTCCTTCTCCTCCTCCTCCTCCTTCTCCTCCTCCTTCTCCTCCTCCTTCTCCTCCTCCTCCTTCTCCTCCTCCTTCTCCTCCTCCTCCTCCTCCTCCTCCTCCTCCTCCTTCTCCTCCTCCTCCTCCTCCTCCTCCTTCTCCTCCTCCTTCTCCTCCTCCTCCTCTTTCTCCTCCTCCCTCTCCTTGCAGGAGGGCAGCAAAGAACACCCCCAAAGGTGCTCAGGCTGCCATGGGGGACCAGAGGACATCCAGAGCAGGTCCCCTACCAGCCCTTGCTGTGCCACCCCTGCCTTTACGCTCGGCCCTGTTCCCCAGCTCCCAAATCCTCCCTCCAGATGAGGACAATGCCAGCAGCAGGCTGTGCTCAGAGCCAGGCAGGCTCTGCCAGAAGCAGAGGGTAATCAGCACTGTAATTAAATGTGCAAATTATGGGAATTTGGGAGATTGAACAAAAGGCAGGGAAATAATCCAGAGGGGGGTGGAGAAATTAGGAGCAGAGAGCAAAACCCAATCAAGCAGAAAATAGCCCAAGTGGAGCCAACTGCAGGGGGCTGGGGCAGTTGGTCTCAGAGTTCTCCTCCCCTGGCATCTGGAGGGGCTCTGGGGTCCTAAACTCCAGCCTGAACCTCCCCTGGCACAGCTTGAGACTGTGTCCTCTTGTTCTGCTGCTGCTTGCCTGGCAGAAGAGACCAACCCCCACCTGGCTCCAACCTCCCTGCAGGGAGTTGCAGAGAGCAAGAAGGTCTCCCCTGAGCCTCCTCTTCTCCAGGCTAAGCAACCCCAGCTCCCTCAGCCTCTCCTCCCAGGGCTGTGCTCCAGACCCCTCCCCAGCTTTCTTGCCCTTCTCTGGACACCTTCCAGCAGCTCAACCTCTTTCCTAACCTGAGGAACCCAGAACTGGACACAGGACTCCAGGTGTGGCCTCAGCAGTGCTGAGCACAGGGCAGAAGTGCAGGCTGCAGCAGATCCCACAGAGATGTTCTGGGTAGGAGGCTTTGGGGTGGTCCAAGGCTGGATCTTTAATCCCCAGAGCTCATCCTGGCCACTCCTGGCTTTCCTCCTCCTTCCTTTGCCCCTCCTGCCCTCTCTGCTTCATCAAGAAAAGCATTCAAATGGTGAACTTTGGGTCAAAATTCCTCATGCTGGAGGGGTTGGGACTTGCAGCATGGATAATTTGGTTGGTTGATTGATTGATTGATTGATTGATCAGGAGAAGCCCCCAGTGAGGATCTGGCCTCATAGCTGGCCTTGAGGGGCTGGGTGTCCACAGCTGGCCCTGAGAGGAGCTCCATCCCTAGGCATGGGAAGTGCTCAGCAGGTTGTGGCCATCATGGGCTGGGGGTGCTCCCACTCCTGGGCTCCCCCAGCACCCCCTGAGCTCTGCTCTGCTTTGGAACCAAGGTTACAGCCCTTGGTGCCCTGCTGGCACCAATACACCAAGGGCAGGGGCTCAGACAAGGGCAAAATGGGGATGGGGATAGGGGATGGGGTGAGGGGGGATGGGGATTGGAATGGAGATGGGGATGGGGATGGATGGGGATGGGAATGGATGGGGATGGGGATGGGGATAGATGGGGATGGATGGGGATGGATGGGGATGGGGATGGGGATGGGGATGGATGGGGATGGGATGGGGATGGGGATGGGGATGGGGATGGGGATGGGGATGGGGATGGGGATGGGGATGGATGGGGATGGGGATGGGGATGGGGATGGGGATGGATGGGGATGGGATAGGGATGGGGATGGGGATAGAAATGGGGCTGAGATGGGGATGAGGATGCGGATGGGGATGGGGTTTGGAATGAGCATGAGGATGGGGATGGAGATGGAGATGGGGATAGAAATGGGGATGAGATAGGGATGCGGATGGAGATGGGGATAGGGATGGGGATGGAGATGGGGATGGAGATGGGGATGGAGATGGGGATGGGGATAGAAATGGGGATGAGATAGGGATGCGGATGGAGATGGGGATAGGGATGGGGATGGAGATGGGGATGGGGATGGGGATGGAGGTGGGGATGAGGATGGGGATGGAGATGGGGATGGGGATAGGGATGGAGATGGAGATGGGGATGGGGATGGATGGGGATGGATGGGGATGGGGATGGATGGGGATGGGGATGGAGATGGGAATGGGGATGGGGATGGGGATGGAGATGGGGATGGGGATGGATGGGGATGGGGATAGGGATGAGGATGGGGATGGGGATAGATGGGGATGGGGATGGATGGGGATGGGGATAGGGATGAGGATGGGGATGGGGATAGATGGGGATGGGGATGGGGATAGATGGGGATGGGGATGGATGGGGATGGGGATAGGGATGAGGATGGGGATGGATGGGGATGGGGATAGATGGGGATGGGGATAGATGGGGATGGGGATGGATGGGGATGGATGGGGATGGGGTTTGGAATGAGGATGGGGATGGAGATGGGGATAGAAATGGGGATGAGATAGGGATGAGATGGGGATGGGGATGAGGAGGGGGATAGGGATGAGGATAGGGATGGGGATGGGATTGAGAATGTGACTGGGAATGAGGATGGGGATGGGGATGGGGTTTGGAATGGGGATGAGGATGGGGATGGAGATGGGGATAGGGATAGAAATGGGGCTGAGATGGGGCTGGGATGGGGCTGGGCAGTGGTGCTGGGGTCACCAGCCCCTGCCATCCCAGCTGCCCCCAGCCCATGAGCATGCATGTGGCCAGGCACACACTGGTGCCAGGGCAGGTGTAGGCACACCTGTGTGTGCACAACCACAGCACCACCACCGCCCCTCCTCGGAGCTCTCCACCCTCCTGAAGCCCCAGGTCCCGCACAGAGCGAGCCAGGGAACCCTCCCTGCACCCCACCCTTCCCCCCCCCCCTGCCCACAGCCTTCAGGCAGCAGCTTCCAGCTCAGCAGCACCCAAGGAGCAGGCAAGAGGGCTCCCTGCTCCTCTCCGGGCTCAGCTGGGTGGTCCCAGGTCCTTGAGGGGAGCAGCTGGGGGGGGCTGGGAGCCCAGTGGTGGCCAAACTGGGCAGTGCCAGGCTGAGGTGTGCCCCCCTGCGCTGCTCCTCGCATCCAGCCCTCCGTGTGGGGAGGGGAGGGGGGGTGGAGCTTGCCGTATTCGCAGCTCCAGGAGCTGTGACATTGATCCGGGCAGAGACAGAGCCCAGCAGCACCGGGCAGGCACAGCCCCAGCTGGGGAGGGGGCACAGGGACAGGGGCAGGCCCACCCCGGTGGGACTCAGCCCCCAAAAGGGTCCTAGGGGAGGCTGGAGGGAGCCAGGAGCAGGGGAGAAGCAGTGAAGTGTGGGCAGGGGGTGGAGGCTGCTGGATCACCCCCGGGAGCTGGGGTCCCGGTGCGACCCTCCCCCTCCCCCCAGCGTGCAGGAGGTGCTGGGCTGGCCCCAGCCCCGCAGGGCCTGAGCCTGGCCAGGCCTGGACGGGGCAGCAGAGGGTTGGTTCCAGCCATGGGGGGCCCATGGAAGCCCCCCAGCACCTGCAGGCTGCTGCTCCTGCTGCTCACACTGCTGCTGCTGCAGGTAAGTGACCCCGGGGGTGGGGGGAGCACGGTGGGGAGGGGGTGGGCAGTGGCCACAGTGTCCCCCTGCCTGTGACAGCCCCTGCGGGCTCCAGCCAGCCCTGGGGAGCTGCCTGCAGCTCTCCCCCAGCATGGTCCCATCCCTGGCCCCAAACCTCTGCCATCCCTCCTGCCAGACCCAGGGGTGACACCAACCCTGTCCCTGTGCCTCCTGCTGCCAGCCCAGGGGTGACACCAACCCTGTCCCTGTGCCTTGTGCTGCCAGACCCAGGGGTGACACCAACCCTGTCCCTGTGCCTTGTGCTGCCAGCCCAGGGGTGACACCAACCCTGTCCCTGTGCCTCCTGCTGCCAGCCCAGGGGTGACACCAACCCTGTCCCTGTGCCTCCTGCTGCCGACCCAGGGGTGACACCAACCCTGTCCCTGTGCCTTGTGCTGCCAGCCCAGGGGTGACACCAACCCTGTCCCTGTGCCTCCTGCTGCCAGCCCAGGGGTGACACCAACCCTGTCCCTGTCCCTCCTGCTGCCAGACCCAGGGGTGACACCAACCCTGTCCCTGTGCCTCCTGCTGCCAGACCCAGGGGTGACACCAACCCTGTCCCTGTCCCTTGTGCTGCCAGCCCAGGGGTGACACCAACCCTGTCCCTGTGCCTCCTGCTGCCAGCCCAGGGGTGACACCAACCCTGTCCCTGTGCCTTGTGCTGCCAGCCCAGGGGTGACACCAACCCTGTCCCTGTGCCTTGTGCTGCCAGACCCAGGGGTGACACCAACCCTGTCCCTGTGCCTTGTGCTGCCAGCCCAGGGGTGACACCAACCCTGTCCCTGTGCCTCCTGCTGCCAGCCCAGGGGTGACACCAACCCTGTCCCTGTGCCTCCTGCTGCCGACCCAGGGGTGACACCAACCCTGTCCCTGTGCCTTGTGCTGCCAGCCCAGGGGTGACACCAACCCTGTCCCTGTGCCTCCTGCTGCCAGCCCAGGGGTGACACCAACCCTGTCCCTGTGCCTCCTGCTGCCAGCCCAGGGGTGACACCAACCCTGTCCCTGTGCCTCCTGCTGCCAGCCCAGGGGTGACACCAACCCTGTCCCTGTCCCTCCTGCTGCCAGACCCAGGGGTGACACCAACCCTGTCCCTGTGCCTCCTGCTGCCAGACCCAGGGGTGACACCAACCCTGTCCCTGTGCCTTGTGCTGCCAGCCCAGGGGTGACACCAACCCTGTCCCTGTGCCTTGTGCTGCCAGCCCAGGGGTGACACCAACCCTGTCCCTGTGCCTTGTGCTGCCAGCCCAGGGGTGACACCAACCATGTCCCTGTGCCTCCTGCTGCCAGCCCAGGGGTGACACCAACCCTGTCCCTGTGCCTCCTGCTGCCAGCCCAGGGGTGACACCAACCCTGTCCCTGTCCCTTGTGCTGCCAGACCCAGGGGTGACACCAACCCTGTCCCTGTGCCTCCTGCTGCCAGCCCAGGGGTGACACCAACCCTGTCCCTGTGCCTCCTGCTGCCAGACCCAGGGGTGACACCAACCCTGTCCCTGTCCCTTGTGCTGCCAGACCCAGGGGTGACACCAACCCTGTCCCTGTGCCTTGTGCTGCCAGCCCAGGGGTGACACCAACCCTGTCCCTGTGCCTCCTGCTGCCAGCTCAGGGGTGACACCAACCCTGTCCCTGTGCCTTGTGCTGCCAGCCCAGGGGTGACACCAACCCTGTCCCTGTGCCTTGTGCTGCCTGACCCAGGGGTGACACCAACCCTGTCCCTGTGCCTCCTGCTGCCAGCCCAGGGGTGACACCAACCCTGTCCCTGTGCCTCCTGCTGCCAGACCCAGGGGTGACACCAACCCTGTCCCTGTGCCTCCTGCTGCCAGACCCAGGGGTGACACCAACCCTGTCCCTGTGCCTTGTGCTGCCAGCCCAGGGGTGACACCAACCCTGTCCCTGTGCCTCCTGCTGCCAGCCCAGGGGTGACACCAACCCTGTCCCTGTCCCTTGTGCTGCCAGCCCAGGGGTGACACCAACCCTGTCCCTGTGCCTCCTGCTGCCAGCCCAGGGGTGACACCAACCCTGTCCCTGTGCCTTGTGCTGCCTGACCCAGGGGTGACACCAACCCTGTCCCTGTGCCTTGTGCTGCCAGCCCAGGGGTGACACCAACCCTGTCCCTGTGCCTTGTGCTGCCAGCCCAGGGGTGACACCAACCCTGTCCCTGTGCCTTGTGCTGCCCAGCCCAGGGGTGACACCAACCCTGTCCCTGTGCCTCCTGCTGCCAGCCCAGGGGTGACACCAACCCTGTCCCTGTGCCTTGTGCTGCCAGACCCAGGGGTGACACCAACCCTGTCCCTGTGCCTTGTGCTGCCAGACCCAGGGGTGACACCAACCCTGTCCCTGTCCCTCCTGCTGCCAGCCCAGGGGTGACACCAACCCTGTCCCTGTGCCTTGTGCTGCCCAGCCCAGGGGTGACACCAACCCTGTCCCTGTGTCTTGTGCTGCCAGCCCAGGGGTGACACCAACCCTGTCCCTGTGCCTTGTGCTGCCAGACCCAGGGGTGACACCAACCCTGTCCCTGTGCCTCCTGCTGCCAGCCCAGGGGTGACACCAACCCTGTCCCTGTGCCTTGTGCTGCCAGCCCAGGGGTGACACCAACCCTGTCCCTGTGCCTTGTGCTGCCAGACCCAGGGGTGACACCAACCCTGTCCCTGTGCCTTGTGCTGCCAGACCCAGGGGTGACACCAACCCTGTCCCTGTCCCTCCTGCTGCCAGCCCAGGGGTGACACCAACCCTGTCCCTGTGCCTTGTGCTGCCCAGCCCAGGGGTGACACCAACCCTGTCCCTGTCCCTTGTGCTGCCAGCCCAGGGGTGACACCAACCCTGTCCCTGTGCCTTGTGCTGGCCAGCCCAGGGGTGACACCAACCCTGTCCCTGTGCCTCCTGCTGCCAGCCCAGGGGTGACACCAACCCTGTCCCTGTGCCTCCTGCTGCCAGCCCAGGGGTGACACCAACCCTGTCCCTGTGCCTCCTGCTGCCAGCCCAGGGGTGACACCAACCCTGTCCCTGTGCCTCCTGCTGCCCAGCCCAGGGGTGACACCAACCCTGTCCCTGTGCCTTGTGCTGCCAGACCCAGGGGTGACACCAACCCTGTCCCTGTGCCTTGTGCTGCCAGCCCAGGGGTGACACCAACCCTGTCCCTGTGCCTCCTGCTGCCAGCCCAGGGGTGACACCAACCCTGTCCCTGTGCCTTGTGCTGCCAGCCCAGGGGTGACACCAACCCTGTCCCTGTGCCTTGTGCTGCCAGACCCAGGGGTGACACCAACCCTGTCCCTGTGCCTTGTGCTGCCAGACCTAGGGGTGACACCAACCCTGTCCCTGTCCCTCCTGCTGGTGACACCAAGCCTCAGGCCTCGAGCTGCAGCTCCTCTGCACTCTGGAGTCCTTTCCTCCAGCTGCTGGGGAGGATTTGGTGGCAGGGGGGGGTCAGGGGGCCGGGGGGTGATGCTGGGACCCCACTGTGCTCCATGGCCCTGGGACTGGGCAGCCAGCAAAGCTCCAGCAGAGTCCAGCTCCAGGAGCTGCTCCAGGGCATCCCCAAGGAGGGTGACCCTGGCTTGCCCTGCCCTGGGGACTCTGCCTTCCCTCCTCACAGGGGGTGCTGGGGGGAGCTTCACCCCCAGTGTCCTGTGTGCCTCAGCCCCCAAGGGCCTGGAGGAGCAGCTTGGAGGCTGCTGGGCTGGCTGGGGGGAGCAGGGGGCAAGGAGCATGCCTGGGGTGCTCCCATGGGTGGGCAGACCCCTGGGGACAGGGGGCACCAAGCCCCTGCTGGCATACAGAGGGGACTGGGAGCAGTGGAGCTGCTGCAGCCAGCAGCCAAACCCAGGCTGAACTTGGCCAAGCTGCTCCATGGCAGACACCAGGACCTGGAGGGGCCCTGGTGGGAGAGGGGCTGGGATCCACCTCCCTCTCCAAAGTGGAGGATTCCTCCTGGTGGATTCCTCCTGGTGCTGCCTCCCTCTGCAAGGCCTTCAGCTGATGTGGAGAGGAAAAGGAAATGGAAAGAGAGGGAAGGGGAGAAAGGGAAGGGGAGAAAAAGGAGGGATGGGAAGGGAAGGGAAGGGAAGGGAAGGGAAGGGAAGGGAAGGGAAGGGAAGGGAAGGGAAGGGAAGGGAAGGGAAGGGAAGGGAAGGGAAGGGAAGGGAAGGGAAGGGAAGGGAAGGGAAGGGAAGGGAAGGGAAGGGGAAGGGATACAAACAGGGACAAGGAAGTGCTGGAGGCTTTGAGGGTTTTCTAAGGATCAAAGTGATGGAATCAGGCTGCTTCCCAGAAGGGGAAACTGAGGCACATCAAGTCTGTGCCCTCTGCCCCTTGGCCTGTCCCTGGGCACCACTGAGCAGAGTCTGGCCCCAGCCTCTTGCCCCCCAGCCTTTAGCTCTTGCTGAGCATTGCTCAGCTCGCCTCTGGGGCTGCTCTGCTCCAGGCTCTCAGCCCCAGGGCTCTCAGCCTTTGCTCTTCCCAGAGCTGCTCTGATGTCTCCCATTGAAATCCTGCAGCTTGGAGAAGAGCAAAGCCACAGCCAGCAGGGGAAGGATCAGACATGCCCCAAGAGGCTGGGCTTTAAAATCTCCCAGGAGGTGGTTTCCATGCTCAGGGTTTGAGCTTGTTCCTCTCTGCCTGAGCTCCTGGGGTTGGCTCCTCCACCTCTGGGCTCAGCTGCCCTGCATGGAGCCTGCATGCTGGTGGAGCAGTGGCCTGGAGCACCACACAGCTGTGGAAGGAGCTGGAAGTGATCTTGCTGCTTCTCGGTGGTCTTTACAAGGCAAACAGCAGAAAGCTAAGGAAATGTCAGGAGCCAAAGCTCTGGATGCAGATAAGCTCCACTGGGGCTGGCTGCAGCAGAGCTCTGAACGCTGCCTGGAGCCCTGCCTGGAGCCCTGCCTGGAGCTCTGCCTGGAGCCCTGCCTGGAGCCCTGCCTGGAGCTCTGCCTGGAGCCCTGCCTGGAGCCCTGCCTGGAGCTCTGCCTGGAGCCCTGCCTGGAGCCCTGCCTGGAGCCCTGCATGGAGCCCTGCCTGGAGCTCTGCCTGGAGCCCTGCCTGGAGCCCTGCATGGAGCCCTGCCTGGAGCCCTGCCTGGAGCCCTGCCTGGAGCTCTGCCTGGAGCCCTGCCTGGAGCCCTGCCTGGAGCCCTGCCTGCTCTGGGCTCCTGCTGCCCAGCCTAGAATCACAGAGCTGTCAGGGTTGGAGGGTTGGAAGGCTCAAGGCTCAGCCAGCCCCAACCCCCTGCCATGGCCAGGGACACCTCACACCACAGCAGGTTGCTCACAGCCATCCTACTGTCAGCCCTTTCACACAGTCACAGCATGGGTTGGGTTGGAAGGGGCCTCAAAGCTCATCCAGTTCCAGCCCCCTGCCAGGGGCAGGGACCCCTCCCACCAGCCCAGGCTGCTCAGGGCCTCATCCAGCCTGGCCTTCGACACCTCCAGGGAGGGGACAGCCACAGCCTCCCTGGGCAGCCTGTGCCAGAGTCTCCCCAGCCTCACTCTCAACAATTTCTTCCTCATCTCCACTCTCAGTCTCCCCTCTCCCAGCTCAAAGCCATTGTTCCTCATCCTGTCCCTCCCAGCCCTTGTCCAAAGTCCCTCCCCAGCTCTCTTGGAGCCCTTCAGGTACTGGAAGGCTGCTCTGAGCTCTCCCTGGAGCCTTCTTTTCTCCAGGCTTAGCAGCCCCAGCTCTTGTCCCTACAAAGGAGGTTCTGCAGCCCTCTGATCATCCCCATGCCCCCCTCTGGACCCTCTCCAGGTCCTTCTCAAGCTGGGGGATGCTCAATGTCCTTCTTATGCTTTCCCTCCTCCCAAGGTGCAAGCAACACACCCTGACTGCTCCATCATCCTCTACTTCCAACAGCAGGAAGCTGAATGTCTGGAGATCATCAGGAGTGAAAACCAAACAGCAGCCTCCTCTGGACCCCCCAGGCAGCAGGGTGAGTGCCAGCTGCCCAGCCAGCCCAGGGGCAGCTCCCAAGGCAGGTGGGAGCTTGGCTGAGGGGGGGTTGGGAGTGGGGTCCATGGTCAGAGGACAGAGAGGGCTGCAGAACAGGAAGGTGTTTCCAGGCAAATGGAGGCCAAGGGTAAGGCCAAGGTCCCATCCAACCCATTCCATGATCCTATAACACACCTGAAGGTGTCAAGAGAAGGGGCCAGGGCTAGGGTTAGGGTCTGGGTTAGGTTTAGGGTCAGGGTTAGAGTTGGGGTTAGGGTCAGGGTTGGGGTTAGGGTTGGGGTTAGGGTCAGGATTGGGGTTGGGGTTAGGGTTGGGGTTAGGGTTAGGGTTGGGGTTGGGGTTGGGGTTAGGGTTGGGGTTGGGGTTAGGGTTAGGGTTAGGGTCAGGGTTAGGGTTGGGGTTAGGGTTGGGGTTGGGGTTAGGGTCAGGGTTGGGGTTGGGGTTAGGGTTGGGGTTGGGGTTAGGGTTGGGGTTAGGGTTGGGGTTGGGGTTAGGGTCAGGGTTGGGGTTGGGGTTAGGGTTGGGGTTAGGGTCAGGATTAGGGTTGGGGTTAGGGTTGGGGTTAGGGTTAGGGTTGGGGTTAGGGTTGGGGTTGGGGTTAGGGTTGGGGTTAGGGTTGGGGTTGGGGTTAGGGTTGGGGTTAGGGTTGGGGTTAGGGTCAGGATTGGGGTTGGGGTTAGGGTTGGGGTTAGGGTTAGGGTTGGGGTTAGGGTTGGGGTTGGGGTTAGGGTTGGGGTTAGGGTTGGGGTTAGGGTTAGGGTCAGGGTTAGGGTTGGGGTTAGGGTTGGGGTTGGGGTTAGGGTTGGGGTTAGGGTTAGGGTCAGGGTTAGGGTTGGGGTTAGGGTTGGGGTTGGGGTTAGGGTTGGGGTTAGGGTTAGGGTCAGGATTGGGGTTAGGGTTGGGGTTAGGGTCAGGATTGGGGTTGGGGTTAGGGTTGGGGTTAGGGTTAGGGTTGGGGTTAGGGTTGGGGTTGGGGTTAGGGCTGGGGTTAGGGTCAGGGTTAGTTTTGGGGTTAGTGTTGGGGTTAGGGTTAGGGTTGGGGTTGGGGTTAGGGTTAGGGTCAGGGTTAGGGTTGGGGTTAGGGTTGGGGTTAGGGTTGGGGTTAGGGTTAGAGTTGGGGTTAGGGTTGGGGTTGGGGTTAGG
Source organism: Melanerpes formicivorus (assembly GCF_026170545.1). NCBI lineage: Eukaryota > Metazoa > Chordata > Aves > Piciformes > Picidae > Melanerpes > Melanerpes formicivorus. The sequence goes on along the minus strand of NW_027142465.1, from coordinate 1,414,127 downwards.
GTTAGGGTTGGGGTTGGGTTAGGGCTGGGGTTGGGTTAGGGTTAGGGTTAGGGTTAGGGTTAGGGTTAGGGTTAGGGTTAGAGTTGGGGTTAGGGTCAGGATTGGGGTTGGGGTTAGGGTTAGGGTTGGGGTTAGGGTCAGGATTGGGGTTGGGGTTAGTGTTGGGGTTAGGGTTAGGGTCAGGGTTAGGGTTAGGGTTAGGGTTAGGGTTAGGGTTGGGGTTGGGGTTAGGGTTGGGGTTAGGGTCAGGGTTAGTTTTGGGGTTAGTGTTGGGGTTAGGGTTAGGGTTAGGGTCAGGGTTAGGGTTAGGGTTGGGGTCAGGGTTAGGTTTGGGGTTAGGTTCAGGGTTGGGGTTAGGGTTAGGGTTAGGGTTAGGGTTAGGGTTAGGGTTAGGGTTGGGGTCAGGGTTAGGTTTGGGGTTAGGTTCAGGGTTGGGGTTAGGGTCAGGGTTAGTTTTAGGGTTAGGGGTTAGGAGTAGGGGTTAGGGTTGGGGTTGTGCTTACTGTCAAGGTTTGGGTTAGGGTTAGGGTTGGGGTTAGGGTCAGGGTTAGTGTTAGGATTAGAGTTAGGGTTCGGATTAGGGTCAGGGTTAGGGTCAGGTTTGGGGTTAGGGTCAGGGTTGGGGTTAGGGTTAGGTTTGGGGTTAGGGTCAGGACTGGGGTTAGGGTTATGGTTAGGTTTAGGGTTAGGGTTAGGGTTTGGGTTGGGTTTAGAGTCAGGTTTGGGGTTAGGGTTAGGTGCTCAGTGGTGCTCAGTGACAGGAGAAGGGGCAATGGGTTAGGGTTAGGCTTAGGGTTAGGGGGTTAGGGTTAGAGGTTAAGGTCAGGGTTAGGGTTAGGGCCAGGGTTAGGGTTAGGGTTAGGTTAAGGGTTAGGTGCTCAGTGGTGCTCAGTGACAGCAGAAGGGGCAATGGGCTTGGGTTAGGGTCAGGGTTGGGGCTAGGGTTAGGGGTTAGGTCAGGATTAGTGTTAGGGTTATGGTTAGGATTAGGGTTGGGGTCAGGGTCAGGGTTAGGGCTAAGTGCTCAGTGGTGCTCAGTGGCAGCACAAGGAGCAATGGATACAAACAGAACACAGAATACAGAATTACCCAGGTTGTAAAAGCCCTTTGAGACCATAGAGTCCAACCCTTCCAACTGGTTTAGGTTGGAAGGGACCTTGCAGACCATCTGGTTCCACACCACACCACCCCTGCCATGTGCAGTGTAAATATTTCTTCCTCACATCCAATGTAAAAGTCAGAGAGAACTCCTGGGATTGCTCTGAGTGCAGGTTCCCTGGCTGGGAAGAGCTGCAGCTGCAGGTTAATGATGTTCCTCCTGGAGGTTAATCATGTCCATGCTCAAGGAGAGCTGTCCTGGTAGCAGGATGCCCCTGGCTCATCCTGCCTGTGCTGCAGCACTGATGCTCCCAGACCCCAAAGCTGCTGGGCTGTGCTCATTTCCAAGGCAACTGGAGAGTGGTTTAAAGGTGGACTGAGTGCTGCAGGGGGAAGCAGAGCAGCCTCAGGCCAGCCGCTCCCCAGCGAGCCCTGCAGTGCTCTCTCCTCTCCTCCTCCTCCTGTGCTGGAGAGAATCATGGAAGCAGGATGGATGTGGATGGAGTTCCTGCTGCAGGGCAGCTTCCTGTGGGAAGAAAAGACTTAGAATAGCATCATAGAATCAATAAGGTTGGAAAAGAGCTCAGAGGTCATCAAGTCCAACCTCTCACCCAACATCATCTGATCAGTTCAACCATGGCACCAAGGGCCTCATCCAGGCTCCTCCTAAACACCTCCAGGGATGGGGACTCCACCACCTCCCTGGGCAGCACATCCCAATGGCAAATCTCTCTTGCTAGGAAGAACTTTCTCCTCACCTCCAGCCTGAACCTCCCCTGGCACAGCTTGAGACTGTGTCCTCTTGTTCTGCTGCTGCTTGCCTGGCAGAAGAGACCAACCCCCACCTGGCTCCAACCTCCCTGCAGGGAGTTGCAGAGAGCAAGAAGGTCTCCCCTGAGCCTCCTCTTCTCCAGGCTAAGCAACCCCAGCTCCCTCAGCCTCTCCTCCCAGGGCTGTGCTCCAGACCCCTCCCCAGCTTTCTTGCCCTTCTCTGGACACCTTCCAGCAGCTCAACCTCTTTCCTAACCTGAGGAGCCCAGAACTGGACACAGGACTCCAGGTGTGGCCTCAGCAGTGCTGAGCACAGGGACTTGCTGTGCCCAGGGAGGAACAGAGAGAGCAGAGGAGGAGAGAGGCTTCCACTTCATGGTCATAGAGTCATGGAATGCTCTGGGTTGGAGGCACCTCCAAAGCTCCTCCAGTCCAACCCCTCTGCAGTCAGCAGAGACATCCTCCACTAGCTCAGGTTGCTCAGAGCCTTGCTGAGCTTCCCCTTGAGGATCTCCAGGGATGGGCTCTCAGCTGCCTCCCAGGGCAACCTGCTGCAGTGTTCCAGCAGCCTCCTGGTGCAGAACTTGTTCCTCACACCCAACCTCAATCTGCTCTGCTCCAGTCTGAAGCCACTGCCCCTGCTCCTGTCCCTGCAGGCCTTTGTAGTCCCTCTCCAGCCTTCTTGTAGCCCACTTCAGGTACTGGGAGGCTGCTCCAAGGTCTCCCTGGAGCCTTCTCTTCTCCAGGCTGAACTAACCCCAGCTCCCCCAGCCTATCCTTGTAGCAGAGGTGCTCCAACCCCTTGGTCATTTTGCTGGCCTCCTCTGGATTCCCTCCATCAGGTCCTTGTCCTTCCTGCACTGAGGACTCCAGAAGTGGATGCAGTGCTCCAGGTCCCTGGAGGTGTTCAAGAGGGGCTTGGATGTGGCACTTGGTGCCATGGTTTGGTTGTCAGGAGGTGTTGGGTGACAGCTTGGCCTAGATGATCTCTGAGGTCTCTTCCAACCTTATTGATTCCATGATTCTATGATTCTGGGTGAGGTCTCAGCAGAGCAGAGGGAAGTTCAGGAGTGCTGAGCTGGGCCATGGTGGCTGAGGGGTGTAGAAAGCCAGCACCCACCTGCATTATTTCAGATGCCACTGGGAGCTGGGGTGGTTCAGCCTGGAGAAAAGGAGGCTGAGGGGAGGCCCTTTGCCTTCCTTCAACTCCCTGGAAGGAGGCAGGAGCCAGGTGGGGGCTGGGCTCTTTAAGCAGGGACAAGAGAAAGTGTCCTCAGGTTGCCCCAGGGGAGGTTTGGGTTGGACACTGTAGGAAACTTCTTGGCTGGAAGGGTTCTCAAAGACTGGAACAAGCTGCCCAGGGAGGTGGTTGAATCCCCACCCCTGGGGGTGTTGAAAAGCTGCAGGGATGTGGTGCTGAGGGCCATGGTTCAGCCCCAGCCCTGGCAGAGCTGGAGGATGGCTGGACTGGAGGAGCTGAAAGGTCTCCTCCAACCAGCACCAATCTGTGACTCCCTGATACAGTCCCAGCCTTTCCCTCTGCCCTCACAGGAGCTCTGGATCTGCTGTCATTCCAGGTCCTCTCTTCACCATGGGGCTAAAAGGAGCTCTGGGAGCTGGGGGAGGCCATTCCAGAGGAGGGGGCCAGGATGCTGCTGATTCCTGCGTGGGGACAGCAGGGCCCCCAGAGCAGATCGGGTGACTGCTGCTCTCTGCTCACCCCTTACAGCCTGGGCTGTGCCTGGGCACTGGGGGCTGGCTGTGTGCCCCCAGCACGTCCCTGCCCTCCAGCACTGACCCTCCTGTCAGGGGCAGTGATCCCCCAGGGATCAGTGTTGGGCCCCAGCCTGCTCAGTGTCTTTATTGGTGATCTGGAGGAGGGGACTGAGTCCATCAGCAGTGAGTTTGCAGCTGACACCAAGCTGGGGGCAGGAGTTGATCTGTTAGAGGGTAGGAGAGCTCTGCAGAGGGACCCTGCCAGGCTGGACAGATGGGCAGAGGCCAAGGGCAGGAGATTGAACACATCCAAGTGCCAGGTTCTGCAAATTGGCCACAGCAACCCCAGGCAGTGCTGCAGGCTGGGGGCAGAGTGGCTGAGAGCAGCCAGGCAGAGAGGGACCTGGGGGTAGAGGTTGATACTAGGCTGAACATGAGCCAGCAGTGTGCCCAGGGGGACAAGAAGGCCAAGGGCATCCTGGCCTGCAGCAGGAAGAGTGTGGCCAGCAGGAGCAGGGAAGTCCTTGTGCCCTGTGCTCAGCACTGCTGAGGCCACACCTGGAGTCCTGTGTCCAGTTCTGGGCTCCTCAGGTTAGGAAAGAGGTTGAGCTGCTGGAAGGTGTCCAGAGAAGGGCAAGAAAGCTGGGGAGGGGTCTGGAGCACAGCCCTGGGAGGAGAGGCTGAGGGAGCTGGGGTTGCTTAGCCTGGAGAAGAGGAGGCTCAGGGGAGACCTTCTTGCTCTCTGCAACTCCCTGCAGGGAGGTTGGAGCCAGGTGGGGGTTGGTCTCTTCTGCCAGGCAAGCAGCACCAGAACAAGAGGACACAGTCTCAAGCTGTGCCAGGGGAGGTTTAGGCTGGAGGTGAGGAGAAAGTTCTTCCCAGCAAGAGAGATTGGCCACTGGGATGTGCTGCCCAGGGAGGTGGTGGAGTCCCCATCCCTGGAGGTGTTTAGGAAGAGCCTGGATGAGGCACTTGGAGCCATGGTTGAGTTGATCAGATGGTGCTGGGTGACAGGTTGGACTTGAGGATCTTGGAGGCCTCTTCCAAGCTGGCTGAGTCTGTGCTTCTGTCCCTCCCCAGGCTTGGTCTTAGCAAGAAGCTCTTCCCAGACAGAGAGATTCCCTCTGGGATGTGCTGCCCAGGGAGGGGATGGGGTCGAGGTCCCTGGAGGTGTTTAAGAAGAGCCTGGAGGAGGCACTCAGTGCCATGGGCTGGTTGATTCCTTAGGGCTGGGTGATCTGTTGGACTTGAGGATCTCTGAGGTCTCTTCCAGGCTGGCTGATTCTGTGCTTCTGTGCCTCTGTCCCTCCCCAGGCTGCCTGACCCACTGGGATGGAGTCAGCTGCTGGGGGGCTGTGCCCCTTGGCCAGTCCCGAGCTGTGTCCTGCCCTGACATCCTCCACATCTTCAAGAAGTCCGAAGGTGAAGTGCTCTGAATGCAGCCCCTGGGGCCCAGCCCTGCCTGCCTGGGCCCCTGGGGCCACCTCAACCCTTCCCCCCTGGCCCCACAGCTCCTGCCCCATCCAGAAGCTGGGCTCCTCTTGCAGTCCCATCAGGGGGTGGGCAAAACCACCCAGGGATGTGGGATGCTGCCTCAGCAGGACTGTCCCCAAACACCCTCTCTCCACCCAGTGCCAAGTACCTCCTGGGGGCAGAGCACCTGGGGACCTCATCCTCCAACTGGAGACACCAGGGCAGTCCCCAGGCTTCTTGGTGCCCTCCTGTCTGTACCCACACACAGCCCAAGGCTCCTGAGCCCTCCAGGCCCCAAGGATGGGCAATGCAGCATGAGATGAGGATAATGTCAGGGCTGGATGCTCTCCTGGGGCAGGAGCTGCTCCTCCTGGAGTGTGAAGGAGAGCACCCAGCTGGGCCCCATGGCATCTGAGCACTGCCCTGGCGATGGAGGGCTGGCAAAGCCTTGCTTTAGGGCAGAAACAGATCAGGGTGAGCCTGAGGAAGGATCAGAGAATCCCCTTTAGAGCCTTAACTCCATCCCATTGCATGGCTTCATGCTGTCACCCCCAGCCCTGGGGTGCCCTGGCACCTTCAGGCATGGCACCAGAGGGCAGAGGTGTGACCTGCAGGGGTGAGGCAGCCAGGCCCCGTGGGTACCATGCTGCTGTCCCAGCTGGGGTGCTGGGGCTCAGGCTGCCTCCTGGAGAGCAGGGTGCTGATGCTGGGCTGGACATTTGGGGGTGTTGCTGCAGAGGAGCTCCTGTAGAGGTGCTGCTGCAGAGGTGCTGCTGCAGAGGTGCTGCTGCAGAGGTGCTGCTGAAGGGGTGCTGCTGCAGAGGTGCTGCTGCAGGGGTGCTGCTGCAGGGGTGCTGCTGTAGAGGAGCTGCTGCAGAGGAGCTGCTGCAGAGGTGCTGCTGCAGAGGAGCTGCTGCAGGGGTGCTGCTGCAGAGGCGCTGCTGAAGGGGTGCTGCTGCAGAGGTGCTGCTGCAGAGGTGCTGCTGAAGGGGTGCTGCTGCAGAGGTGCTGCTGCAGAGGTGCTGCTGAAGGGGTGCTGCTGCAGAGGTGCTGCTGCAGAGGTGCTGCTGAAGGGGTGCTGCTGCAGAGGTGCTGCTGCAGAGGTGCTGCTGAAGGGGTGCTGCTGCAGAGGTGCTGCTGCAGAGGTGCTGCTGCAGAGGTGCTGCTGCAGGGGTGCTGCTGCAGGGGTGCTGCTGCAGAGGTTCTGCTGAAGGGGTGCTGCTGCAGAGGTGCTGCTGCAGAGGTACTGCTGCAGAGGTGCTGCTGCAGAGGTGCTGCTGCAGAGGTGCTGCTGAAGGGGTGCTGCTGCAGAGGTGCTGCTGCAGAGGTGCTGCTGAAGGGGTGCTGCTGCAGAGGTGCTGCTGCAGGGGTGCTGCTGCAGGGGTGCTGCTGCAGAGGTGCTGCTGCAGGGGTGCTGCTGCAGGGGTGCTGCTGCAGGGGTGCTGCTGAAGGGGTGCTGCTGCAGAGGTGCTGCTGCAGAGGTGCTGCTGCAGAGGTACTGCTGCAGAGGTGCTGCTGCAGAGGTGCTGCTGCAGAGGTGCTGCTGAAGGGGTGCTGCTGCAGAGGTGCTGCTGCAGAGGTGCTGCTGAAGGGGTGCTGCTGCAGGGGTACTGCTGCAGAGGTGCTGCTGCAGGGGTGCTGCTGCAGGGGTACTGCTGCAGAGGTGCTGCTGCAGAGGTGCTGCTGAAGGGGTGCTGCTGCAGAGGTGCTGCTGCAGAGGTGCTGCTGAAGGGGTGCTGCTGCAGGGGTGCTGCTGCAGAGGTGCTGCTGCAGAGGTGCTGCTGAAGGGGTGCTGCTGCAGGGGTGCTGCTGTAGAGGAGCTGCTGCAGGGGTGCTGCTGCAGGGGTGGTGCTGCTGCAGGGGTGGTGCTGCTGCAGGAGTGCTGCTGCAGGGGTGCTGCTGTAGAGGAGCTGCTGCAGGGGTGCTGCTGCAGGGGTGCTGCTGCAGGGGTGGTGCTGCAGAGGTGCTGCTGCAGGGGTGCTGCTGCAGAGGTGCTGCTGCAGGGGTGCTGCTGCAGGGGTGCTGCTGCAGAGGTGCTGCTGCAGGGGTGCTGCTGCAGGGGTGCTGCTGCAGGGGTGATGCTGCAGAGGTGCTGCTGCAGGGGTGCTGCTGCTGCAGGGGTGCTGCTGCAGAGGAGCTGCTGCAGAGGCACTGCTGCAGGGGTGCTGCTGCAGGGGTGCTGCTGCAGAGGAGCTGCTGCAGGGGTGCTGCTGCAGGAGTGCTGCTGCAGGGGTGCTGCTGCAGGGGTGCTGCTGCAGGGGTGCTGCTGCAGAGGTGCTGCTGCAGGGGTGCTGCTGCTGCAGGGGTGCTGCTGTAGAGGAGCTGCTGCAGAGGCACTGCTGCAGGGGTGCTGCTGCAGGGGTGCTGCTGCAGAGGAGCTGCTGCAGGGGTGCTGCTGCAGGAGTGCTGCTGCAGAGGTGCTGCTGCAGGGGTGCTGCTGCAGGGGTGCTGCTGCAGAGGTGCTGCTGCAGGGGTGCTGCTGCTGCAGGGGTGCTGCTGCAGAGGAGCTGCTGCAGGGGTGCTGCTGCTGCAGGGGTGCTGCTGCAGAGGTGCTGCTGCAGGGGTGCTGCTGCAGGGGTGCTGCTGCAGGGGTGCTGCTGCAGAGGTGCTGCTGCAGAGGTGCTGCTGAAGGGGTGCTGCTGCAGAGGTGCTGCTGCAGAGGTGCTGCTGAAGGGGTGCTGCTGCAGAGGTGCTGCTGCAGAGGTGCTGCTGCAGAGGTGCTGCTGCAGGGGTGCTGCTGCAGGGGTGCTGCTGCAGAGGTGCTGCTGAAGGGGTGCTGCTGCAGAGGTGCTGCTGCAGAGGTACTGCTGCAGAGGTGCTGCTGCAGAGGTGCTGCTGCAGAGGTGCTGCTGAAGGGGTGCTGCTGCAGAGGTGCTGCTGCAGAGGTGCTGCTGAAGGGGTGCTGCTGCAGAGGTGCTGCTGCAGAGGTGCTGCTGAAGGGGTGCTGCTGCAGGGGTGCTGCTGCAGAGGTGCTGCTGCAGGGGTGCTGCTGCAGGGGTGCTGCTGCAGGGGTGCTGCTGAAGGGGTGCTGCTGCAGAGGTGCTGCTGCAGAGGTGCTGCTGCAGAGGTACTGCTGCAGAGGTGCTGCTGCAGAGGTGCTGCTGCAGAGGTGCTGCTGAAGGGGTGCTGCTGCAGAGGTGCTGCTGCAGAGGTGCTGCTGAAGGGGTGCTGCTGCAGGGGTACTGCTGCAGAGGTGCTGCTGCAGGGGTGCTGCTGCAGGGGTACTGCTGCAGAGGTGCTGCTGCAGAGGTGCTGCTGAAGGGGTGCTGCTGCAGGGGTGCTGCTGCAGAGGTGCTGCTGCAGAGGTGCTGCTGAAGGGGTGCTGCTGCAGGGGTGCTGCTGTAGAGGAGCTGCTGCAGGGGTGCTGCTGCAGGGGTGGTGCTGCTGCAGGGGTGGTGCTGCTGCAGGAGTGCTGCTGCAGGGGTGCTGCTGTAGAGGAGCTGCTGCAGGGGTGCTGCTGCAGGGGTGCTGCTGCAGGGGTGGTGCTGCAGAGGTGCTGCTGCAGGGGTGCTGCTGCAGAGGTGCTGCTGCAGGGGTGCTGCTGCACGGGTGCTGCTGCAGAGGTGCTGCTGCAGGGGTGCTGCTGCAGGGGTGCTGCTGCAGGGGTGATGCTGCAGAGGTGCTGCTGCAGGGGTGCTGCTGCTGCAGGGGTGCTGCTGCAGAGGAGCTGCTGCAGAGGCACTGCTGCAGGGGTGCTGCTGCAGGGGTGCTGCTGCAGAGGAGCTGCTGCAGGGGTGCTGCTGCAGGAGTGCTGCTGCAGGGGTGCTGCTGCAGGGGTGCTGCTGCAGGGGTGCTGCTGCAGAGGTGCTGCTGCAGGGGTGCTGCTGCTGCAGGGGTGCTGCTGTAGAGGAGCTGCTGCAGAGGCACTGCTGCAGGGGTGCTGCTGCAGGGGTGCTGCTGCAGAGGAGCTGCTGCAGGGGTGCTGCTGCAGGAGTGCTGCTGCAGAGGTGCTGCTGCAGGGGTGCTGCTGCAGGGGTGCTGCTGCAGAGGTGCTGCTGCAGGGGTGCTGCTGCTGCAGGGGTGCTGCTGCAGAGGAGCTGCTGCAGGGGTGCTGCTGCTGCAGGGGTGCTGCTGCAGAGGTGCTGCTGCAGGGATGCTGCTGCAAGGGTGCTGCTGCAGGGGTGCTGCTGCAGGAGTGCTGCTGCAGAGGCACTGCTGCAGGGGTGCTGCTGCAGGGGTGCTGCTGCAGGGGTACTGCTGCAGGGGTGCTGCTGCAGAGGAGCTGCTGCAGAGGAGCTGCTGCAGAGGTGCTGCTGCAGAGGTGCTGCTGTAGAGGTGCTACTGTAGAGGTGCTGCTGCAGGGGTGCTGCTGCAGGGGTGCTGCTGCAGAGGAGCTGCTGCAGAGGTGCTGCTGCAGAGGTGCTACTGTAGAGGTGCTGCTGCAGGGGTGCTGCTGCAGAGGTGCTGCTGCAGGGGTGCTGCTGCAGAGGTGCTGCTGCAGAGGTGCTATTGTAGAGGTGCTGCTGCAGGGGTGCTGCTGCAGGGGTGCTGCTGCAGAGGTGCTGCTGCAGAGGTGCTGCTGCAGAGGTGCTATTGTAGAGGTGCTGCTGCAGGGGTGCTGCTGCAGGGGTGCTGCTGTAGAGGAGCTGCTGCAGAGGAGCTGCTGCAGGGGTGCTGTTGCAGAGGAGCTGCTGCAGAGGCACTGCTGCAGGGGTGCTGCTGCAGGGGTGCTGCTGCAGAGGAGCTGCTGCAGGGGTGCTGCTGCAGAGGAGCTGCTGCAGGGGTGCTGCTGCAGGGGTGCTGCTGCAGGGGTGCTGCTGCAGAGGTGCTGCTGCAGGGGTGCTGCTGCAGAGGTGCTGCTGCAGGGGTGCTGCTGCAGGGGTGATGCTGCAGGGGCACTGCTGCAGAGGTGCTGCTGCAGAGGTGCTGCTGCAGAGGTGCTGTCTATGACTCTCATGAGATTCTTTCTTGTTGCTGCAGCTCTGATCCGGAGGAACTGCACCGAGTCAGGATGGAGCTCCCCCAGTCCTCCCTACCACACTGCCTGCCAGCTGGAGGACAGCAGCATCAGCAATGACACCGAGGCCAAGGCCAGTGGGCTCCCTCCCTAGCACCACCCAACCCCACACTGCCCCATGCTGCTGGCCAGTGGAGGTGGCCTGGGGGATCTCTCATTGGCCTTGGCCTCGTCCCTGGACTGCCTGGAGGGATCTGAGCCTGGGGGCATCACCCTCTGACCTCCCTGCCCAGCACAGAGCAGCACTCCCAGTCCCTGCTGCCTCACTCTGCTGGTGCTTTCCCTTCCAGAAAGGCTATTTTGTCACCATGAAGGTGCTTTACACCTGTGGCTACTCCACCTCCCTGGCAGCCCTCTTCTTGGCCATTGGCATCTTCTCCTGCTTCAGGTAGGGCTTGGAGCTGGGTGCTCCATGGGCTGCTGCTGGAGGACAGCAGGGGAAGCTGTGAGGAGGCTGCTCCCTGAGCAGGCTTCATCCCTGGCAGAACACTGGAGTGGGCAAGGAAGGGCAAGGAAGCTGCTGAAGGGTCTGGAGGACAGGGTTGGGGAGGAGCAGCTGAGGGAGCTGGAGGAAAGGAGGACGAGGAGAGACCTTCTGGCTCTGAACAGCTCCCTGAAAGGAGGTTGCAGGCAGGGGGGGCTTGGTCTCTTCTCCAAAGGAGCCAAGGGATAGGACAAGAGGAAATGGCCTCAAACTGCCCCAGGGGAGGTTCAGGTTGGCCATGAGGAACAATTTCTTCCCCAGAAGGGTTGCCAAGGCCTGGCCCAGGCTGCCCAGGGCAGTGGGGGAGTCCCCACCCCCGGAGGGGTTTCAAGGTGATGCTCAACAAGGCTGGGGACAACCTGAGCTAGGGGAGGATGTCCCTGCTGACTGCAGAGGGATTGGACTGGAGGAGCTTTGGAGGTGCCTCCAACCCAGAGCATTCCATGACTCTATGACCATGAAGTGGAAGCCTCTCTCCTCCTCTGCTCTCTCTGTTCCTCCCTGGGCACAGCAAGTCCTTGTGCTCAGCACTGCTGAGGCCACACCTTGAGGCCTGTGTGCAGTTCTGGACTCCTCAGGTCAGGAAAGAGGTTGAGCTGCTGGAAGGTGTCCAGAGAAGGGCAACAAGGCTGGGGAGGGGTCTGGAGCACAGCCCTGGGAGGAGAGGCTGAGGGAGCTGGGGTTGCTTAGCCTGCAGAAGAGGAGGCTCAGGGGAGACCTTCTTGCTCTCTGCAACTCCCTGCAGGGAGGTTGGAGCCAGGTGGGGGTTGGTCTCTTCTGCCAGGCAAGCAGCAGCAGAACAAGAGGACAGAGTCTCAAGGTGTGCCAGGGGAGGTTTAGGCTGGAGGTGAGGAGAAAGTTCTTCCCAGCAAGAGAGATTGGCCACTGGGATGTGCTGCCCAGGGAGGTGGTGGAGTCCCCATCCCTGGAGGTGTTCAAGGGGGGATTGGATGTGGCACTTGGAGCCATGGTTTGGTTGTCAGGAGGGATTGGGTGATAGGTTATAGGTTGGACTTGATGAGCTCTGGGGAGTCCCCACCCCTGGAGGGGTTTCAAGGTGATGCTCAACAAGGCTGGGGACAACCTGATCTGGGGGGGGATGTCCCTGCTGACAGCAGAGGGGTTGGCTGGAGGAGCTTTGGAGGTGCCTCCAGCCCAGAGCCTTCCGTGGCTCTGTGACCATGAAGAATACAGAATGCAGAATGCCTCTCTCCTCTGCTGTCCCTGTTGCACAGCAAGCCTGTTCCCCCCCCCAGGAAGCTGCACTGCACCAGGAACTGCATCCACATCCACTTCTTCAGCTCCTTCATCCTGCGTGGGGTCGCTGTGCTCATCAAGGACTCCGTCCTCTTCTCGGACGACTCCGCCGACCACTGCACCCTGTCCACGGTGAGGAGCTGAGCCCTGGCGCCCTGCAGGAGCAGCAGGCTGCTCCAGCAGAGCCAGGGAGGTTCTCCCCCTCCTCTACTCTGCCCTGCTGAGACCTCATCTTGAGTGCTGCCTTCAGTTCTGGGCTCCCCAGCTCAGGAGGGACAGGGAGAGAGTCCAAGGGAAGGCTGCAAGGATGCTGCAGAGACTGCAGCACTGCCTGGGGAGGAGAGGCTGAGAGCCCTGGGGCTGTTCAGTCTGGAGAGGAGAAGGCTGAGAGGGGATTTAATCAATGTTTATAAATATCTGAGGGCTGGGGGCAGGAGGGAGGGGACAGGGACAGGCTCTGCTCACAACCTCAGGCAGTGCTACAGCATGGCAGCAAGCTGGGGGCAGGAGCTGAGCTGTTAGAGGGTAGAGAGGCTCTGCAGAGGGACCCTGCCAGGCTGGGCAGATGGGCAGAGTCCAAGGGCAGGAGATTGAACACATCCAAGTGCCAGGGGCTGCACTTTGGCCACAACAGCCCCAGGCAGTGCTACAGGCTGGGGTCAGAGTGGCTGAGAGCAGCCAGGCAGAGAGGGACCTGGGGGTAGTGGTGGACAGCAGCTGAACAGGAGCCAGCAGTGTGCCCAGGGGGCCAAGAAGGCCAAGGGCATCCTGGCCTGCAGCAGGAAGAGTGTGGCCAGCAGGAGCAGGGAAGTCCTTGTGCCCTGTGCTCAGCACTGCTGAGGCCACAGCTTGAGGCCTGTGTCCAGTTCTGGGCTCCTGAGGTTAGGAAAGAGGTTGAGCTGCTGGAAGGTGTCCAGAGAAGGGCAAGAAAGCTGGGGAGGGGTCTGGAGCACAGCCCTGGGAGGTTTAGGCTGGAGGTGAGGGAAAGTTCTCCCAAGAGAGATTGGCCACTGGGATGTGCTGCCCAGGGAGGTGGTGGAGTCCCCATCCCTGGAGGTGTTCAGGAAGAGCCTGGCTGAGGCCCTTGGTGCCATGGTTGAGTTGCTCAGATGGTGCTGGGGGAGAGGTTGGACTTGGTGATCTCAAAGGTCTTTTCCAACCTGGTTCATTCCATTCCATTCCATTCCATTCCATTCCATTCCATTCCATTCCATTCCATTCCATCCTATCCTATCCTATCCTATCCTATCCTATCCTATCCTATCCTATCCTATCCTATCCTCATCCTCCTCCTCACAGGTGAGCTGCAAAGCAGCCATCACCTTCTTCCAGTACTCAGTGCTGGCCAACTTCTACTGGCTGCTGGTGGAGGGCCTGTACCTGCAGACCCTGCTGCTGCTGACCTTCACCTCCGAGAGGAGGTACATCTGGTGGTACATCCTCATCGGCTGGGGTGAGTGTGGGGCCCCTCAGCACATCACCCCCCCCCTGCAGTGAGGTCCCATGGCACAGCCAAGGGGGCCAGCACCACTTTGGGCATCACCTGGACCTCACAGAGCCACGGAACCTCCTAGGTTGGGAAAGAGGTTTAAGATCTCCCCACTTCTAGCTCTGCTCCATCCCCCCTGAGACCAGGGAGAGCTTCTTGTGGCCTTCCAGGATCTGAAGGGGGCTACAGGAAAGCTGGGGAGGGACTTTGGAGGGTGTCAGGGAGGGATAGGACTGGGGGGGATGGAGCAGAACTAGAAGTGGGGAGATTGAGATTGGCTGTGAGGAAGAAGTTGTTGCCCAGGAGGGTGGTGAGAGCCTGGCACAGGCTGCCCAGGGAGGTGGTGGAAGCCTCCTGCCTGGAGGTGTTTGCAGCCAGGCTGGAGGTGGCTGTGAGCAACCTGCTGTGGTGTGAGGTGTCCCTGCCCATGGCAGGGGGGTTGGGACTGGCTGAGCCTTGAGGTCCCTTCCAGCCCTGCCAGCTCTGTGAGTCTGGGGTCAAGGGATGGAGGGGAGGTGTGGAGATGACTCAGGGCCCCAGGGTGACTGCACATCACTGCTGGCTCCTGTCCTTGCAGGGGTGCCCATGCTCACAGTCTGCACGTGGGTGCTCACCAGGCTGCAGTATGACAACCATGGGTAAGAGCAGGCACTCCTCACCCTCCTCCAGCCCAGCTTGGCCATGTGTGCCCCATGCATGTCCCAGGGGACAAACCTTCTTCCTGGGAGGCTCAGGGGGAGCAGAAGTGGAGCAGCTCTTTGTTCCAAGGCTGCTCCTGTTTCCTGGGGAGGCCCAGAGCCCACCCTGTGCAACTAGGGGTGGGAGGTGGTGGGGCAAGGCCTGGGCTAGGAGGCTGCAGGTGGGTGGCAGAGCCACTTCTCCTCTCCCACAGGTGCTGGGATGACCACAGCAGTGTCTACTGGTGGGTGATCAAGGCTCCCATCCTCCTGGCCATATTTGTGAGTATGTGCCCCAGAGCTGGGGCTCCCTCTCCATGGGCAGAGAGAGCCAAGCAGAGGTCTGTGCAGAGCCTGAGCCACAGCTTCCTGCGGCAGGTGAACTTCCTCATCTTCCTCAACGTCACCAGGATGCTGGCACAGAAGATCTGGTCCCCAGACATCAGCAAAAGCTACAAGCAGCAGTACATGTAAGGGCCAGGGGGGAGCTCCCCTCACCCTGATTTCCTGGGGGGGAGGGGAGGGAAGCAGCAGGGCTCCATCCCTGGAGGGGCACAGAGGAGAATCCCCGGACCTGTCTTGTACGGGCAACCTCTCTGGGTTCAGACCAAGCTCTTGGGAAGGGTTTGTGGGGCAGGGGGCAAGGAGCAGCTGCTGCAGCCAGGCCCCTGCTGAGGGCAGCACTGTCCACAGGAGGCTGACCAAGTCCACGCTGCTCCTGATCCCTCTCTTCGGGGTGCACTACGTGGCATTTGCCCTCCTGCCCGAGCACACCGGCGTGGCCCCCAGGCTCTACTTCGAGCTGGTCCTCGGCTCCTACCAGGTACAGCCCAGGGCAGGAGGGAGGCAAGGTCCCAGCAGCACAGTGTCCCAGCAGCACAGCATCCTAGCATCCCAGCATCACAGTGTCCCAGCATCACAGCATCCTAGCATCCCAGCATCACAGTGTCCCAGCATCACAGCATCACAGTGTCCCAGCATCCCAGCAGCACAGCATCACAGTGTCCCAGCATCACAGTGTCCCAGCATCACAGCATCACAGCGTCCCAGCATCACAGTGTCCCAGCATCACAGCATCACAGCGTCCCAGCATCACAGTGTCCCAGCATCACAGCATCACAGTGTCCCAGCATCCCAGCATCACAGCATCACAGCATCCCAGCATCACAGTGTCCCAGCATCACAGCATCACAGCGTCCCAGCATCACAGCATCACAGCATCACAGTGTCCCAGCATCACAGCATCACAGCGTCCCAGCATCACAGCATCACAGCATCACAGCATCCCAGCATCACAGTGTCCCAGCATCACAGCATCACAGCATCCCAGCATCACAGCATCACAGTGTCCCAGCATCACAGTGTCCCAGCATCACAGCATCACAGTGTCCCAGCATCACAGCATCACAGTGTCCCAGCATCACAGCATCACAGCATCCCAGCATCACAGCATCACAGCATCACAGTGTCCCAGCATCACAGTGTCCCAGCATCACAGCGTCCCAGCATCACAGCATCACAGCATCACAGTGTCCCAGCAGCACAGTGTCCCAGCAGCACAGTGTCACAGCATCACAGCATCACAGTGTCCCAGCATCACAGTGTCACAGCAGCACAGTGTCCCAGCAGCACAGCAGCACAGCATCACAGCATCACAGTGTCCCAGCATCACAGTGTCCCAGCATCACAGTGTCCCAGCATCACAGTGTCACAGCATCACAGCATCACAGTGTCCCAGCATCACAGTGTCACAGCAGCACAGTGTCCCAGCAGCACAGCAGCACAGCATCACAGCATCACAGTGTCCCAGCATCACAGTGTCCCAGCAGCACAGTGTCCCAGCATCACAGTGTCCCAGCAGCACAGTGTCCCAGCAGCACAGTGTCCCAGCATCACAGTGTCCCAGCATCACAGTGTCCCAGCATCACAGCGTCCCAGCATCACAGCATCACAGCATCACAGTGTCCCAGCATCACAGCATCACAGCGTCCCAGCATCACAGCATCCCAGCATCACAGCATCCCAGCATCACAGTGTCCCAGCATCACAGCATCACAGCATCCCAGCATCACAGCATCACAGTGTCCCAGCATCACAGTGTCCCAGCATCACAGCATCACAGTGTCCCAGCATCACAGCATCACAGCATCCCAGCATCACAGCATCACAGCATCACAGTGTCCCAGCATCACAGTGTCCCAGCATCACAGTGTCCCAGCATCACAGCATCACAGCATCACAGCGTCCCAGCATCACAGTGTCCCAGCATCACAGCGTCCCAGCATCACAGCATCACAGCATCACAGTGTCCCAGCAGCACAGTGTCCCAGCAGCACAGTGTCCCAGCATCACAGTGTCCCAGCATCACAGTGTCCCAGCATCACAGTGTCACAGCATCACAGCATCACAGTGTCCCAGCATCACAGTGTCACAGCAGCACAGTGTCCCAGCAGCACAGCAGCACAGCATCACAGCATCACAGTGTCCCAGCATCACAGTGTCCCAGCAGCACAGTGTCCCAGCATCACAGTGTCCCAGCAGCACAGTGTCCCAGCAGCACAGTGTCCCAGCATCACAGTGTCCCAGCAGCACAGTGTCCCAGCATCACAGCATCACAGTGTCCCAGCAGCACAGTGTCCCAGCATCACAGTGTCCCAGCATCACAGCATCACAGCATCCCAGCATCACAGCATCCCAGCATCACAGCATCACAGCATCACAGTGTCCCAGCATCACAGTGTCCCAGCATCACAGTGTCCCAGCATCACAGCATCACAGCATCACAGCGTCCCAGCATCACAGTGTCCCAGCATCACAGCGTCCCAGCATCACAGCATCACAGCATCACAGCATCACAGTGTCCCAGCATCACAGTGTCCCAGCAGCACAGTGTCCCAGCATCACAGTGTCCCAGCATCACAGTGTCCCAGCATCACAGTGTCACAGCATCACAGCATCACAGTGTCCCAGCATCACAGTGTCACAGCATCACAGTGTCCCAGCAGCACAGCAGCACAGCATCACAGCATCACAGTGTCCCAGCATCACAGTGTCCCAGCAGCACAGTGTCCCAGCATCACAGTGTCCCAGCAGCACAGTGTCCCAGCATCACAGCATCACAGTGTCCCAGCAGCACAGTGTCCCAGCATCACAGTGTCACAGCATGTCAGAGGCTGGGAGGGACCTCCAGAGGCAATCACAGAGCCGTTGGGGCTGGAAAAGACCTCTGAGCTCACCAAGGCCAGCCTGCCCCCCGGCACCACCACACCAGCCAAACCCTGCCGCCAGGTGCCACATCCAAGCTCCTCTGGATGACCTCCAGGGATGGGGACTCCACCACCTCCCTGGGCAGCACATCCCAGTGCCCAATCAGCCTTTCTGTGAGGAACTGCTTCCTAACATCCAACCTAAGCCTCCCCTGGCACAGCTTCAGGCCATGCCCTCTTGTCCTGGCACTGGTTGCCTGGGAGCAGAGCCTGACCCCCACCTGCCTACACCTTCCTTTAAGGTAGTTGTAGGTAGTGCTAAGGTCCCCTCTAAGTCTCCTCCAAGCTGAACACCCCCAGCCTCTCCTCATCAGACTTCCCCTCCACCCCCCTCCCCAGTTGCTCTGCTCTGGCCCTGCTCCAGCACCTCAGGATCCAGCCCAGAGCTGCACACATCAGCTCCAACCCCAAGTACCCAACCCGGCCCTCCCCAGCACCACCCCAGGAGCCCCCAGGAGGTGAGAAGGCTGTGTGCCAGGCACCCCTCAGACACTGCCTTGTGGTCTGGGGAGCAACCTGCACTGACCCCATGGGATGGGGAAAGAGGAGTGGGAGGATGCTGCATGAGGCAGCAGATCATGGAATGGAATCTCAGGGTGGGCTGGGCTGGGGGACCCTTCCCCAGCAGCTCAAAGTCTTCCTTGGTCTGAGGGCTGCTTCTGGGTGTGAGGGCAGCAGGTGAGCAGGGAGGGCTCCATCCCCTTCCCCCAGCTGAAGCTGTGCTCTCCCTGTCCTTCCCAGGGCTTCCTGGTGGCTCTGCTCTACTGCTTCCTGAACGGGGAGGTGAGTGTCCCCCAACCCCCTGGGCAACACAGGTGGGCACCCAAGGGTGTGGGCAGCCAAAGGTGTGGGCAGCCAAAGGTATCCCCAGTGAGCATTGCTCTAGCACAGCCATGCCTGTGGGCACCCAAGGGTGTGGGCACCCAAGGGTGTGGGCAGCCAAAGGTATCCCCAGTGAGCATTGCTCTAGCACAGCCATGCCTGTGGGCACCCAAGGGTGTGGGCACCCAAGGGTGAGGGCAGCCAAAGGTGGCCTCAGTGAGCATTGCCTGAGCACAGCCATGCCTGTGGGCACCCAAGGGTGTGGGCAGCCAAAGGTGTGGGCAGCCAAAGGTGGCCTCAGTGAGCATTGCTCTAGCACAGCCATGCCTGTGGGCACCCAAGGGTGTGGGCACCCAAGGGTGAGGGCAGACAAAGGTGCCCCCAGTGAGCATTGCTTGAGCACAGCCATGCCTGTGGGCACCCAAGGGTGTGGGTGCCCCCCAAGGAGCACTGCTTGAGCACAGCCATGCCTGTGGGCACCCTCTGGCACCCCAAAATGCCTCGGTGAGGCCTGGGTGCAGTCCCTGCCCCTCTGCCTGGCGCTGGGGGCACCCCTGGGTGCCAGCAGCGGTCTGTGGTGTTGGTGCAGGTGCAGGCTGAGATCAAGAGGCACTGGGGGAAGTGGCAGTCGTCCATGGAGAGCAATGTCTTCAACCTGGTCACCCAAGACTTCACAGCATAAGGCCAGCAGCCGGGGGGGGAGTACCCCTCCAGGCTGGTGCTGGGGGGGTGCAGCTCCTCAGCTGTGGTCCCAGAAGCACAATAAAAGGATTTTGGAGGTTGTGGGTCCGGTGTGAACAGCCCCTGGGGAAGGCTCTGCCTGGGGAAGCTCTGCTGGCCCTGCTCCAGCTCCTCAGGGTGCTTCTGGTGTCTGCTTGGCAGAGCAGCCATGCTCTGGGCAGATCCATGGCTGGGGGCAGAGTGGCTGAGAGCAGCCAGGCAGAGAGGGACCTGGGGGTGCTGGTGGACAGCAGTTGAACAGGAGCCAGCAGTGTGCCCAGGGGGCCAAGAAGGCCAAGGGCATCCTGGCCTGCAGCAGGAAGAGTGTGGCCAGCAGGAGCAGGGAAGTCCTTGTGCCCTGTGCTCAGCACTGCTGAGGCCACACCTGGAGTCCTGCGTCCAGTTCTGGGCTCCTGAGGTTAGGAAAGAGGTTGAGCTGCTGGAAGGTGTCCAGAGAAGGGCAAGAAAGCTGGGGAGGGGTCTGGAGCACAGCCCTGGGAGGAGAGGCTGAGGGAGCTGGGGTTGCTTAGCCTGGAGAAGAGGAGGCTCAGGGGAGACCTTCTTGCTCTCTGCAACTCCCTGCAGGGAGGTTGGAGCCAGGTGGGGGTTGGGCTCTTCTGCCAGGCACCCAGCAGCAGAACAAGAGGACACAGTCTTAAGCTGTGCCAGGGGAGGTTTAGGCTGGATGTTGGGAAGAAATTCTTCCCAGCAAGAGAGATTGGCCACTGGGATGGCTGCCCAGGGAGGTGGTGGAGTCCCCATCCCTGGAGGTGGAGGAAGAGCCTGGCTGAGGCCCTTGGTGCCATGGTTGAGTTGATCAGATGGTGCTGGGGGAGAGGTTGGACTTGATGATCTCTGAGGTCTTTTCCAACCTGGTTCATTCCATTCCATTCCATTCCATTCCATTCCATTCCATTCCATTCCATTCTGTTCTATTCTATTACCACTGGCTGGGACCCCACAGCCTGTCCCAGAGGTGCTGCAGTCTCCTGGCTCCTCTGCCTTGGGGCTGGCACCACCACACTCCAGCCTGGCCCTGTCCACCCCCAGGAGCATCCTCCACCCGCCCTGGGCTCAGCCCCTGCCTTGGCAAAGGCCATGCCCAGGGCTGAGAGTGGCCTCAGATGCCCTTTCCCCACCCCTCCAGGCCTGCCCCAGCCCCACCACGTTCCTGCCACCTGAGGCACCGAGCCCAGCAGAGCTTCTCACACCTCCTGGGCTGCCGCTTCCCCGGGCAGCCACATGGCCTGCCTTAAAGAAGAGCCACTCCTTGGCCCCTGGCCAGGCTGCAGGAGCTCCAGAGACCCCAGCTGGCCTCACCAGGAGCTGCTGGGAGGCAAACAGAGCCCCAGGCTTGGGTTGAGGTGGGCCAGAAGATGCTCTGTGAAACGACATCCCTGGGCCAGCAACATCCTGGACCCCCAGAGGACCACAGCTGCCAGACCCAGCTCTGCCTGCAGCCATGAGGAGACCACAGCTGGATGAAGATCTCCCTCCATCATGAGCAGGGAAGATGCTGTTCTGCCAGGGACATGAGGCAGAGAGAGAGCCACAGGTGGCAGCAGGGCTGGGGATGCTCAGAGGGAATGTGACCAATCCATGGAATGGTTTTGGGTGGGAAGGGAACCACAAAGCTCCTCCAGTCCAAGCCCCCTGCAGCCCCCAGGGACAGCCCCAGCCAGGGCAGGCTGCTTACAGCCCCACACAACCTCCCCTGCACTGCTGCCAGGCATGGGGCAGCTCCCAGCTCTCTGGGCAGCCTGGGCCAGGCTCTCCCCACCCTCACTGCCAAACCTTTCTCCTTCTCTCCACTCTCAAGCTCCCTCTTGCCCTTTCCAACCCTCCCCCCTTGTCCTGTCCCATCAGGCCCTGCTCAGAGCTCTGTCCCCAGCTCTCTGCTGGGCCCTTGAAGCACTGCAAGGCCACCAGAAGCTCTCCCTGGAGACTTCTCCTCTGCAGGCTGCCCAAGGCCAACTCTCTCAGCCTGGCTCCCAGCAGAGGGCTTCCAGCCCTGCCAGCACTGCTGTGGCCTCCTCTGGCCCTGCTCCCCCAGCTCCCTGGCTGTGCTGAGGGCTCCAGAGCTGCCCCAGCCCTGCAGGGGAGGTCTGAGCAGAGCACAGCAGAGGGCAGAATCCCCTCCCTGCCCCTGCTGCCCACCCTGCTGGGGCTCAGCCCAGGCCAGGCTGGGGCTGGCCCTGAGGCTGTGCCAAGCAGCAGGGTCTGCAGGTACCTGCAGCTGCAGCTCTGGGTTCTGCCCTGCAGCTCAGCTCCCCTGCTGCTGTGTGCTGGGCATCCAGCAGTGCCCCCATCACCTGGCACCCCCATGCCCGCCCCGGCCCGGGCTCTCTTGTGCTCCCCTCGGGGCGTGCGGGCTGGGGCCGGTGGGTGGCCCTGCGGCCCCGCGGCGCCTCGGGCACTGCCAGCCGCCAGGGGGACAGCCCCGGGGCGCAGCGCCCCCTGCAGACCGCCCTGGACACAGCCTCAGCGGCCTGGAGGGAGCGTGGCACACCCCGGGGAGCTGCCATCTGCCAGCCCTGGGTGCCAGCACCCAAAGGCTCTGCCCTGAGAGTAGCCAGGGGGGAAGGGAAGGGCACCCTGCTGCTCCGGGGAGTGAGCACCCAGGCCCCAGCCTGTCCCAAGGCTCCAGCAAGAGCTGGCACCCCCCAGGCTCCCCCTTGGCATCCCTGGGCAGGGGAGGGATGGGGATAAGGCTCAGGGCTGGGCAAGCTTTGCCTTTGCCTGTTGCTTCTCCCCCTGCTCACCTCCGCCTGGGGGCTTCCAGACCACCTCGTTGGGTGCCAAGGCTGCCTGCTGCCTGTGCTGGTGCCTGCTGCCTGTGCTTGTGCCTGCTGCCTGTGCTGGTGCCTGCTGCCTGTGCTTGTGCCTGCTGCCTGTGCTGGTGCCTGCTGCCTGTGCTTGTGCCTGCTGCCTGTGCTTGTGCCTGCTGCCTGTGCTGGTGCCTGCTGCCTGTGCTTGTGCCTGCTGCCTGTGCTGGTGCCTGCTGCCTGTGCTTGTGCCTGCTGCCTGTGCTGGTGCCTGCTGCCTGTGCTGGTGCCTGCTGCCTGCTCCCTGCTCTGGGCTGCTCCTGGATCTGCAGCTCAGGGAATTCACCTCCAAACGTCCCTTCCCCACCTGCCAGCTCCTTTAGGGCAGGTTGTTTGCAGCTGTGCCCACAGCCCTGGCTCTGCCCAGCTCCTGCCTGGCAGGGATCAGCCAGAGCCCAGCCCCACTGAGCCCCACGGGGGGGGCAAGGAGGGTGAGGATGTGCCCAGCATCAGCAGCTTTGGGGGACACTGCCAGCCAAGGCACCTCAGACACCTCAGGGTCCCTTGCCCCCCTCTGTCACCCCAAGAACACCATTTTTGCCCCCACAGGAGTGCTGTGAGTACCCCTGGGCACCCCAAGCTCCCATTGCAGCTGGCATTGAGCTGCTTTTGCTTGCAGAGCCGTGCCCCAGTGCCAGCCCAGCTCCCAACCTTGTGCCCCCAGCTTCCTGAGGAGCAGGAGCCACACCTCAGGGTTGGCAGCCTCACATCCCTCCCCCCAGCTTTGCTCTGGGCTGCAGGCAAAGCAAAACAAAAGAGCTGGCAGAGGCCTCCTGGGGGTGCCAGGGCTGGGGCTGGGCAGCTGATGAGAGCCACCAAGCATCCTCTGAATGCCCTGCTGGGACCAAAGGAGCAAGTGGGAAGTCCCCACAGCCCCCATGAGAGAATCACAGCATGGTTTGGGCTGGAGACCTCTAAGATCATCCAGCTCCAAGCCCCTGCCACATGCAGGAACAGCTTCCACCAGATCAGCTTGCCCAGGTCTCCATCCAGCCTGGCTTGCAGCACTCCCAGGGTTGGAGCTTCCACAACCTCTTCCAGGCAGAGGACTTCCAGGCTAAGCTCCTCCAGAAAGGTTCCTTCATGGGAAGTCCTGGACAAAGCAGTGTCTGCATCTCTCCCTTCTGCTGCTTAGGGCACAGTGTCCCCGTGGAGGTGGGCACTGGTGGGCAGCTGATCACTGATTGATTGAAAGCTGGCTGAACAGGAGCCAGCAGTGTGCCCAGGGGGCAGCAGGAAGAGTGTGGCCAGCAGGAGCAGGGAAGTCCTTGTGGCCTGTGCTCAGCACTGCTGAGGCCACAGCTGGAGTCCTGTGTCCAGTTCTGGGCTCCTCAGGTCAGGAAAGAGGTTGAGCTGCTGGAAGGTGTCCAGAGAAGGGCAAGAAAGCTGGGGAGGGGTCTGGAGCACAGCCCTGGGAGGAGAGGCTGAGGGAGCTGGGGTTGCTTAGCCTGGAGAAGAGGAGGCTCAGGGGAGACCTTCTTGCTCTCTGCAACTCCCTGCAGGGAGGTTGGAGCCAGGTGGGGGTTGGTCTCTTCTCCCAGGCAAGCAGCCCCAGAACAAGAGGACACAGTCTCAAGCTGTGCCAGGGGAGGTTTAGGCTGGAGGTGAGGAGAAAGTTCTTCCCAGCAAGAGAGATTGGCCCTGGGGATGTGCTGCCCAGGGAGGTGGTGGAGTCCCCATCCCTGGAGGTGTTCAGGAAGAGCCTGGATGAGGCCCTTGGTGCCATGGTTGAGTTGATCAGATGGTGCTGGGTGAGAGGTTGGACTTGATGATCTCTGAGGTCTTTTCCAACCTGGTTCATTCTATTCCAATCCCCCTGCCATGGGCAGGGAACACCCCCAACCAGCACAGGTAGCTCAAAGCCTCATCCAGCCTGGCCTTAAATGCTTTCAGGGATGAGGCTTCCACAGCCTCCCTGGGCAGCCTGTGCCAGGGTCTCCCCAGCCTGTCTCAAGAATTTCTTCCTCATCTCCAGTCTGAGTCTACCCTGCCCAGGGAGGTGGTGGAGTCCCCATCCCTGGAGGTGTTCAAGAGGGGCTTGAATGTGGCACTTGGAGCCAGGGTTTAGCTGTTAGGAGGGGTTGGGTGAGAGGTTATAGTTTGGACTTGCTGATCTCTGAGCTCTTTTCCAGCCTGGCTGACTCTATGATTCTACCCTGTGACAGCCCTGCCCTCCTCACAGAGGGCACACAGAGGATTCCCTTTGGCCCTGGTGGTTGCTTTGCTGCTGAGCTCCCCACAGGCTCTCCCCAGCACTCTCTGCCCTGGTTGTAGCAGTCCCCTGGGAGCTACCATGGGGCTCTTCCCTCCTCCTTCCCTTGGAGCCTGGCCTGGGCTCCAAGTCAGCAAGAAGAGCACTGGGGTTGTTTTTCAGTTGAAGAAATCTGAGTTCTGCTTCCAAAAGGAGAAATCCAAGTTCTGCTCTGGCATCTCCTGCAGGGAGCTAATCCCCTGTCCGGTGCTGCATGACCTGAGGGCTGACCCTGGCCTCCTGGGCTGCCTTATTTGAACAGAAAAGGGAAATTAGGGAGTGAAAAGCAGAGTCCAGCCAAGGAGCTCCACCCCACAGCTCCCTGGGAGCTCAGGGCCAGTCTTGGCCCCTGTTTGATGGCATGCCAGAGGGCACAGGCAGTCCCAGGGGCAGGGAAAGGCCTGTGGCCATGGGAAGGGACCAGCAAGGGCTGCCAGGCTGGGCAGGGCAGGGGCTTCAGCTCCAGCAAAGCCCACAGCAGCACAGGGGAAGGTGCTGCAGGGCACCTGGGCAGCAGAGCAGCAGCAGAGGGGTTGCCCCTGAGCCAGCAGGGTTGCAGAGCTGACCACAGAATCACAGAATCCCTTTGGTTGGAAGAGATCCTGAAGGTCATCAAACCCAACCATCAACCCAGCACTGCCAGGGCACCCCCAAACCATGGCCCTCAGCACCACAACCCCAAGGCCTCAAAACCCCTCAGGTTCCTCATGTCCAACCTGAACCTCCCCTGGTGCAACCTGAGGCTCCTTGAGTCCCCTCTGACCAGCTGGGGGGGTTGGTCCACCCCCAATGCAGCCCCATCCAAACCCAAAGGGGTGAGCCCTGCAAGCTGGGCACCCCTCCAGGCTCTCCTCCCAGCCCTCTGAGCACCCTGGGTACCACCACAGCTGTTTGGGCATCCCAAGAGCACCCAAGAGGGGAGATAACCAGAGGCCAACTCCCTGGTTTCACCACCACAGCAGCATCATAGGACCCCTGGGGGGTCCCTCTGGGCAGGACATTGCAGGCTGCCCAGAGAGAGAGGCTGTGGAGTCCTCTTCTTCTCCTCTGGGGGCTTTCAAACCCCACCCGGCTGTGTCCCTGTGTGCCCTGCCCTGGGTGCTGTGGCAGGGGGGGTGGGCTGGATGAGCCTCTTCTGAGCCCTGCCAGGCTGTGATGCCACTCTGTGAAGGGACCCAGGGTGAGATGTGGTGGTGCCAAAGCCTGGTGCCGCTGGCTGCTGCCCACCAGCTGTGCAAACAGGTGAGGAGGGGGTGGTGCAGAATCAGCAGGGGCGGCCGGGGGGGTACACACAGCAGAGGTGAGGGTCTCCCCTTTGCTGCCGGCAAGCAGGAGGAGCTGCAGCCGGGGCCGGGCGCTGCACAGCGGCAACCGGGCTCCCAAAGTGCCAGCGGCCCCGAGACGGCGCTGGCAGCAGGGCTGGCACCAGCAGCCCTCCCCCCACCCCCCGCACCCCCCCCTCGCAGTTGTCTGCCTGCTCCTTCCAACTGCTTGTCACTTCGGGGAGAGATGGATGGGGAGGCGCTGGCCAGGGTCCCTTCCCCACCTCCCCGGCCCCCCTCGGGTGCCCAAGCCCAGCCAGAAGCCACCTCCACATCTGGGCCGCCCCTGCTCCGCCACCCGGAGCGCCCCGGGGGCCGCGTCCCCAGCTCAGGGCATGGCCGGGGCGGGGGGCTGCGGGACCAGGGGGCAGGGGGCTGGGCGGCCGGGGGACCCCGGGAGCGCTGGGCGATGCGGCCGCGGGGGCTGCGGGAGCTGCCAGCCCCTTGATTGGCGCAGCGGGGGACGAATGCCACAGCTGAGACGGGCCCAGGCTACCTGAAGGACCCTGCGTGTCCTCAGGTTTCACTCATGACCATCTGACAGCAGCTGCAGCTGCTCTGCCAACAGGCACTCGCGCAGCCAAAGCCTCCAAGGAGTCGAAGGAGAGGGAAATTCTGGCCCTGAAAGGTCTCTCCTTGGGATTTTGCTCTCTCCACCCGACAGTAAGTACTGGGTTCAGCCCCGGGCCGCCAGGCAAGGTCCGCGGGGTCTCGGACGCCCCCAGGTTCGTCGTTCTGGCTGTGCTTGGAGCGCTGCAAGCGAGGGCAGGAGCTCGGCTGGCGGAGTGCTGGAGCTGGCCGGCAGCAAGACGGTGCCCGTGGTCCCCGGGGTGGCGTTCCGGGCTGCGGGCACCTGCCGGACCCCCCCCGTGCGGAAGGCAGCCTGCGAGAGGGGGAGAAAGTGGCTGCAAAGGTGCAGGCAGGGCGCGGGGGGGCAGGTGGCAGCAGCCAGCAGAGCCTGGGTGGCCACAGACCTGCTGCTGGCCTGCGAGGGGGCGGCAGGGATGTGACAAGCCACCGGTTTCTGAGGCACCTTCCCGCCCGGAGGAAGGGAGCCGCAGGCAGGGCTTCAAAGTCACCAGTCCCCTCGCTCCTGGCTTCTCCTCCTGGGGAGCTAAATATAAACCTCAGCTTGGCCAAGCCAAGGTTGCAGGAAAGGTCTGGGGGGGGGGGGGGGGGGGAGGCTCTGCAGTGTCTCCTTTCGGGAAGGTGCCTGTCCCCACGGAGCCCCTGACCCCCCTGGGGCAGAGAGAGGGACCCCCACGGTGAGCAGGGGGAGGTGGGAGCCCTCTGTGAGCGGCAGTGATGCTGATGGGGTGGCTGGGAGGCCGTTGCTCCCTCCTTTGCATGCAGCAGCTGTGGGGTGCTGAAGGTTTGGGGGTGCCAGGGGGGCAGGGTGAGCCCAGTGCGAGGTTCCTTAGGCCACCCAGAGAGAGGCAGTGCCGGGGGGGGCTTGGCTCAGTCTCAGGGTGCTGAAGCCCCCGTGTGCTGAGGTGGCTGCGTGGGGCTGGGCAAAGCTGGGCAAAGCTCTGCACCCCCAGCCTTGCTCTGGGGCTGACCCAGAGGCAAGCAGCCCCCTTGATGTCCCCCCCCCATCCCTTGCAGCAGCAACCATGGCCAGATCCTGTGTTGCTCCCTGGCGCTGGTGCTGAGCTGCAGGGTGGAGGCTGTGGATGAGCAGAAGAGTTTCCTCCCCTGCCCACACCGCTGCTGGCTCGAGGCACAGAACTGTTTAGGTGGGGAAAGCCCTTTCAGATCCTCCAGTCCAGCCAGGCACCACCTCTGCCAAGCCTGGTGCCAAGCCACGGCCCTCAGCACCACGGTTCTGCCTCTTTGAAGCACCCCCAGGGATGGGCATTGCACCACCTCCCTGGGCAGCCTGTGCCAGTCTCTGAGAACCCTTTCAGCGAAGAAGTTTCTCCTCATGTCCAACCTGAACCTCCCCTGGGGCAGCCTGAGGCTGCTTCCTCTTCTCTTGTGGCTGGGAGCAGAGCCCAACCCCCAGCTGCCTCCAGCCTCCTCTCAGGGAGCTGGAGAGAGCAAGGAGGTCTCCCTCAGCCTCCTCTTCTGCAGGCTGCACACCCCCAGCTCCCTCAGCTGCTCCTCCCCAGCCCTGCTCTGCAGTGTGAGAGCCCAGGCTGGGCACACAGGGAGCAAAATGCACTGCAAGAGATCCATCAGGGGGCCACAATTCCATCAATCCCTGGGGCCAGTCCTGTCAGACAGGGGAGATCCTGCAGTGGGCCCTGGATCTGCCCCCTCTAGTCCTTGCTGGGAAGATATCTGATGTTCAGAGCGCTGCTGAGCTTGGCAGAGCCCTCTGAGCTCATCCAGGCTAACCTCTCACCCAGAGCTCGCTGCTGCTGCTGCTGAGCCACTGCCACTGCAGCTTTCAAACACCTCCAGGGCTGGGGACTCCACCACCTCCCTGGGCAGCCTGGGGCAGTGCCTGAGAACCCTTGCTGGAAAGAAATTGCTCCTAGCATCTAACCTGAGCCTCCCCTGGCACAAAGGTTTGAGGGCACAAGGGCAGATTTAGGGCAGGCTTAGGTTGAAGAGCAGAGCCCAGGGCTGGGCTGGCTCTGCTCATATCTAAGCAGCCTTTCTGGGGAGTGCAGCAGGGTCTGGTGAGCATCATGCAGGGGGAAAGGGCTTCATGGAGCTGCTCAGGCAGCTGCACTTGGGGGAACTTGCTGGATTTGGGGGTAGGACAGCAAGGGGCAGCAAGTAACAGTGAGCCTCCACCCAGTGCCACTCTGTGTGTGCAGCAGGTTGGACTCCTGGGGTCATTCCAGTGCCTGAAGGAGGCTCCAGGAGAGCTGGGGAGGGACTTGGGACAAGGGCTGGGAGTGCCAGGATGAGGAACAATGGTTTGAGCTGGGAGAGGGGAGACTGAGACTGGAGATGAGGAAGAAATTGTTGAGAGTGAGGCTGGGGAGACTCTGGCACAGGCTGCCCAGGGAGGCTGTGGCTGTCCCCTCCCTGGAGGTGCTCCAGGCCAGGCTGGATGAGGCCTTGAGCAAGCTGGGCTGGTGTGAGGTGTCCCTGCCCATGGCAGGGGGTTGGCATTGGATGAGTTTTGAGGTCCCTTCCAACCCATTCTGTGACTGCATGAATCTGTTTGTATGGAGGGGAGGATGATGGAGAAGGTGGAAGGTGCTGCAGGGAGTTATGAGGGCAAAGATCCCAGGGAGGTGTTGGGAAGGGTCCTCATCCTCCCTGCCTGTCCAGCTGCCTCCTCCCTTGGTCATTCACACAGCCCTTGGGAATAGCTTTCCTTGAATCCCCCTCCTGCAGATCCCCGTGGATGTGAATGAGATCCCTTGGGAGCTGAAGGACAGGAGTGGAGGTGTGGGGCTGAGCACAGGGAGGGCTCTGATGGCTGCAGGTGCCCCACGCTGCTCCTGGTTTGTATGGGACACTGGGATAGAGAGGCTGTGAGGGGAAAATGGAGCTCCCCAGCCCCAGGGTGCTGCAGGAGCCCTCATGTTACCAATCCCACAGGAGCATCAGGTCTGGGACCTGCTCCCAGGGCGGCTTGTTGGTGGCCCAAATGGCAGCTGGTGTGGCCATGTCTCTCCTGGGGCTGTTTAGCCTGAAGAAGAGGAGGCCCAGAGGAGACCTCACTGCTCTCTACAGCTCCCTGAGAGGAGGCTGGAGGTTGGAGGCCATTGTTGGCTTCTTCTCCCAAGTAACTAAGGACAGGACAAGAGGGAATGGCCTCAGGCTGCACCAGGGGAGGCTTAGGCTGGAGGTCAGGAAGAATTTCTTAGGGTGCTGAGGGGTGGGAAGAGGCTGCCCGGGGGGTTGGTGGAGTCCCCATGCCTGGAGGTGCTCCCAGAGTGAGTGGATGTGGCACTCTGGGAGGTGTTCTGGTGGCCATGGGGTGCTGGGTGGAAGGCTGGAGCCGCTGATCCCGGAGGGCTTTTCCCCGCGGTCCCTGGGAGGTGTCTGCATCGCCGCTCGCCACCCCCCGGGGCCGGGCGGACTCCGCGGCTCGTCCCAGCCCCACAGCACCCTCCCTTCCCCCACGCCGTCCCCTTCCTGCCTTCCCAGCACCGGCTCAGATCGGTTCCAAGCCTGACATGGGAGCTGCTGGCAGGGAGGAGCAGGAGCTTTGGATGACACCCGAGTGCAGCCGGTGGGCAGTGGGCAAGCGCAGGGTCCTCCCTTTAACCCTTCCCTGCCCGCCCGAGCCTCCAGCCCCGCCCAAACCCACCCCCACTCCCACCCCCACCCCCACTAACCCCCTGCAGCCCCCTGCCCCGCCGTCCCCTGCCCGTCCAGCCCCCGGCGGGGGTCCGCAGGGGCGGAGGGGAGGTGGGGCTGGGGTCGCGCTCCCCCCGGGCGGCGCCGGAGCCCCGGCCGCAGGCAGGAGGGGGGCAGCGCGTTGCTGCAGGATGGTGCAACCTCCTATTTCCATCTGTGGCCGCGGAGAGTATCCGAGGACTTCACAGCTCCCAGCCCCTGAGTGCCACCCACCCCCCCCCCCCCCCAGCTCCCGGCACATCCGAGGTACCCTCGGCAGGGCTGAGCCTGAGCAGGCTTCGAGGTGGCTCAGCCCCGGAGAACTCGGGGCGAGAGCAGCCCCGGGGCTGCAGGAGCTCGGTCTCCAGGGGGCTTAGGGGCTGGGGGCAGGAGTGGAGGCACTTCTGCAGGGCACAGCCTGGGGAGGGGGGGTTAGTGGTTTGAGTCCCCACAGGGAGGTTAGTGCCCCCTTGGAATGGAATAGGAATGGAATGGGATAGGATAGGAATAAAATAGGAATAGAGTAGGATAGGATAGGAATAAAATAGGAGCAGAGCAGAATAGATAGGATAGGATAGGATAGGATAGGATAGGATAGGATAGGATAGAATAGAATAGAATAGAATAGAATAGAATAGAATAGAATAGAATAGAATAGAATAGAATAGAATAGAATAGAATAGAATAGAATAGAATAGAATAGACCAGACCTGACCAGGTTGGAAAAGACCTTCAAGGATTTGTGGCCACATCTGGAGTCCTGTGTCCAGCTCTGGGCTCCCCAGCTCCAGAGAGACAGAGAACTGCTGGAGAGAGGCCAGTGGGGGCTACAAAGCTGCTGAGGGGCCTGGAGCAGCTCTGGGAGCAGCAAAGGCTGAGAGCCCTGGGGCTGAGAGCCTGGAGCAGAGCAGCCCCAGAGGGGAGCTGAGCAATGCTCAGCAAGAGCTAAAGGCTGGGGGGCAAGAGGCTGGGGCCAGGCTCTGCTCAGTGGTTCCCAGGGACAGGACAAGGGGCAAGAGGCACAAAGTGGCACCCAGGAGGTTCCATCTGAACAGGAGGAGAAACTTCTTTGGTGTGAGGCTGCTGGAGGCCTGGAGCAGGCTGCCCAGAGAGTTTGTGGAGCCTCCTGGTGTGGAGAGCTTCCAACCCCCCCTGGGCATTGTGCTCCTGGGCAAGTTGCTGTGGGTGCCCTGCCGGAGCAGGGGGTTGCACTGGAGGATCTCCAGAGGTGCTTCCCAGCCCCCAGCATGCTGGGATTCAGTGCCTGTGATTTGGCTCTCCAAAGGAAGGCAGCAATGACAGAGGCTCAGCTGCACCTTTGCAAGGAGCTGTGCTCAGGGAGCAGCAGGGTTTGGTGCAGAGCACCCAGCCCACAGCACCCAGCCCAGCTGGGACTCTGGGTCACATCCTTCTCCTGCTCTGTGTAAAGCCCCTGAGCACCAGCACAGCCCTTGGTTTGTGGCTGCCCTTGTGGCTTTGACCAACCTGGGACCAAAGGCTGGCCAAAATGATCCCTGGGGTTCCTCCCAAGCTGTATTCTGTAATGCTGACAACTTGGGGGAGCCTGATGGCACCTGGAGAGCATGAACCTGGTGTAGCATAGAATTGTCAGGGTTGGAAGGGACCTCAAGGCTCAGCCAGCTCCAACCCCCTGCCATGCCCAGGGACACCTCACACCACAGCAGGTTGCTCACAGCTACCTCCAGCCTGGCTGCAAACACCTCCAGGCAGGAGGCTTCCACCACCTCCCTGGGCAGCCTGTGCCAGGCTCTCACCACCCTCCTGGGCAACAACTTCTTCCTCACAGCCAATCTCAATCTCCCACTTCTAGTTCTGCTCCATCCCCCCCAGTCCTATCCCTCCCTGACACCCTCAGAAGTCCCTCCCCAGCTTGCTTGCAGCCCCCTGCAGATCCTGGAAGGCCACCAGAAGGTCTCCTGGGAGCCTTCTCCTCTCCAGCCTGCACAACCCCAACTCCCTCAGGCTGTGCTCACAGCAGAGCAGCTCCAGCCCTCTGCTCCTCCTCCTGGCCCTTCCCTGGACACCTTTCAGCCCCTCCAGATCCTTCCTGGCACAGAGGCTCCAGCACTGGCCCCAGAGCTCCAGCTGTGGTCTCAGCAGAGCAGAGCAGAGGGGCAGAATCCCCTCCCTCCTCCTGCTGCTCTTGTTGCAGCCACTCCATCTGCTCTGGCTGGGGAGAGGCCCCCAGCAGTGCTGGGCTGGCCCTGGGGTTGTTCTCCAGGGGCTTTCCCCAGTCCATCCCTTCAGGGGGGAGCTGCAGGCAGCAGAGCTTCACCCAGCTCCTCAGGGTGATGGATGCGGCTTGGAAGCATCCCACATTCCTGCTGGAGCAGTTGGCTTGGGCCACATTGCAGCCAGAGGGACAAAACACACCCAGAGGAGGGTCAAAACCCATGGTGGTGACAGGAGTCAGCACAGGAGGAAGTGTCATTAACAGGAGCCTGCAGTGCTCACCAGGCTCAGAGGGCCAGAGGCTGGAGTCTGAGCCACCTTGCCCAGGGGACTTCCCAGCTGAGCACTTCAAAGCCCCAGGGCTTCAAGGGATGGTGGTGGAGAAGGAGGGATGGGTTTTCCTCTGGGTCTTCTGAGCCCACCACTCTCTGAAGGCAGACTGGGGAAGGGCTTGGGCTGCATCTCAGTATTCAGTATCACTAAGGTTGGAAGAGACCTCAAAGATCATCAAGTCCAACCTGTCCCCACAGCTCTCCCTGCTCTTGTGACAGCTTTCATAGATTGACAGAGTGGTTTGGGTTGGAAGGGATCCTAAAGTCCATCCAGCTCCAACCCCCCTGCCATGGGCAGGGACACCCCACACTAGATCAGCCTGGCCACAGCCTCAGCCAGCCTGGCCTTAAACACCTCCAGGGCTGGGGCCTCAACCACCTCCCTGCACAACCCAGTCCAGGGTCTCACCACTCTCATGGTGAAGAACTTCCTCCTCCCCTCCAGCCTCAATCTCCCCACCTCCAGCTTCATTCCATTCCCCCTAGTCCTATCACTCCCTGAGAGCCTGAGCAGTCCCTCCCCAGCCTTCCTGGAGCCCCCTTCAGATCCTGGAAGGCCACAATGAGGTCACCTCAGAGCCTTCTCTTCTCCACACTGAACAGCCCCAACTCCTTCAGTCTGTCCTCACAGCAGAGCAGCTCCAGCCCTCTGCTCCTCCTCCTGGCCCTGCTCTGGACACCTTCCAGCACCTCCACATCCCTCTTGCCATAGGGGCTCCAGAGCTGGAGGCAGGACTCCAGGTGGGGTCTCCCCAGAGCTGAGCAGAGGGGGAGAATCACCTCCCCTGCCCTGCTGGCCACACTTCTGCTGCTGCAGCCCAGGCTCTGCTTGGCTTTCTGGGCTGCAAGTGCAGACTGAGAGCTCCTGCTGAGCTTCTCCTCCCCCAGCACCCCCAAGGCTCTCTCCTCAGGGCTGCTTTCCAGCCAGTCCCTGCCCAGCCTGGATTTGTGCCTGGGGTTGCCTCCAGCCAGCTGCAGGACCCTGCCCTTGCTCTTGTTGCACCTCCTGAGCTTGGCTTGTGCCCACCTCTCCAGCCTGCCCAGCTCCCTCTGGATGGATCCCTTCCCTCCAGCTGTCTGCTGCCCCACACAGCTTGGTGTCATCAGCAACCCTGCTGAGGCTGCACTCAGTGCCACTGTCCATGGCACCCACAGGGATGTTGAACAAGCCTGGGCCCAGGGCTGATCCCTGAGGGACTCTGCTTGTCCCTGGCCTCCCCTGGGCCATGGAGCCATGGACAGCCACTCTTTGGGTGCTGCCATCAAGCCAGTTCCTCATCCATCTAGTGATCACCCATCACACCCATGTGTCACCAGCCTGGAGACCAGGATGTGGTGCGGGACAGTGTCGAAGGCTTTGCTCAGGTCCAGGTAAATGACATCAGTTGCTCTCCCCTCATCTATTAATTTTGTCACCTGCTCATAGAAGGCCACCAGGTTGGTCAGGCAGGATTTGCCCTTGGCAAAGCCATGCTGACTGCTCCCAATCACCTCTTCACTATTCTTTTGAGCGAGCAGTGACTCCAGGAGGATCTGCTCCATGATCTTTCCAGGCACAGAGGTGAGACTGACTGGCCTGGAGTTCCCTGGTTCCTCCTTCTTGCCCTTTTTGAAGATGGGGGCAATGTTTCCCCTTTTCCAGTCTGTGGGGACTGCCCCAGACTGCCATGACTTTTGAAATATAATAGAGAGGGGTTTAGCAACCTCATCTGCCAGTTCTCTCAGTACCCGTGGGTGTACCCCGTCGGGTCCCATGGACTTGAACACTTTCAGGTTCTTCAGGTGATCACCAACCTGATCTGCACTTACAATGGGCAGTTCTTCCTCCCCATCCCTGGCATTGTCTTCCATAACATCAGGAGTGTGGCTAGAGGCCCTTGCAGTGAAGACTGAGGTAAAGAAGTTATTGAGTACCTCAGCCTTTTCCTCATCACTTGTGGCCATGTCACCATTTTCCTTTCTGAGGGGGCCCACACCTTCCCAATTGCTCCTCAAGGGCAACCTAAACCTCCCCTCGGGCAACTTGAGGTTGTTTCCTCTTGTCCTTTTGCTTGTCCCTTGGGAGCAGAGCCCAACCCCCAGCTGGCTCCAGCCTCCTTGCAGGGAGCTGTGGAGAGCACTGAGGTCTCCTCTCAGCCTCCTCTTCTCCAGGCTAAACACCCCCAGCTCCCTCAGCTGCTCCTCCCCAGCCCTGCTCTCCACGCCCTTCACCAACCTCATTGTCCATCTCTGGATCCCCTCCAGCCCCTTGGAGTGAGTGACCCAAATCTGAAGCAGTGCTGGAGGTGGACAGATGGCTTGCAGCAGCACTTGAGATGCCTATAACTGAAAGCACATCCCTGAGCTGTGACTCAGCCCCCAACCCTCCAGGCCCAGCTGGTCCCCCTTGCACCATCCTGCCCCACCCTGCCTGTCCTCATGGGGATAAATAAAGGAGGGCTGGAGAGGGCTGAGCTGCACTGTGTGCCTCTGGTGCTGGAGGGGGAAAAGTTGTGTGCCCCAGGAGGACTTCTTCTCCCAGGCAAGCAGCAGCAGAACAAGAGGACACAGTCTCAAGCTGTGCCAGGGGAGGTTCAGGCTGGAGGTGAGGAGAAAGTTCTTCACTGAGAGAGTTGTTGGCCACTGGGATGTGCTGCCCAGGGAGGTGGTGGAGTCCCCATCCCTGGAAGTGTTCAAGAAGGGATTGGATGTGGCACTTGGTGCCATGGT
Source organism: Melanerpes formicivorus (assembly GCF_026170545.1). Taxonomy (NCBI): domain Eukaryota; kingdom Metazoa; phylum Chordata; class Aves; order Piciformes; family Picidae; genus Melanerpes; species Melanerpes formicivorus. The sequence goes on along the minus strand of NW_027142465.1, from coordinate 1,379,517 downwards.
TGAGTTGTCAGGAGGTGCTGGGTGACAGCTTGGACTTGATGAGCTCTGAGGTGTTTTCCAGCCTGGTTGATTCTGTGACTTGGGGGGCAGTAAACAAGGAGGGCTGAGCTAGGGGAGCAGAGACAAGGGGATGCAGGGTGTGTGCAAGCTGTGCCAGGGGAAGTGCAGGCTGGAGGTGAGGAGAAAGTTCTTCCCAGAGAGAGTTGTTGGCCACTGGGATGTGCTGCCCAGGGAGGTGGTGGAGTCCCCATCCCTGGAGGTGTTCAAGAGGGGATTGGATGTGGCACTTGGAGCCATGGTTGAGTTGTCAGGAGGTGCTGGGTGACAGCTTGGACTTGATGATCTTTGAGGTCTTTTCCAGCCTTGGTGATTCTGTGATGCAAGGGGCTGCAGGAGGATGTGTGCAAGGGGCTGGGAAGGCTCAGGAAGGGGCTGCTCCTTCCAGAGGACAGGTCAGGACTCAATGCTTCCATCCCTGGCCTTGCAGAGTGGCTTAGTCCTTCCTCACCTCTTCTCTCCAGCCCATAGCACAGAATCAGCCAGGCTGGAAAAGACCTCAGAGATCATCAGCTCCAGCCTGTCCCCCAACACCTCCTGACTGTTAAGCCATGGCTGCATGGGCACAGCTTTTCTGCTCTGCAGATCCCAGAGGAAGCTCCCACCTTGCTCAGTTGAAATGTGGCCACTAAAACCCTTTAGGAGCTGGCCAAGCTGCAGTGGCTTAGCCAGGCTGACTGCAGGGCAGTGCTCTCCTCAGGCAAAACAGAGAGGCAGGTGGGGTCTAAAGGCAGCTTTGAAACGATTCTCCTCTATAGATCATGACTTGGGACCTGCTGGCAGGGCTGGCTCTGGCTAACCAGAGCAGAGGAGAGGCTGAGGGAGCTGGGGTTGCTTAGCCTGGAGAAGAGGAGGCTCAGGGGAGACCTTCTTGCTCTCTGCAACTCCCTGCAGGGAGGTTGTAGCCAGGTGGGGGTTGGTCTCTTCTGCCAGGCAAGCAGCAGCAGAACAAGAGGACACAGTCTCAAGCTGTGCCAGGGGAGGTTTAGGCTGGAGGTGAGGAGAAAGTTCTTCCCAGCAAGAGAGATTGGCCATGGGAATGTGCTGCCCAGGGAGGTGGTGGAGTCCCCATCCCTGGAGGTGCTCAAGAGGGGATTGGATGTGGCACTTGGAGCCATAGTTGGGTTGTCAGGAGGGGTTGGGTGACAGCTTGGGCTTGCTGAGCTCTTTTCCAACCTTACTGATTCCATGAGCCTCTCATTTTGTTCTGCAGGCAGCAGAGAATGCTGCTAGAGGCAGGGGATGGGAAAGGAAAGATCCTGGAGCCCTGATGGGTTTGGGCTGTGTGTCCCAGAGGCTGCTTCCCCAAGCTGCTGGGTGCTGGCTCATCTCCCCCAGTGTTATCTGCTCCCAGCTGTAAGCATGTGGGTCACCTCCTTGGGTTGTCCCAGAGCTGATTGCTCACTGCTTTTGGTCCATGGGAGCTCTGTTTCCATGCTAATCCCTGCTGAAGGGAGTCCTCTGGGCTGGGCATCAGCTGGCTCTGCTGTACCTTGGTGAGAGAAGAGGAGTTGCCCTTACTGCTGACCATTCTGCTTGGTCTCTGCCCTGGACTTGTCTCCAGATTGGGCTCCTCTGGGCTCTTTCCAGAGCATCTCCTGTTAAGAGGATGAATCTTGAGGGCAGGCTTGCAGATGGCTAAGGACAGCTCCTCAGGATGAGTTTAGTTTGGCTGCAATGCTGCAGGTGCTCAGAGGGTGCAGCTGCTGGCTCCCAACCTGCTCTGGTGCCTGCAGAGCTGGCAGCAGCTCCTCCCCTGGGGGTGCCTGCAGAGCTGGCAGCAGCTCCTCCCCTGGGGGTGCCTGCAGAGCTGGGGTCTCTCAGGAGCAGCAGCTCCTCCCCTGGGGGGGCCTGCAGAGCTGGGGTCTCCCAGGAGCAGCAGCTCCTCACTTGGCACACCTCAGCCTTGCCTCTCTTTGGTAACCCAGTCCTGAGCATGAGGGGGCAAGAAGTGCACCTCTCTGGGCTTAACCAATGGTTTGGAGGACTCTGGGTTTGCAGCTGCCCTGGGGGAGGAGGAGCAGAGCCCTGGAGCCGCCCGGGGCCGCGGGGCCGGAGCCCTGCAGCTGCATGGGTTGGCAGGATGGGGCAGGCTCAGAGCCAGCCTGTGTCCCCCCCAGCCCCATGCTTGCACACAGCAGCTGAGGAAGCCTTTCTCCTTCCTCCCAGGAGGTTATTTTCTGTGCAGTGATGAAGTTTCAGTTCTGGCTGAGGTGGTTCTCCATGGAGACTCAGAGAGGATGCTGCCCCTTCTCTCTGCCCTGCTTATACAGAGCCTATTAGGCAGCATCTCTGGTACCTTCCAAACCAACCCCCCAGCTCCCCCCCCCAGCTCTTTGGGAGGCTGCTGATTCGTTTGTGTGGCCTCATGGCAGCAAAAATGTCTGAGGAAAGCGAGTTGCTCTGAGGGAAGCCAAGTGGTGCTGAGCAGGGAGCTGCTCCCAGCTGCCTGCTGCTGAACTGGGAGGGGGAGAGATGCTGATCCATGGAGTGGGGCTGGAGATGAGCAGCAGCAGCTCAGGTGTGCCACAGGCAGGAGGAGCTGGTCACAGATTCACTCCCACCATGGGTTGGGTTGGAAGGGACCTCAAGGATGTTCAACATCCCTGTGGGTGCCATGGAGAGTGGCACTGAGTGCAGCCTCAGCAGGGTTGCTGATGACACCAAGCTGTGTGGGGCAGCAGACAGCTGGAGGGAAGGGATCCATCCAGAGGGAGCTGGGCAGGCTGGAGAGGTGGGCACAAGCCAACCTCAGGAGGTTCAACAAGAGCAAGGGCAGGGTCCTGCAGCTGGCTGGAGGCAATCCCAGGCACAAATGCAGGCTGGGCAGGGACTGGCTGGAAAGCAGCCCTGAGGAGAGAGCCTTGGGGGTGCTGGGGGAGGAGAAGCTCAGCAGGAGCTCTCAGTGTGCACTTGCAGCCCAGAAAGCCAAGCAGAGCCTGGGCTGCAGCAGGAGAAGTGTGGCCAGCAGGGCAAGGGAGGTGATTCTCCCCCTCTGCTCAGCTCTGGGGAGACCCCACCTGGAGTCCTGCCTCCAGTTCTGGAGCCCCTATGACAACAGGGATGTGGAGGTGCTGGAAGGTGTCCAGAGCAGGGCCAGGAGGAGGAGCAGAGGGCTGGAGCTGCTCTGCTGTGAGGACAGACTGAAGGAGTTGGGGCTGTTCAGGCTGGAGAAGAGAAGGCTCTGAGGTGACCTCATTGTGGCCTTCCAGGATCTGCAGGGGGCTCCAAGAAGGCTGGGGAGGGACTGCTCAGGCTCTGAGGGAGTGATAGGACTAGGGGGAATGGAATGAAGCTGGAGGTGGGGAGATTGAGGCTGGAGGGGAGGAGGAAGTTCTTGCCCATGAGAGTGGTGAAGCCCTGCAATGGGTTGTGCAGGGAGGTGGTTGAGGCCCCAGCCCTGGAGGTGTTTAAGGCCAGGCTGGCTGAGGCTGTGGCCAGGCTGATCTAGTGTGGGGTGTCCCTGCCCATGGCAGGGGGGTTGGGACTGGCTGATCCTTGTGGTTCCTTCCAACCCTTACTGATATTAGGATACTAAGAATCTCTTCCTCATCTCCAGTCTGAGTCTACCCTGCTCAGGCTTCAGTCCATGCCTCCCTCTCCCCCAAACCAGCATCCTGCTGCCAAGCAGCAGCTCCTCCATGCACTGAAGCCTTCCAGGCTGCTGCTCAGCACCTGCCCCTGCCAAAGCCTCAGGACCAATAGCTCAGCTGGAGTCCATCACTGAAGATGACAACAAAGAGCTGCTCAGAGAGCTTGTGGGCACAGCTCCAGTGGCAGGGAAGCAAACAGGCAAGGGTCTGGGCTCTGGTGGGCCCCAGGTGCTGGGGGGAGTTGGGGCAGTGCCCAGGGCAGTGCCCAGAGGGGATTGGTGCCTGGGGCAGTGCCCAAAGCAGTGCCCAGGGGTGCCCCGTGCCTGGGGAATTGCCCAGAGCTGTGCCTGGAGTGAGCAGTGCCCAGGGCAGCACCCAGGGGTGTCCCGTGCTTGGGGCAGTGCCCAGGGGTGAGCAGTGCCCAGGGGTGAGCAGTGCCCAGAGCAGTGCCTGGGGATGAGCAGTGCCCAGAGCAGTGCCTGGGGGTGCCCTGTGCCTGGGGCAGTGCCCAGGGGTGAGCAGTGCCCAGAGCAGCACCCATGGGTGCCCTGTGCTTGGGGCAGTGCCCAGGGGTGAGCAGTGCCCAGAGCAGTGCCTAGGGGTGCCCTGTGCCTGAGGCAGCACCCGGGGTGAGCAGTGCCCAGAGCAGCACCCCAGGGTGCCCCGTGCCTGGGGCAGTGCCCAGAGCAGTGCCTAGGGGTGCCCTGTGCCTGAGGCAGCACCCGGGGTGAGCAGTGCCCAGAGCAGCACCCAGGGGTGCCCCGTGCCTGGAGAAGTGCCCAGAGCAGTGCCTAGGGGTGCCCTGTGCCTGAGGCAGCACCCGGGGTGAGCAGTGCCCAGAGCAGTGCCTGGGGGTGAGCAGTGCCCAGAGCAGCACCCCAGGGTGCCCCGTGCCTGGGGCAGTGCCCAGGGGTGAGCAGCACCCAGGGTGAGCAGTGCCCAGAGCAGCACCCCGGGGTGCCCCTGCCCTGTGCAGCACGTGTTGCTGGCCCCCCACTGCCTCTGCCTGCTGGAGGTGCGAGGAGCCTGACCTGGGTTCTTTATAGTGGCTGCTGCAGGCTGCCAGGCTGTGCCCCGGGGCTGCCCACCCCTGCCCCGGGGCCTGGGGGGCACTGGTCCCAGTGGGAGCTGCCTCAGTGCCACGGTGGGCCCCAGGCTGTGCTGCCTTACACTGGTGTCTCACTGGGGAGGAGAGATGCTGAGCAGAGCACCCTGCAGAGCCTAAACCTTTGCCTCCTGGCTCCTTCTCCCCTGGGAGGTGCTGATGGAGCTGGGATGCTGCTGGCTTTGGGGCTCTGGTGTGCAGGAGCTCCACAGCAAGGCCAGGCTGGATGAAGCCTTGAGCTGAACCTGCCATGGAGAGTGGCACTGAGTGCAGCCTCAGCAGGGTTGATGACACCAAGCTGTGTGGTGCTGCTGACAGCTGGAGGGAAGGGATCCATCCAGAGGGACCTGGACAGGCTGCAGAGCTGGGCCCAGGACAGCCTCAGGAGGTTCAACAAGACCAAGGCCAAGGTCCTGCAGCTGGGGCAGGGCAATCCCAGGCACTGATAGAGGCTGGGCAGGGACTGGCTGGAGAGCAGCCCCAAAGAAAAGGCCTTGGGGGTGCTGGGGGAGGAGAAGCTCAGCAGGAGCCAGCAGGGAGCACTTGCAGCCCAGAGAGCCAAGCAGAGCCTGGGCTGCAGCAAGAGAAGTGTGGCCAGCAGGGCCAGGGAGGGGATTCTGCCCCTCTGCTCCACTCTGCTGAGACCACAGCTGCAGCTGTGGGGCCAGCTCTGGAGCCTCTGTGCCAGGAAGGGTCTGGAGGGGCTGGAAGGTGCCCAGAGCAGGGCCAGGAGGAGGAGCAGAGGGCTGGAGCTGCTCAGCTTTAGGGTCCCCAACCAACCCTATGAATCTATTCCAGCACAGCATCAGTTGTGCTGCCCTGGGAGTGCTGCCCTGGGAGTGCTGCCCTGGGAGTGCTGCCCTGGGAGTGCTGCCCTGGGAGTGCTGCCCTGGGAGTGCTGCTTGGACTTGATCATCTTAAAGGTCTCTTCCAACCAAAGCAATTCTGTGGTTCCATTTGTGTTCCAGGGCACTGGGCTCTGCTCTGCCACAAGCTGCTGGTCATGAGCCAAACAGGTTCAGAGATTCACAGAATGGGTTGGCTTGGAAGGGACCTTCAAGATCATCCAGTTCCAGCCCCCTGCCATGGGCAGGGACACCTCCCCCCAGCCCAGGCTGCTCAAGGCCTCATCCAACCTGACCTTCAACACCTACAGGGAGAGGACATCCACAGCCTACCTGGGTGACCTGTGCCAGTATCTCCCCACCCTCAATCTAAACAATTCCTTCCTCCTCTCCAGTCTCAGTCTCCCCTCTCCCAGCTCAAAGCCACTGTTCCTCATCCTGGCACTCCCAGCCCTTGTCCCAAGTCCCTCCCCAGCTCTCCTGGAGCCCTTCAGGTACTGGAAGGCTGCTCTGAGGTCTCCCTGGAGCCTTCTCTTCTTCAGACTGAACATCCCCAACTCCCTCAGCCTGTTCCCACAGGGGAATTTCTCCAGCCTCTGATCATCCCTGTGGCCTACTCTGGACCCTCTCTGGCAGCTCCAGGTCCTTCCTGTGCTGGGGGCCCCAGAGCTGGAGGCAGTGCTGCAGCTGGGCTCTGAGCAGAGGGCAGAATCCCCTCCCTGTGCTGCTGCTCTCCCTGCTCTGGCTGCAGCCCAGCACTCAGCTGGCTCTGGGCTGCCAGGGACCACTGCTGGCTCCTGGGGAGTTTGTCACCAACTGACACTCCCAAGGCCTTCTCCTGCAGGCTGCTCTCCAGGCACTCCTCACCCACCAGGTATAGAGGAGGAGCTGAGGGCAGGTGTCTCAAAGCAAGAACCTTTCTGGTCTCTAGGAAGCCCTTTTTGTAGGTGTAGCAGCAGCAGGCAGCCTGGGTGCAGCCACCTCTCTGGTCCCCACTTTGCTCTCTCCACCCTTCCCTGTTCTTTGCTCCTTTCAACCCTTTCAGATGCTCAGCTGCTCGGTGGAGCCACTCTTATCTCTCCCCTATGGCTCATCCTATTCCTGTCTGGGGAGGCATCCTGATCTCTGTAACGTTAGAAAGTGCCATTATTGCCTGGCTTTTTCGTGCAAGATAAGGCTTTAACCCTTTCCCCTCAGGAGCAGAGCCACCCAGCACTGCCTGTTAGACCTGTGCCTTTCAGAGCTGTGGAGTGGGGTAGAGTGGAATGAGATGGGATGGGATAGGATAGGATAGAATAGGATGGAATGGGATGGGATGGGATGGAATGGAATGGAATGAACCAGGTTGGAAAAGACCTCAGAGACCATCAAGTCCAACCTGTCACCCAGCACCATCTGATCAACTCAACCATGGCACCAAGGGCCTCATCCAGGCTCCTCCTAAACACCTCCAGGGATGGGGACTCCACCACCTCCCTGGGCAGCACATCCCAATGGCCAATCTCTCTTGCTGGGAAGAATTTCTTCCTAACCTCCAGCCTGAACCTCCCCTGGCACAGCTTGAGACTCTGTCCTCTTGTTCTGCTGCTGCTTGCCTGGCAGAAGAGACCAACCCCCAGCTGGCTCCAACCTCCCTGCAGGGAGTTGGAGAGAGCAAGAAGGTCTCCCCTGAGCCTCCTCTTCTGCAGGCTAAGCAACCCCAGCTCCCTCAGCCTCTCCTCATAGGCCTCTGAGCTCCTCTGGCTGAGGAAGCTCTTGCTTGGAGCACCTCATGTTGCTTGCCCAAGGTGCAATGGACCTCTGGGTGTGTTTTGTCCCTCTGGCTGCAATGTGGCCCAAGCCAACTGCTCCAGCAGGAATGTGGGATGCTTCCAAGCCGCATCCATCACCCTGAGGAGCTGGGTGAAGCTCTGCTGCCTGCAGCTCCCCCCTGAAGGGATGGACTGGGGAAAGCCCCTGGAGAACAACCCCAGGGCCAGCCCAGCACTGCTGGGGGCCTCTCCCCAGCCAGAGCAGATGGAGTGGCTGCAACAAGAGCAGCAGGAGGAGGGAGGGGATTCTGCCCCTCTGCTCTGCTCTGCTCTGCTGAGACCACAGCTGGAGCTCTGGGGCCAGTGCTGGAGCCTCTGTGCCAGGAAGGATCTGGAGGGGCTGGAAGGTGTCCAGAGAAGGGCCAGGAGGAGGAGCAGAGGGCTGGAGCTGCTCTGCTGTGAGCACAGCCTGAGGGAGTTGGGGTTGTGCAGGCTGGAGAGGAGAAGGCTCCCAGGAGACCTCCTTGTGGCCTTCCAGGATCTGCAGGGGGCTGCAAGAAAGCTGGGGAGGGACTTCTGAGGGTGTCAGGGAGGGATAGGACTGGGGGGGATGGAGCAGAACTGGAAGTGGGGAGATTGAGTTTGGCTGTGAGGAAGAAGTTGTTGGCCAGGAGGGTGGTGAGAGCCTGGCACAGGCTGCCCAGGGAGGTGGTGGAAGCCTCCTGCCTGGAGGTGTTTGCAGCCAGGCTGGAGGTGGCTGTGAGCAACCTGCTGTGGTGTGAGGTGTCCCTGGGCATGGCAGGGGGTTGGAACTGGCTGAGCCTTGAGGTCCTTTCCAACCCCGCTCTGGCTGTTTTCTCCCCTCCACCCCAACCCATCCTGCGTGCATGGCCTCAGCTGACAGCCCCTGCTGACGGGCTGTGTCCCCCCCAGGCTGGGCAGAGGCACCCTGGGAGCAGAATGAGAGCATGGCTGGCCTGCCCTGCATCCCGGGCCCCGAGCTCCTGCGCCCCTTCACCCCTGCCTCGCTGGCGGCCATCGAGCAGCGCAGGGCCGAGGCCGAGGCGCTCCGCATAAGGAGGCAGCAGGTGGAGCTGCCCGAGGAGGAGGAGATCAAGCCCAGCAGTGACCTGGAAGCTGGCAAGAACCTGCCCCTCATCTACGGTGACCCCCCCCCTGGAGCTGATTGGGACCCCCCTGGAGGACCTGGACCCTTTTTACAAGGACAAGAAGGTGAGGGGCAGGGCTTGGCCCGTGGGCAGGTCGGGCACTGGGGGTGAACCCCGAGGCAAACACACGGGTGTGGACTTTGCCCTCCTTTCCACCATGCCCCAGGCTCTCCTCTCAGCCCATCTTGGCCATCTCCAGCCCCAGCCTGCTGGGGCTGCTTCCCCTCCACCGCAGCACCTCTGCTCCTTGGCCGTGTCCCAAGCCTTTGGAGCCCCGAAGCGTGCCCGGAGGTCTCGGCTCTCCTGGGGGCAGCTGACTCCTGGGGGGGTTTGGGGGTGTGCTGGGGGCCTGACCATCTCCCTCTCTCTCCCCTGCAGACGTTCATAGTCCTCAACAAAGGCAAAGCCATCTTCCGCTTCTCAGCCACCCCTGCCCTCTACCTGCTGGGTCCCTTCCACCCCATCCGCAGAGGAGCCATCAAAGTGCTGATCCACTCATATCCTTGTCCACTGCCAGGCCAAAGCCTGGTGCCCCGAGTGCAGGCAGCCCTGGGAGATGGCTGAGATGGGTTTGGTGATGGGGTGGGGAGCACATCTCCCGGGCTGGCCCCCAGCCTGGCCGGGCTCCTCTGCCCAGCCAGCCCCACTGCCTGGGGCCTGTCCCAAGGAGAGGGCTCCTGAAGGCTTTGGGCACCTTGGGGGCATGAAGAGCTCAGTCTTGAAGCCCTAAGTGATGGAGCTTCCTAGAGAGAGGTTCAAGGTCTCTGAGGTCTGGAGAGGAAAGGGAGGAGAATGTTTACAGGCCAGGGCATCCCAGCCCATCTGGGAAGAGGGTGAACTGGGAAGCTCAAAGGATGATTTGGGAGGGAGAAGGCAGAGCAACCAGGGCCCTGGAGTACAGGGAAGGAGGCAACTTGAGCTGTGCTGAGGCTCTTGAGGTGAGACCAGCAGAGATGGGAAGGCAGAAAAGGAGCTCAAGAGCAAGAGGGGCACTAGGGTGGGGGGGGAGGTGCTCCCAGCAGAGCTCTGCTGGCAGCAGGGGAGGGTGGCCAGGGGGTAGGATGAATAAAAAAGAGAGGAGATGTTTGTGGCAGAGGGATTAGACAATCAGGGAAAGCTGTGTCCTGAGATGATGGAGAGGAAGGAGCCCAGGGGACAAGCAGGGAGGCAGAGCCAGCACCACAGAGATGGGGAGGGGAGCAGAAAAGGAGGGGAAGAGCCAGGAGCATGTGAGGGAGCAGGAGGACTAAGGGCAAAGTGGGAGCACAGAACTGAGCCTGCAGAGAGCTGCAGGAAGGGCAGGGCAGGGCATGGGGGTAAGGTGAAAGCCAGGCCAAGAGGAGCAGGGTGCCTGGCTCTGTAAGAATGTGGAGGGGGGGAGCCTGGGCAGCAGCCACAGCGTTTCTCCTTGACCAGGGTTTAAATTGTTCAGCATGTTCATCATGATCACCATCCTCACCAACTGCGTGTTCATGACGCTCAGCAACCCCCCAGCGTGGTCCAAGAACGTGGAGTAAGTCCCTGCAGGCCTCCTGCCACCTCCCCCAGCCATGCAGGCTCACCCCAGCTGGGCCATCCTCAGGAAGGGGAAGGCCCATCCTGGAATCCAGGCAACCTTCAGAGGAGGGAAGGTGCCCCCTCGATCCCAGAAGTGGTGTCCAGGGTCTCCATTAAGCATTGCAAAGAGTGGAAGAGTTTCACAGGATCTCAGCTCACAGGGTGTGAGGGCTTGGAAGGGACCTCTGGAGATCATCCTGTCCAATCTTCCCTGCCAGAGCAGGAGCAGAGAACCCAGCCCAGGGCACACAGGAACACATCCAGGCAGGGCTGGGAAGGCTCCAGAGCAGGAGACTCCACAACCTCTCTGGGCAGCCTGCTCCAGGCCTCTGGGAGCCTCACAGTGCAGAAGTTCCTCCTCCTGCTGAGCTGGAACCTCCTGTGCTGGAGTTGACATCCATTGCCCCTTGCCCTCCCCCACCCTGGTGCCATCCATTCCTTTTCACTTTTATTTTCCCCAATCTGACCTTTGCTTGGGCCCAGACCACCAGGGCAGCCTCACCTGCTGTGGCACACAGAGGAGCTGTTGGCCAGCCCAGCTGGAAGATGCTGAGCACTGCTCTGAGCTCCACTCAACCCTCTGTGGCCCAGCACCCACACGTGCTGCTGGCCCATGGGTGGTGTGGGAGCCTTGCTGGTCCCTCCAGCCTGGTCCCTTCAAGCTGGAGAAGGCTCAAGGTGTCCCAGTGAAGGTGACCAAGTGACATCTGCATTAGGCATGGGGATTCAGGATGGCATTGAACAAGTCCAAGTGCTGGGTGCTGCACTTTGGCCTCAACAGCCCCAGGCAGTGCTACAGGCTGGGGGCAGAGTGGCTGAGAGCAGCCAGGCAGAAAGGGACCTGGGGGTAGTGGTGGACAGCAGCTGAACATGAGCCAGCAGTGTGCCCAGGTGGCCTTGCTGGTCCCTCCAGCCTGGTCCCTTCAAGCTGGGGAAGGGTGCTGTAGTTTCCTTCCATTGCCCCTTGCCCTATCCCAGGGCACAGTGAGCAGAGCCTGTCCCTGTCCCTTCCTTCCTGACCCCCAGCCCTTAGCTGTTTATAGACACTTCTTAGATCCCCTCCCAGTCTTCTCTCAGAGCTGCCCAATATCTGGTGGGGTCTGTGTGACAGGAGGGCTCTGCAGGGCAGCTTGGATTAGATGAGTGATGATAGCCTGGGGTGGCTGAGCAGCTCCACCAGGCCTAGCAGTATGGACAAGCAGCCCCAGGTGAGAAGGGGCAAATCCAGCACCCTGCTGTGGTTCTGCACAGGCAGATCCCAGCAGGGTTTGACAGAGCCTGGTGCTGATGGGACATCAGCAGGGACCAGAGGTGCTGCTGAAGAGTCACCAAAAGGACCTCAAGATGTCCCAGCTTGCTTTATGAGGTGGGGTGAAAACCTCCCTCGGTGCTGAAGCACTCCAAGAACCCAGCAGCAGTCTGGAGAGGAGAAGGAGACCTTCTGGTGGCCTTCCAGGATCTGAAATGGGCTACAGGAAAACTGGGGAGGGACTTTGGAGGGTGTCAGGAAGTGATAGGACTAGGGGGGATAGAGCAAAACTAGAAGTGGGGAGATTGAGATTGGCTGTGAGGAAGAAGTTGTTCCCCAGGAGGGTGGTGAGAGCCTGGCACAGGCTGCCCAGGGAGGTGGTGGAAGCCTCCTGCCTGGAGGTGTTTGCAGCCAGGCTGGAGGTGGCTGTGAGCAACCTGCTGTGGTGTGAGGTGTCCCTGCCCATGGCAGGGGGTTGGAGCTGGCTGAGCCTTGAGGTCCCTTCCAGCCCTGCCAGCTCTGGGATTCTCTGTGACTCTGAGACTCCAATCTCAGCTCCCCAGGACGGTCCCACAGCCAGCTACGGACAAAAGCTGCCCCTGAGCTGGCCCTTGGTGCCAGGGGAGCAGAGCCCTGAGCCACCACTGCCATTCCAGGTACACCTTCACTGGGATATACACCTTTGAGTCCCTCATCAAGGTGCTGTCCAGAGGCTTCTGCATCGACGACTTCACATTCCTGCGCGACCCGTGGAACTGGCTGGACTTCATGGTCATCTCCATGGCGTGAGTCTGGGGGGCTGGGCTGGAGGGGAACCCTGGGAAGGAGGCTGGGAGACAGGGCCAGCTGCTTGGCAGAGCTCCTGAAGCCCTCTCTTCTCCTGTCCTGCAGCTACATCACCGAGTTCGTGGACCTGGGGAACATCTCTGCTCTCAGGACCTTCCGCGTCCTCCGCGCCTTGAAAACCATCACCGTGATCCCAGGTGGGGCTTCAGGGCTCTCCTCTCCAGGCCTTCCCCTGCCTTGAGTTCAGCTTTCCCCACAGCTCACAGCAAGAATAGAAGCACAGAACTCTCAGGGTTGGAAGTGACCTCAAGGGTCAGCCAGTTCCAGCCCCCTGCCATGGGCAGGGACACCTCATTCAGGTTCCTCAGCTGCTTCTCCTCCTGCCTGGCACTTGGTGCCCTGCCCAGCCCAGCTGCTGGCAGGGACATTGCTCTCACTTGCAGAAGTCAAACTCTCTGCATGACAGATCCTGGCCAGCCTGGGACCCTCCAGCCCCAGTTGGAGCAGAGCCTGGCTGCACAGTGGGCTGGGGCTGGTGGTGCCTGGCTGAGGGGATGGGGTTGGCCTGGGACACATCTCTGCAGTGGGGCAGCACAGGCAGGGACAGGCAGAGGTGTGAGCTCCATCCATCAGGCTGGATGTGAGGAGGAGGTTCTTCCCCATGAGAGTGGTGAAGCCCTGGAATGGGTTGTGCAGGGAGGTGGTTGAGGCCCCAGCCCTGGAGGTGTTTAAGGCCAGGCTGGCTGAGGCTGTGGCCAGGCTGATCTAGTGTGGGGTGTCCCTGCCCATGGCAGGGGGGTTGGGACTGGCTGATCCTTGTGGTCCCTTCCAACCCTGACTGATACTAGGATACTTCTATGACACTATGATCCCACCTCCCCTTGGGCACCAGCAGCACCTCTCCAGCTGTCTCCCTGCTGCAGTACACTGCCAGGCATAGAATCATAGAACTGTCAGGGTTGGAAGGGACCTCAAGGCTCAGCCAGTCCCAACCCCCTGCCATGGGCAGGGACACCTCACACCACAGCAGGTTGCTCACAGCCATCTCCAGCCTGGCTGCAAACACCTCCAGGGATGAGGCTTTGTCCTGGTTTGAGGCCAGGCAGATCCTCTCCTGCCCCTGAAAGGAGAATTAACTTCAGCTCAGTCCAACCCAACACAGGCTTCCACCACCTCCCTGGAGGTTTTGAAGGCCAGAGCTTTTCCTTGGTGCTTTTGTCAGGTCTAGGAGAAAACAGAGGCCAGAAGGTGTCTCATGCTCAGCAGTAGCCTCCCAACCTCCCCCAGCTGTTGAGTCATAGATTCATGGAGGCACAGAATGGGTTGGGTTGGAAGGGACCTCAAAGACCATCCAGTTCCAATCCCCCTCCCATGGGCAGGGACACCTCCCACCAGCCCAGCTGGCTCAAATCCTCATCCAACCTGACCCTCAACACCTCCAGGGAGGGGACATCCACGACCTCCCTGGGCAGCCTATCCAGGTCACATCCTGATGACTTTCCATCTGGAAATGAGTTGCTCTCACTCAGCTGGCCAGGGAAAGCCCCCAGGGAGCTGGGCACGGAGTTTCCAGGGCTCCTTGGAGATGCCTTCAGTGGACTTGTGCTCACCTTGTGCTTATGGGCTTGGTTGTGTCCAGTTCTGGGATCCTCAGGTTAGGAAGGAGGTTGAGCTGCTGGAACGAGTCCAGAGAAGGGCAACGAAGTTGGTGAGGGGCTTGGAGCACAGCCCTGGGAGGAGAGGCTGAGGGAGCTGGGGTTGCTTAGCCTGGAGAAGAGGAGGCTCAGGGGAGACCTTATCACTCTCTACAACTACCTGAAGGGAGGTTGTAGACAGGCAGAGGTTGGGCTCTTCTCCCAGGCAGCCAGCACCAGAACAAGAGGACACAGTCTCAGGCTGCGCCAGGGGAGGTTCAGGCTGGAGGTCAGGAGGAAGTTTTACACAGAGAGAGAGATTGCCCATTGGAATGGGCTGCCTGGGGAGGTGGTGGAGTCGCCGTCATTGAAGGTGTTCAGAAGGAGACTTGCTGGGGTGCTTGGTGCCATGGGTTAGCTGTTTGGGTGGGTTGGATTGGTTGATGGGTTGGACAGGATGATCTTGAAGGTCTCTTCCAACCTGGTTTGGTTTATAATCACTGTGAAGTTATCCCAAGCTTTGCTTGGTCCTTGGAGCCAGCAACTCGGCCTCATCCCCACTGCTGGCCTCTGTGGTGCTAGGGTTGAGAGATTTAATGAGCATTAGTGCAAGAGCCACGTGGTGAGGGCTTGCCAGCACCCCAGGCATCCGGGCTGTGGTGCTGGGACCACGTTCTCAGCCCCCTCTTGAGGGCTGTGGGCCAACTTTGGTGCCACTTCAGTACCTTTGGGAGCAGCTGGTGCAAGCTGATGGAAGCTCTTGAAGAAGCATGAGGCTGACCTTCAAAGGCTCCTTTCTGGTGGAGGATAAATTGCTGTGGCCCTGCAGTTTCCAGGTCTTTGAGGCTCATCTTTGAGTGAGAAAGGTTTGGGTTGGTTTTGGGCTTGGGGTGGTTTTTCTTTTGCCTCCATCCAACAGGCTAAAAATTGCTTTTAGCTGCTGCTTTCTGGAATACCACAGCCCTGAGAGGCTCTGCAGAAATAGCAGCTGCAAAAATAAGCTGCTCCAGAAAGGTTCTCCTCAGTGGTTTCCCATCATAGGACAACCCCAGGCACAAATCCAGGCTGGGTGCAGAGTGGGTTGAGAGCAGCAGCCTTGGGGGTGCTGGGTGCTGAGCAGCTCCCCAGGAGCCAGCAGTGGCCTCCTGCAGCCCTGCAGGCAGCTGTGTGCAGGGCTGCAGCCAGAGCAGGGTGGGCAGCAGGGCAGGAGAGGGGATTCTGCCCCTGGGCTCTGCTCTGCTCAGACCTCACCTCCAATCCTGCCTCCAGGTCTGCTGTCCCCAGCAGAAGGACACAGAGCTGCTGGAGAGAGGCCACAGAGGTGATCCAAGGGCTGGAGCAGCTCTGCTGTGAGCACAGGCTGAGGGAGCTGGGGCTGTGCAGCCTGGAGAGGAGAAGGCTCCAGGGGGACCTCAGAGCTGCCTGCCAGGACCTGAAGGGATCCTGCAGGAAGGCTGCAGAGAGACTTTTCCTGAGGGAGTCTGGAGCCAGGCCCAGGGGGAATGGTTTGAAGCTGAGGCAGAGCAGGGTTAGACTGGAGATTAGAATAAACCTTTATTAGAATAAACCAAACCAGGTTGGAAGAGACCTTCAAGATCATGGTGTCCAACCCATCAACCAATCCAACCCACTCAAACAGCTAACCCATGGCACCAAGCACCCTATCAAGTCTCCTTCTGAACACCTCCAATGACGGCGACTCCACCACCTCCCTGGGCAGCCCATTCCCATGGGCAATCTCTCTCTCTGTGTAGAACTTCTTCCTAACATCCAACCTGAACCTCCCCTGGCACAGCCTGAGACTGTGTCCTCTTGTTCTGGTACTGGGTGCCTGGGAGAAGAGACCATCATCTGCCTGTCTACAACCTCCCTTCAGGTAGTTGTAGAGAGTGATAAGGTCACCCCTGAGTCTCCTCTTCTCCAGGCTAAGCAG
Organism: Melanerpes formicivorus; assembly: GCF_026170545.1. NCBI lineage: Eukaryota > Metazoa > Chordata > Aves > Piciformes > Picidae > Melanerpes > Melanerpes formicivorus. Next base: position 1,363,838 of record NW_027142465.1, on the reverse strand, counting down.
CCCCAGCTCCCTCAGCCTCTCCTCACAGGGCTGTGCTCCAGACCCCTCCCCAGCTTTCTTGCCCTTCTCTGGACACCTTCCAGCAGCTCAACCTCTTTCCTAACCTGAGGGGCCCAGAACTGGACACAGTACTCAAGGTGTGGCCTAACCAGTGCAGTGTACAGGGGCAGAATGACCTCCCTGCTCCTGCTGGCCACACTGTTCTTGATGCAGGCCAGGATGCCATTGGCCCTCTTGGCTGCCTGGGCACACTGCAGGCTCATGTTCAGCCTACCATCAACCAGCACCCCCAGGTCCCTCTCTGCCTGGCTGCTCTCAGCCACTCTGACCCCAGCCTGTAGCACTGCCTGGGGTTGCTGTGGCCAATGTGCAGCACCTGGCACTTGGATGTGTTCAGTCTCCTGCCCTTGGCCTCTGCCCATCTGCCCAGCCTGTCCAGGTCCCTCTGCAGAGCCTCTCTGCCCTCCAGCAGATCAACTCCTGCCCCCAGCTTGGTGTCATCAGTAAATTTACTGATGAGGGACTCAATGCCCTCATCCAGATCATCAATAAAGATGTTAAAATAAAGATGGGGAAGAAGTTCTTCAGTCCCAGAGTGGTGAGACTGGAACAGGCTACCCAGGGAGATTGTGGCTGCCTCCTCCCTGGGGTTGCTCAAAGCCAGACTCAAGTAGGCCCTGAGCAGCTGAGTGTGGCTGAGAGCTGTCCCTGCCCCTGGTGGGGAGGTTGGAGTAGATCATCTCTGGGGCCCCTTCCAACCTGAGCCACTCTGTGGTGCTCACAGGCAAGCCCTTGGAGAGCAGAGTGTTAGCTAAATGGTAGGTGGAGAGAACTGGCATGGTGCCAGGGCTCCAATTCATCACAGGATCTTTGGATGTGTCTCTGGAGAGCTCCTCCACGTGAGGAAGCTCAACACCAGCATCATCATCCCTGGGTGATGGGAACACCTTCCATGCCCCTCAATTAAAGAAAGACATTGAGCTGCTGGAAGGTGTCCAGAGAAGGGCAAGAAAGCTGGGGAGGGGTCTGGAGCACAGCCCTGGGAGGAGAGGCTGAGGGAGCTGGGGTTGCTTAGCCTGCAGAAGAGGAGGCTCAGGGGAGACCTTCTTGTTCTCTCCAACTCCCTGCAGGGAGGTTGAAGCCAGGTGGGGGTTGGTCTCTTCTCCCAGGCAAGCAGCCCCAGAACAAGAGGACACAGCCTCAAGCTGTGCCAGGGGAGGTTTAGGCAGGAGGTGAGGAAGAAGTTCTTTACAGAAAGAGAGATTGGTCACTGGGATGTGCTGCCCAGGGAGGTGGTGGAGTCCCCACCCCTGGAGGTGTTCAAGAGGGGATTGGATGTGGCACTTGGAGCCATGGTTGGGTTGTCAGGAGGGGTTGGGTGACAGCTTGGCCTTGCTGAACTCTGAGCTCTCTTCCAACCTTGTTGATTCTATGATTGTATGAAAATCCTACTGAGCAGCTGTGGGTGAAGCTCCCCTGGGGAGGAAATGGCCATGCTGGGGGGGACAGATGAGTCAATCCCCATGCCTAATGCAGATGTCACTTGGTCACCTTCACTGGGACACCTTGAGCCTTCTCCAGCTTGAAGGGACCAGGCTGGAGGGACCAAGCAAGGCTCCCACACCACCCATGGGCCAGCAGCACGTGTGGGTGCTGGGCCACAGAGGGTTGAGTGGAGCTCAGAGCAGTGCTCAGCACCTTCCAGCTGGGCTGGCCAACAGCTCCTCTGTGTGCCACAGCAAGTGAGGCTGCCCTGGTGGTCTGGGCCCAAGCAAAGGTCAGATTGGGGAAAACAAAAGTGAAAAGGAATGGATGGCACCAGGGTGGGGGAGGGCAAGGGGCAATGGATATCAACTCCAGCACAGGAGGCTCCAGCTCAGCAGGAGGAGGAACTTCTGCACTGTGAGGCTCCCAGAGGCCTGGAGCAGGCTGCCCAGAGAGGTTGTGGAGTCTCCTGCTCTGGAGCCTTCCCAGCCCTGCCTGGATGTGTTCCTGTGGGACCTGTGCTGGGTTCTCTGCTCCTGCTCTGGCAGAGGGCTTGGACTGGAAGCTCTCCAGAGCTCCCTTCCAGCTCCTAACATGCTGAGACCCCATGGGGTGGGCTTTGCCTTCTGATAGCCAGGCTGTGGTTGCGTGGGGAGGCTTGGCCGGCCCTGCTCCATGGGTGGCACACGTGGGCTGAGCTGGGTGATGCCACCAGAGCAGGCTCTCCCCAGCCAGCAGGTGAGCAGGTAGAGGAACTGCTCTGCCCTAGGGCTGAAGACCATCGTGGGGGCTCTGATCCAGTCGGTGAAGAAGCTCTCGGACGTGATGATCCTCACCGTCTTCTGCCTCAGCGTCTTCGCCCTCATCGGCCTCCAGCTCTTCATGGGCAACCTGCGGCAGAAGTGTGTGCGGTGGCCTCCCTTCGACCAGCCCCTGCTGGAGCTGGGCAATGCCACCCTGCCCAACGCCACCCTGCCCAGCACCACCCTGCCCGGCACCGCCCTGCCCAGCGCCACCCTGGCCCCTGCCGGCGCCACCAACCTCACCGACGACCTCGCCGCCAACTTCACCTCCAACTTCACTGCCAACAGCACCTTCGACTTCGAGGCCTACATCAACGATGAAGGTAAATGCCCCTCCTGCCCCCCTGCCTCCCCCCTGCCTCCCCTTTGCCCCTCCCCCTCCTCCACCCCTGACCCTCTGCTCCGCTCTGCTGAGACCACTCCTGGAGTATTCAGCCCAGTTCTGGAGCCTCTGTTCCAGGAGGGATCTGGAGGGGCTGGAAGGTGTCCAGAGACAGCTGGATGGAAGGGATCTGTCCAGAGGGACCTGGGCAGGCTGCAGAGCTGAGCCCAGGTCAACCTCGTGAGGGTCAACAGGACCAAGGGCAAGGTCCTGTAGCTGGGACAGGGCAATCCCAGGCACTGATAGAGGCTGGGCAGGGACTGGCTGCAGAGCAGCCCCAAAGAAAAGGCCTTGGGGGTGCTGGGGGAGGAGAAGCTCAGCAGGAGCCAGAAGGGAGCACTTGCAGCCCAGAGAGCCAAGCAGAGCCTGGGCTGCAGCAAGAGAAGTGTGGCCAGCAGGGCCAGGGAGGGGATTCTGCCCCTCTGCTCCACTCTGCTGAGACCACAGCTGGAGCTCTGGGGCCAGTTCTGGAGCCTCTGTGCCAGGAAGGATCTGGAGGGGCTGGAAGGTGTCCAGAGCAGGGCCAGGAGGAGGAGCAGAGGGCTGGAGCTGCTCTGCTGTGAGCACAGCCTGAGGGAGTTGGGGTTGTGCAGGCTGGAGAGGAGAAGGCTCCCAGGAGACCTCATTGTGGCCTTGCAGGATCTGCAGGGGGCTGCAGGAAAGCTGGGGAGGGACTTCGGAGGGTGTCAGGGAGGGATAGGACTGGGGGGGATGGAGCAGAACTAGAAGTGGGGAGATTGAGATTGGCTGTGAGGAAGAAGTTGTTGCCCAGGAGGGTGGTGAGAGCCTGGCACAGGTTGCCCAGGGAGGTGGTGGAAGCCTCCTGCCTGGAGGTGTTTGCAGGCTTCCTTCCACACAGCCTTAGAGGAAGCAGGAGGATGCTGGGGATGGAAGGTAAAAACCACCTGCTGCTCCAGAACAAGAGGACACAGTCTCAAGCTGCACCAGGGGGAGGTTTAGGCTGGAGGTGAGGAGAAAGTTCTTCCCAGCAAGAGAGATTGGCCACTGGGATGTGCTGCCCAGGGAGGTGGTGGAGTCCCCATCCCTGGAGGTGTTCAAGAGGGATTGGATGTGGCGCTTGGAGCCAGGGTTTAGTTGTCAGGAGGTGTTGGGTGACAGCTTGGACTTGATGAGCTCTGAGCTCTTTCCCAACCCTATTGATTCTGTGTTTGTATGAACACCACAGCAGCCAACAGGAGGGGCAGGAAGGAGAGGTCAGACCAAGCACAGGGCTGTGGGCAGGTCCCCAGGCTTGCTCCTTTCCCACCTTGCTTCTTGAAAACAAGTTTGGCCCAAAACAGTGTGCTGGGGCTGCTTTGTCCTTTGGGTTGGGGCTCTGAAGCTCCAGGAAGGTGTAAAGCCAGCAGCAAATCTGCCTGGCAGGGCTGGAGGGTGGCTGCTGCTCCTCAGGCATCTCTCCCCTCTCGCTGAGGGCTTCTCAGGGGAGCTCAGCAGAAGGTTGGCTTGGGGCTCAGCTGAGCTGCTTGGCCCATCAGTCACTGCAGGGCTCCTGGGCTGGGGTGCAAATCAACAACTGAGGCTCTCAGGAGTGCAGGGCAAAGAGCAGCAGCACCCTGAGGCCATGTGTTGAGGCTGGCAGCTCCTGGGCCTGGGCCAAGAGCTAGGCTGCTGGAGTTTCACAAGCAGGACATCTCCTCCTGGGTTAACTAAAAGCCTGCTGGCAGAAGGCCAAGGCAGGGCTGGAGAGGCTTGGAGCAAGCTCCAGAAACCCTTCTGTGGCTCCTGGAAGGGCTGTGCTAGGTGCTGGTCAGAATGAGGCCAATTACTCTTTCTGGGAAGAACTTCCTCCTCACCTCCAGCCTAAACCTCCCCTGGCACAGCTTGAGACTGTGTCCTCTTGTTCTGCTGCTGCTTGCCTGGCAGAAGAGCCCAACCCCCACCTGGCTCCAACCTCCCTGCAGGGAGTTGCAGAGAGCAAGAAGGTCTCCCCTGAGCCTCCTCTTCTGCAGGCTAAGCAACCCCAGCTCCCTCAGCCTCTCCTCCCAGGGCTGTGCTCCAGACCCCTCCCCAGCTTTCTTGCCCTTCTCTGGACACCTTCCAGCAGCTCAACCTCTTTCCTGACCTGAGGAGCCCAGAGCTGGACACAGGACTCCAGGTGTGGCCTCAGCAGTGCTGAGCACAGGGCACAAGGACTTCCCTGCTCCTGCTGGCCACACTCTTCCTGCTGCAGGCCAGGATGCCCTTGGCCCTCTTGGCTGCCTGGACACACTGCTGGCTCCTGTTCAGCCAGCTGTCAATCAGCACCCCCAGGTCCCTCTCTGCCTGGCTGCTCTCAGCCACTCTGCCCCCAGCCTGTAGCTCTGCCTGGGGTTGCTGTGGACAATGTGCAGCCCCTGGCACTGGGACTTGTTGAATGCCATCCTGTTGGCCTCTGCCCATCTGTCCAGCCTGTCCAGGTCCCTCTGCAGAGCCTCTCCAACCCTCTAACAGATCAACTCCTGCCCCCAGCTTGGTGTCCTCTGCACATTTACTGCTGATGGACTCAATGCCCTCATCCAGATCATCAATAAAGATGTTAAAGAGCACAGGGCCCAGCACTGCTCCCTGGGGCACACCACTGGTGCCTGGCTGCCAGCTGGCTGTGGCACCATTCACCACCACTCTCTGGGCTCAGCCTCCAGCCAGTTCCTCACCCAGCTCAGAGAGCTGCTGTCCCAGCCAGGGGCTGACAGCTTGGCCAGGAGTTTGCTGTGGGGTTTGGTGTCAAAGGCCCTGCTGGAGTCCAGTGCCCACCCCTGGAATTCCTCTGACACTGAGGAGCTGCCAGGGGTCTAAAAGTCAATGTTTGTGGAGACTGATTGATTGATTGATTGACTTCTCTCTTGCTCTTTGCCCAACTGTGAAGCCAACTTCTACTTCCTGGAGGGAGCTCTGGATGCCCTGCTCTGTGGGAACAGCAGTGATGCTGGGTGAGTGGAGCTCACAGGGGTGGGAGCTGAGGTGGGAGAGGATGAGACACCCAGTGCAGACTGTGGGAGCAGGAGGTGGGACCAGACTGGGGCTGGGAAGGTGACCCTGCAGGCACCTCAGAACAAGAAAGATGCTGAGCTGCTGGAAGGTGTCCAGAGAAGGGCAAGAAAGCTGGGGAGGGGTCTGGAGCACAGCCCTGGGAGGAGAGGCTGAGGGAGCTGGGGTTGCTTAGCCTGCAGAAGAGGAGGCTCAGGGGAGACCTTCTTGCTCTCTGCAACTCCCTGCAGGGAGGTTGGAGCCAGGTGGGGGTTGGGCTCTTCTGCCAGGCAAGCAGCCCCAGAACAACAGGACACAGTCTCAAGCTGTGCCAGGGGAGGTTTAGGTTTGGTTTTAGCAAGGAGTTCTTCCCAGAGAGAGAGATTGCCCTCTGGGGTGGGCTGCTCAGGGAGGGGGGTGGGGGAAGTGTCCCTGGAGGTGTTTAAGAAGAGCCTGGATGAGGCACTTGGAGCCATGGCCTGGTTGATTAGTTAGGGTTGGGTGATAGGTTGGACTTGAGAATCTTGGAGGTCTCTTCCAAGCTGGCTGATTCTGTGTCTCTGAATCCCAGCTGGATCATGCTGGGGAGGGATTGGATCTGGGCATCCTGACTGTCAGCTTTGGGGAAGGTGAGGACCAGTCCAGACATTGCAGCTGGGTCAGCCTGGGTGGGGAGGTTCTGCTGAAGCAGCTCAGCACCTCCAGGGCTGGAGACCTCAGGGTGCTGAAGGTGTGAGGGTGCTGAAGCATCTCAGCACCTGCAGGGCTGGAGGTCTGAGGGTGCTGAAGGTCTGAGGGTGCTGAAGCACCTCAGCACCTGCAGGGCTGGAGGTCTGAGGGTGCTGAAGCACCTCAGCACCTGCAGGGCTGGAGGTCTGAGCTGCTGAAGGTTTGAGGGGGCTGAAACACCTCAGCACCTGCAGGGCTGGAGGTCTGAGGGGGCTGAAGCACTTCAGCACCTGCAGGGCTGGAGGTCTGAGCTGCTGAAGGTCTGAGGGGGCTGAAGCACCTCAGCACCTGCAGGGCTGGAGGCTTGAGGGGGCTGAAGCACCTCAGCACCTGCAGGGCTGGAGGCTTGAGGGGGGCTGAAGCACCTCAGCACCTGCAGGGCTGGAGGTCTGAGGGGGCTGAAGCACCTCAGCACCTGCAGGGCTGGAGGCTTGAGGGGGGTGCAGGAGGGGCAGTGCCAGTGCTGATGGCAGCTGCCCCCATGGCTCCTTTGGTAGGAAGTGCCCAGAAGGGTTCCAGTGCATGAAGGCTGGGAGGAACCCCAACTATGGCTACACCAGCTACGACACCTTCAGCTGGGCCTTCCTGGCCCTCTTCCGCCTGATGACGCAGGACTTCTGGGAGAACCTCTTCCAGCTGGTAGGCAGCACCCAGTGTGCCCCTTCTGCCCCTGCTCCTCCTGCCCCAGTCCTGCCCCTCCTCCAGGACAGCTTCAGAAGCCCCCTGACTGGCAATCTGTGCTGGGCTTCGTGGCTCTAAGCAGGGTCAGCAGCGCTGGGGCACGGTCCCATGCAGCCCACCCCCCTCCCTGCCCCCCAGCTGAGCAGTGCAGAGTGCTTCCCAGGGCCCCACGAAGCCCCAGATGGGCCTGGGGCCAGAGACTCTGCAGATAAAAGCAAGCCTGCAGCTAAAGGCTGCAGGTGACCTCTGGCAATGATTGTGGCCAGAGCCAGAGGCAAAAAATGACCTCCCCTGGCCCAGGGGTGAGACCTGAGGAGCTGAGGCTAAGAGACAGCAGCCCCTGCCTCAGCAAAACGAGTCCCTGATGAAACATTGCTCCCAACTCCACACATGCTTGGGCTACCAGGCTGGGGAGGGGCTGCCAAGGGTCTGCCAAGGCTTCTGGCTGTGTCCCACAAGGCCTAACCCAAGTGGAATGGACTGCAAGGACCTCAAGTGGGCAATGAGCAGCCCTGGGGGAAGGCGGGAGCAATACACTGAGCTCCCGCCCCGGGCTGGGAAGGGGCTGGGCAGCTCCCACCCCGGGCTGGGAAGGGGCTGGGCAGCTCCTGCTCCAACTGGGAAGGGGCTGGGCAGCTCCTGCTCCAACTGGGAAGGGGCTGGGCAGCTCCTGCTCCAACTGGGAAGGGGCTGGGGAGCTCCTGCCCCGGGCTGGGGAGGGGGCTGGGCAGCTCCTGCTCCAACTGGGAAGGGGTTGGGCAGCTCCCGCCCCGGACTGAGAAGGGGCTGGGCAGCTCCTGCTCCAACTGGGAAGGGGCTGGGCAGCTCCTGCCCCGGGCTGGGAAGGGGCTGGGCAGCTCCTGCTCCAACTGGGAAGGGGCTGGGCAGCTCCTGCTCCAACTGGGAAGGGGCTGGGGAGCTCCTGCCCCGGGCTGGGGAGGGGGCTGGGCAGCTCCTGCTCCAACTGGGAAGGGGTTGGGCAGCTCCTGCCCCGGGCTGGGAAGGGGCTGGGCAGCTCCTGCCCCAGGCTGGGGAGGGGCTGGGGAGCTCCTATCACAACTGGGAAGGTGCTGGGCAGCTCCTGCCCCAGCTGGGAAGCTGCCCTGGGGGAAGAGAGCTCTGGACACATGCCCCAGGTGGTGCCCTGCTGAGGGGGCATCTCCTCTCCCCACAGACACTGCGAGCAGCAGGCAAGACCTACATGATCTTCTTCGTGGTGGTTATATTTCTTGGCTCCTTCTACCTCATCAACCTCATCCTGGCAGTGGTGGCCATGGCTTATGCAGAACAAAACGATGCCACACTGCTGGAGGAGCAGCAGAAGGAGGAGGAGTTCCAGCAGCTCATGGAGCAGCTGAAGAAGCAGCAAGAGGAGCAAGAGAGGATGGTTGGTGGAAAGGGTCGAGGCCAGCACCAGGAGGGTTGGAAATGGTGGGGAAAGAGAGGAGGCAGCAACAAAGCTGCCCTGGGGTCTGGGAGCTGGGGGTGTTCAGCCTGGAGAAGAGGAGGCTGAGGGGAGAGCTCGATGCTCTCTACAGCTCCCTGAGAGGAGGCTGCAGTGAGGTGTGGGTTGAGCTCTGCTCCCTTGGATCAGATGATGGAAGGAGAGGAAATGGCCTGGAATTGTGCCAGGGGTTGCCTTGGTGGCAGCAGCACCTGGCCAGCAAGGAGAGGGGGAGGCCCAGCAGAGCAGGAGCTTGCCTCACTTGCTGCAGCAGGCTGGGAGGCAGCATCTCAGCTCTGCAGGAGGAAACTCCACTGCTGCACTGAGCACCCAGGGGGGAGCTGGCCTGAGGGAAGCAGCTTAGAAAAGGCTAAGCAGGGAGGAAGCAGGTTGTGCTGGGATGGTGTTGGCCTCTGCTGGCAGCTAACTAATGACAGGAGAAGAAGAACTGGCCTGGAACTGTGCCAGGGGAAGGTCAGGTCCGAGATGAGGAACAATTTCTTGGCTGCAGGAGTGCTCAGGGGTTGGCACAGGCTGCCCAGGGAGGTGCTGGAGTCCAGAAAGCTGTGGCCATGGCCCCCGGGGTCAGGGTTTGATGGCCCTGGTGGTGCTGGGCTGCTGGTTGGCCTGGGTGAGCTCAGAGAGCTTTGCCAAGCCAAACACTTCTGTGATTCTCTCAGTGTGGGGCTGCCTCTGTCTAGGCAAAAGCCAAGAGCCAGCTCCATGGTGAGCAAAGACAGAACCCTAGCATGGGCTTGGTAGGAAGGGACTCTCAAAGGTCACCTTGTCCAAGCCCCCTGCAGGCAGCAGGGACACCTCCAACTAGAGCAGGTTGCTCAGGGCCCCAGCAAGTCTGACCTGGAATGGCTCCAGGGATGGGAGCTGCAGCACCCCTCTGAGCAGCCTGCCCCAGTGTTTCCCTCCCCTCCCTGGATAGCTGCTCCTCACAGCTGAGGAACTGGGGTGGGGGGAGGAGGGGAGGGGTGTCCCAGCTGAGCCAAGAAGCTGAGCTGTCCTCTTGGGTGGGAAAAAGGAAGAGAGATGAAAACATTGAACCTCCACATCCAAGAGCCAGCTCAGGGAGCTGTGGGAAGAAGCAGAGAGGTGGAAAGCCCAGAGGTGTGGGGTTGAGTGAGGGGAGGAAGGAGCTGCAGAGGGCTCCAGAACCAGCCAACCATCTCCCTGCAGCTCCCCAGGAGCAGGAAAGCTGGCAGAGAGCCCCCAGGGGCTGCTTGTCATCAGGGTACACAGGAAGTGCTTGGGAGGGAAAGGGCAGTGGCACAAAGCTCAATGCAGCAGCAGAACATCTGCCCTTGGCCAGGACTGGGGACAGAGGAGAGGGTTTGAGAGACCTTGCATCTGACCCAGGGAGGTCTTGGTCTCCTTGCAGGAGCTGAAGGACATTGCCTGAGCACTGCAAGAGTGGTAGGATGTTGGAACAGGCTGCACAGGCAGGTGATGGAGCCACCATCCCTGGGGGTGCTCCCAACACATGTGGGATGTGGTTTAGCAGTCATGGCAGTGCTGGGCTTGATGAGTTCAAGGCCATTTCCCAACCTTAATGACTCTAAGATGCTGGGATTGTGGGGGTCTGGCCTCACTGCTGCCCCCAGCACCCCAGCAGATGTGCAGAGAGGCTGCAGGCAGAGCTGCTGGTGGAGCAGGTGGTCTCTGGAGCTGCCTGATCTCCACCCAGTTCATCAAACCACAGAATGGCCTCAGCAGGTTTGCAGAGGACACCAAGCTGAGTGGTGCAGGTGACACCCCTGAGGCATGGGATCCATCCAGAGGGACCTGGACAGGCTGCAGAGCTGGGCCCAGGACAGCCTCAGGAGGTTCAACAAGACCAAGGGCAAGGTCCTGCAGCTGGGACAGGGCAATCCCAGGCACTGATAGAGGCTGAGCAGGGACTGGCTGGAGAGCAGCCCCAAAGAAAAGGCCTTGGGGGTGCTGGGGGAGGAGAAGCTCAGCAGGAGCCAGCAGGGAGCACTTGCAGCCCAGAGAGCCAAGCAGAGCCTGGGCTGCAGCAAGAGAAGTGTGGCCAGCAGGGCCAGGGAGGGGATTCTGCCCCTCTGCTCCACTCTGCTGAGACCACAGCTGCAGCTCTGGGGCCAGCTCTGGAGCCTCTGTGCCAGGAAGGCTCTGGAGGGGCTGGAAGGTGTCCAGAGCAGGGCCAGGAGGAGGAGCAGAGGGAACCTCAGGAGGTTCAACGAGGCCAAGCACAATGTTCTGCAGCTGGGTTGGGACAATCCCTGGTATCAGTCCAGGCTGTGGGGGTGAAGGGCTGCAGAGCAGACCTGTGGAGAAGCACTTTGGGGTGCTGGTGGGTGAAAAGCTGGACATGGGTAGGCACCATGAGCTGCCAGCCCTGCCCTGGGCTGATGCCCAACAGGGTGGGCAGCAGGGGCAGGGAGATCTTCATATGGGAGGGTGCAAGTGAGAAGGAAAGGTTGGCAAGTTCTGCTTAGCTACCTCAAATTTACCCCTCCCTGTTGCTCATGAGGGGCTCAGTTTGCTGCCCAGGTCCTGCAGCAGCAGATTTGGGGCTCACAGAGTCCTGCTCAGGAAGTGCTGGGGCTTGACTCAGCCCCTGCAGAGCCTGGTGCCCCGCAGCGACTGCGGGAAGCTGCCGGCGGCTGCGGGCAGGCAGCTGATGGGGCCTGGGGCTGCTGCAGTTGCAGGACAGGAGATCCAGCAGCAGTTCCCTGCCCAGCAGCATGGTTCCTGAGCCTGAGCACGCCTCAGCCCTCAACAGTCAGCAGGACGAGGCAAAGGACTGCAATGGGCAAGTGATCCCCAGGATCAGGCTGGAGAGGTCTGCTACGATGATCGAGGTACGTGCCTGGCTCTGCCCACCCCCACAGCCCTGCTGCAGGGACAGCCTTGTGCCCACCTTCCTGGGGGTCTGCTCCTAAAGCCTTCCTGCAGCTCACCAGCAGTTCCCCTCTTGGACCCCAAGGTCTCTCCAGCCCATGCCCTGGCTCTGCCTCTGAGTGCACAGAGGAGCCTGCAGCACTCTGCGTTCATCCACTTGGAGCTGATGATCTCAGAGCCAAGCCAAATGACTTTGTGATTCCTCTCCTCCTAGTTCAACCCAACCTGTGAGGCAGAGAGATCAGACCACAACCACCTGGCTGTGGGCAATCAAGATGGGCCAGGCCTTGAGAAGAGGGTGGGGAGTGCCATCAGTGTCATCTCCAATGCTGTGGAAGGTAGGTCCTGGGTGAGGGCTGTGGGTGCTGGCTGGGTCAGCTCAGGGGCTGTGGTGCTGGTGAGGTGCTCAGCACTGATAACAGCTGCCCCAGGACTCCAGCCCCATGCCAGGGATGGCTCTGGGCTGTGGGTGCTGGCTGGGTCAGCTCAGGGGCTGTGGTGCTGGTGAGGTGCTCAGCACTGATAACAGCTGCCCCAGGACTCCAGCCCCATGCAAGGGATGGCTCTGGGCTGTGGGTGCTGGCTGGGTCAGCTCAGGGGCTGTGGTGCTGGTGAGGTGCTCAGCACTGATAACAGCTGCCCCAGGACTCCAGCCCCATGCAAGGGATGGCTCTGGGCTGTGGGTGCTGGCTGGGTCAGCTCAGGGGCTGTGGTGCTGGTGAGGTGCTCAGCACACAGCACTGATAACAGCTGCCCCAGACCTCCAGCCCCATGCCAGGGATGGCTCTGGGGTCTCCTTGTGGGGTCAGTGCAGTGATCTTCAGGCAAGGCTTGGCAGCCCAGCTTACTGGGGTAGTGCCTGGAGGCAGCAGTTCATCATCTGAAGCCAACAGATGGGGTTGCAGTCAGCTGGAGCAGGCTCCAGACTCAACAGAGAGCTGCTGGGTGGCAACCCAGGAGCTGCTGCCTCAGCTCAGCAGCAGAGCACCTCAGACTCAGCAAGAGGTGGGAGCTGCCCCACTTTTGGAGCCCTTGCAGGTCAGGTTGTTTGGAGCTCTGAGCAGCCTGCTCCAGCTGAAGGAGTCCCTGCAGACTGCAAGGGGGTTGGACTAGGAGGCCTTGAAAGGTCCCTTCCAACCCAAACCATTCCATCAGTCTCATCCCTGCCCTCCCTGAGAACTGGCACCAAACCCTCTGGCTGCCCCAGAGCGCTGCCCTTGGCTGCCCCTGCAACCTCAGCATGACAGGGACACCTCAACTCCTGCCCAGGTGCTGAGAGCAGGATTGGACCCCCACTTCCCTGGCTGATCTGCTTTGGGGGGGGAGGTCCCTGTGCATGGCCGTGGGAAGGCTCCTTCCAGCCCCCATATTAAACCCACAGATGCTCTAGGGCTGGTGCAGGGCTTCAGGAGAGGTCTCCTGGGGCAGGTTAGCACTTGGCCCTGCCAGGGGGGACCCGGAATGAGCCTACCCTGAGGGCATCTTCTCTTTCCTGCCCTCAGAGCTGGAGGAAGCTCACCAGAAGTGCCCACCCTGGTGGTACAGATTTGCCCACACCTTCCTGGTCTGGAACTGCTGTGCCCCGTGGGTCAAGCTGAAAGAGTTTGTCAAGCTGGTGGTGATGGACCCCTTCGTGGACCTGGGCATCACCATCTGCATCGTGCTCAACACAGTCTTCATGGCCATGGAGCACTACCCCATGACGGAGGAGTTTGAGAACGTGCTGACCGTGGGCAACCTGGTAGGCAGCTCTGGGCACCCCTCCCCTCCTCCCCCACTCACAGCCACCCCGGGGGCAGGTGCCCTCTGCTGCCACCCTGCCACCTGAGCAGCCTGGCAACAGGTCCCAGCTGCTGAGAGCAGGCTGCAGGGCTCTGATCACAGCAGCCCCAGCATGGATTGGACTCCAGGATGGCTCAGATCAGGGAAAGGGATATGGGGGTGGGGATCCATCACCTCCTGCTCCCCTCCTGCTGAAGCCTCTGCCTTACTTGGTGCACCTTGGCCATGCCAACCTGGGACAAGAGGACACAGTCTCAAGCTGTGCCAGGGGAGGTTTAGGCTGGAGGTGAGGAAGAAATTCTTCCCAGCAAGAGAGAGTGGCCCTGGGGATGTGCTGCCCAGGGAGGTGGTGGAGTCCCCACCCCTGGAGGTGTTTAGGAAGAGCCTGGATGAGGCCCTTGGTGCCATGGTTGAGTTGATCAGATGGTGCTGGGGGAGAGGTTGGACTGGATGATCTCAAAGGTCCACTCCACTCCACTCCACTCCACTCCACTCCACTCCACTCCACTCCACTCCACTCCACTCCACTCCACTCCACTCCACTCCACTCCACTCCACTCCACTCCACTCCACTCCACTCCACTCCACTCCACTCCACTCCACTCCACTCCACTCCACTCCACTCCACTCCACTCCACTCCACTCCACTCCACTCCACTCCACTCCACTCCACTCCACTCCACTCCACTCCACTCCACTCCACTCCACTCCACTCCACTCCACTCCACTCCACTCCACCATGGCCCTGAGCCTGCAGAGCTGCTCTGAGCCACCTCCTGCATTACAGCCCAGGGTCAAGCACAGGCTGCTGCCAGCCCTGCCTGGCACCACGGTGCCTCACGGTGCTGGGTGGCCACAGAGCAGGGCCCAGGTCAGATGCTGGGAGCCAAGAGGTCCCCTTGGAGATGGGGACAACAGTGCCAGCAGCGTGTTAAAAAGTATTAGTAGTGGTTTGGCATCGTTATTAGTATCATTATTGTTTTCATTATTATTTTAATCACTGTTTTTATTATTATAATGATTAACATCATTATTAACATTATTGTTATCCTTTTCATTATCATTTCCATTGTCACTTTCAGCATCATTTCCATTCTTTTTATTATCACTATTTTTATTATCATTATTAGAATCATTATCATCTTACTATTTTCATTATCATTTTCATTATCCATTTCATTATCACTTTCCTTATTTTCATTATTTTTTGTTATTATTTTAATCATTATTTTTCTTATTAGCATTATTATCACCGTTGTCAGCATTAACATCATTATTAACATCCTATTTTGATTATCTTTTATTATTACCACTATTTTTCTTATCATCATTAACCTCTTTATGATGATGATTATTATCATTATTAGTTTCATTATAATTGTAATTATTTTTAATTTTCATTATTTTTATTCTTTTCATCATTATTTTTCTTATCACCAATTTTTTCCCTTTTTCCCTCCTTCTTTCCCCCCCTTTTTCCCTCCTTCTTTCCCCCCCTTCCTTCCCCCTTCTTTCCCCCCTTCCTTCCCCCTTCTTCCCCCCCCTTTTTCCCTCCTTCTTTCCCCCCCTTTTTCCCTCCTTCTTTCCCCCCCTTTTTCCCTCCTTCTTTCCCCCCCTTTTTCCCTCCTTCTTTCCCCCCCTTTTTCCCTCCTTCTTTCCCCCCCTTTTCCCTCCTTCTTTCCCCCCCTTTTTCCCTCCTCCTTTCCCCCCCTTTTTCCCTCCTCCTTTCCCCCCCTTTTTCCCTCCTCCTTTCCCCCCCTTTTTCCCTCCTCCTTTCCCCCCCTTTTTCCCTCCTCCTTTCCCCCCCTTTTTCCCTCCTCCTTTCCCCCCCTTTTTCCCTCCTCCTTTCCCCCCCTTTTTCCCTCCTCCTTTCCCCCCCTTTTTCCCTCCTCCTTTCCCCCCCTTTTTCCCTCCTCCTTTCCCCCCCTTTTTCCCTCCTCCTTCCCCATTATCATTATTGCCATTATTATTTCCATTATTATTTTTCTTATTAGCATTTTCCTTATTATTTTCATTATTATCCTCATTATCGTGACAATAATGATAAATTACCATGATAATAACGATAACAATGATGATAACAACCATCAACATCGCCATTATTAATATTATCATCATCATTATTAACGTTGTCACTGTTTGTTATCAATACTATTTAGTTCGCCATTAATAAATTATTGCTAATCGACATATTAATTACCAATATTATTAAGTATTGATGATGATGATGATCATCATCACCTTTCCCAGGGAACTCCCAGCAAGTGCAGGCTGCCCTGGTTTCATCCCTGCCTTTGCCAGCCAGCCATGGCTGCTCCTGCTCCCAGCTCAGGGTCAGTGCTTCCAGATGGATTTCCTCTGCTGCTGGGGCAAGTCCAGGAGGCTCCTGAGAGCTCTGGGCAGTGAGTGATGGCTCAGCTCAGCTCAGCTCAGCGGCTCCTCTCCTGCCACCTTGCCCTGCTCCAGCACCTGCTGAGGCTCTCTGTGCCCAGGGGCTGAGTGACACTGGGCAGGATGGTGCTGGGTGCAGGGCTCAGCACACGGCTGCTGTGTCTCTGGGTTCCCTCAGGGGTTCATTGGCTGTTGCTGGGAGAAGGGCACTCTGCAGCCAGCCCCGGCTTCCCCTCAGAGCCAGCCCCAGCTTCCCCTCAGAGCCAGCCCCGGCTTCCCCCCGCAGCCAGCCCCAGCTTCCCCTCAGAGCCAGCCCCAGCGTCCCCCCGCAGCCAGCAGTAGAGCCCAGTGCCCAAGAGCATGGGGGTGATTTGGGGGCCAGGAACTTCTCAGTGGTTCCCAGGGACAGAACAAGGGGCAAGAGGCACAAACTGGCACCCAGGAGGTTCCATCTGAACAGGAGGAGAAACTTCTTTGGTGTGAGGCTGCTGGAGGCCTGGAGCAGGCTGCCCAGAGAGGTTGTGGAGTCTCCTTCTCTGCAGAGCTTCCAACCGCCCCTGGCCATTGTGCTGCTGGGCAAGCTGCTGTGGGAGCCCTGCTGGAGCAGGGGGTTGCACTGGAGGATCTCCAGAGGTCCTTCCCAGCCTCCAGCATGCTGGGATTCAGTGTCTGTGATTTGGCTCTCCAAAGGAAGCCAGCAGTGACAGAGGCTCAGCTGCACCTTTGCAAGGAGCTGTGCTCAGGGAGCAGCAGGGTTTGGTGCAGAGCACCCAGCCCACAGCACTCATCCCAGCCTGCTGCTGCCTCAGCATGTCATGCAGAGGAATGTCCATGTCCTGCCGTGCTGGGATTTGCTGGTGAAAGGCCAGAAGGGATGAAAGCACAGGAGAACCAGCTCCCACTGCTCCATGGCCATATCCCCTACCAGTGCCAGGGCTGGAAGCTGCTGCACTTGCTGCAGGCTGGCAGATCTTAACGATCCCCAGAGGTCCCTTCCTACCCCCACCAGGCTGAGAGTCTATATCTGGGCTGTAAAGAGCTGGGATCAGGTATCAGGAGCAGAAAAGAGGACATTTGTGGGCTGGAATGCAAAGTGGCACGTTGAGGAGCATCCCCTTGGCTGCTGCTGCTGCAGAAGTGTCCCTGCAGCCTCTCCTCCCTGCAGGCTGGAGGTGTGGACCTGTGCATCCCAACAGGATGCACACCCAGGGCAGAATCTGCCAGCAGGCCACCCCTGCAGCTGCTGTGTCAGGGAATGGCTTCAGGGATGATAATTGTCACATTGCTGATCCCATGCCAGGCTAATGTGACAACACTGAGCCGTTGTAGTCCCAGGGAAAGAGCAATGTGTGAACCCTGGATCAGCTTCCACAGGGCTCAGGCAGGAGCAGGGGCTTCCCAGGAGCAGCCCAGTTCCCTCTGCTGGGAATCTCTGTGATCCAGCAGCCCTTCCAAGGGGGTCCCCCTGCCAACACAACGTGGGTTTCATTGCCACCTGCCAACACACAGCCCTGTGGCCCTCCAGAAGCCAGCAGCCAGCAGCACTCCCAGCCTTGGCTTCACAAACCACGCTGGGCAGCAGCTGCAGAGCTGCTCCCAGCTGGGTCTGGACCTAAGGGGATAAAACTCCTTGGGAATACAGCACAGGAGAGGTGATACCCACCCCAGAGCCCAGCAAGGGCCTACAGGCAAAGGGCAACAAAGCTGGGGAAGGGTCTGGAGAGCAGGGCTGGGGAGGAGCCATCTGCTCCACCTCCAGGCCCTGCACCAAGGAGGAGGAGGTTGAGGCATGGGAGGGGGACCCAGGCACAGTGCATCTCCCTCTGAGACCCTCAGGTGGGGACCTGTCTCCAGGCTATCCCCTCAGAGCCTGGGGCAGCTCCAGGGAGGGGAGAAGGAGGACAGAGCTGCCTGGATGTGCTCAGAGCTTGGCCTGGCTTTGTGAGCAGCTCTTCATGGCTGAGGTGCAGCAGGACCTTGGGGAGAAGATGCTCTGATGGCCCTGCAAGGGCTGCTGGCACCTGGCAGGCACCCAGCAAGGGCACAGCTGGCAACTTCAAGGCTCAGGCTGGTGCTAGAGAGGTGAGGGGTCTGGAGCACAAATCCTGTGAGGGAGCTGGGGGTGTTCAGCCTGGAGAAGAGGAGGCTGAGAGGAGACCTCCTTGCTCTCCACAGCTCCCTGCAAGGAGGCTGCAGCCAGCTGGGGGTTGGGCTCTGCTCCCAAGGAACAAGTGACAGGACAAGGGAAACAGCCTCAAGTTGCCCCAGGGGAGGTTCAGGTTGGCCATGAGGAACAATTTCTTCCCCCAGAAGGGTTGCCAAGGCCTGGCCCAGGCTGCCCAGGCCAGTGGTGGAGTCCCCATGGCTGGAGGGGTTTCAAAGCCCTGGAGATGTGGTGCTGAGGGCCAGGGGTTGGTGGTGCCCTGGCAGTGCTGGGCTCAGGGTTGGACTCAGTGATCTGAAAGGTCTCTTCCAACCAAAACCATTCCATGACTCTCTAATCAATGGAGCTTTACCTCATAGGTGTGGTCCTCCTCTGGGCTTTCCTTGGCTTCACCCTGTGGGCAGCAGAGTCCCAGGCTGGCTGTCAGCACTCAGCAGGATCCCCTGGCCCTGGCCTCATCCCCTCATCACGGGGAAGGAGAGGCTATGGCCTGAAATTGTGCCAGGGGAGGCTGAGGCTGGAGATGAGGGAAAATTTCTTTGCTACAAGAGTGCTGAGGTTGGGGTTGGGGCACAGGCTGCCCAGGTAGGTGGTGGAGTCCCCAGCCCTGGAGGTGTTCCAGAAAGCTGTGGCCATGGCACTTGGGGCCATGGTTTGGTGGCCCTGGTGGTGCTGGGTTGCAGGTTGGACTGGGTGAGCTCAGAGAGCTTTTCCAAGCCACACCACTCTGTGACCCTGTGACCCTGACAGGCTGCTGCTTCCCACAGGTCTTCACAGGGATCTTCACAGCAGAGATGGTCCTGAAGCTCATTGCCCTGGACCCCTATGAGTACTTCCAGCAGGGCTGGAATGTCTTTGACAGCATCATCGTCACCCTCAGCCTGGTGGAGCTGGGGCTGGCCAACGTGCAAGGCCTCTCCGTGCTGCGCTCCTTCCGCCTGGTAGGTGCCCTGGGGAGGGGGTCTGCCTGGGAGGGGGGGGCTGGCATCCAAGTGCCACCTGGGTGGAGAGGGCCTTGCTCAGCCTCCCTCATGGTGGCCACCAGCTTGTATCACAGAATCACCAAGGTTGGAAGACAGCTCAAAGCTCATCAAGTCCAACCTGGCACCACAGAACTCATGGCTAAACCATGGCTCCAAGTGCCACATCCAGTCCCCTCTTAAACACCTCCAGGGATGGGGACTCCATCACCTCCCTGGGCAGCACATCCCAATGATGAATTACTCCCTCAGTGAAGAACTTTCTCCTCACCTCCAGCCTAAACTTCCCCTGGCACAGCTTGAGACTGTGTCCTCTTGTTCTGGTGCTGGGTGCTAGAGAGAAGAGAGCAACCCCCACCTGGCTACAACCTCTCTTCAGGTAGTTGTAGAGGGCAATGAGGTCTCCCCTGAGCCTCCTCATCTCCAGGCTAAGCAGGAGCAGGGAAGTCCTTGTGCCCTGTGCTCAGCACTGCTGAGGCCACACCTTGAGGCCTGGGTCCAGTTCTGGGCTCCTCAGGTTAGGAAAGAGGTTGAGCTGCTGGAAGGTGTCCAGAGAAGGGCAAGAAAGCTGGGGAGGGGTCTGGAGCACAGCCCTGGGAGGAGAGGCTGAGGGAGCTGGGGTTGCTTAGCCTGCAGAAGAGGAGGCTCAGGGGAGACCTTCTTGCTCTCTGCAACTCCCTGCAGGGTGGTTGCAGCCAGGTGGGGGTTGGTCTCTTCTGCCAGGCAAGCAGCAGCAGAACAAGAGGACACAGTCTCAAGCTGTGCCAGGGGAGGTTTAGGCTGGAGGTGAGGAGAAAGTTCTTCCCAGAGAGAGTTGTTAGCCATCGGGATGTGCTGCCCAGGGAGGTGGTGGAGTCCCCATCCCTGGAGGTGTTCCAGAGGGGATTGGATGTGGCACTTGGAGCCATGGTTTGGTTGTCAGGAGGTGTTGGGTGACAGGTTGGTCTTGATGATCTCTTAGCTCTTTTCCAACCTCATTGATTCTATATTGATGATCTCTGAAGTCTTTTCCAACCTTATTGATTCCATGATTGATGATCTCTGAGCTCTTTCCCAACCTCATTGATTCCATGATTGATGATCTCTGAGGTCTCTTATTCCCTTCTCTTCCCTTTCCTCTCAGCTGAGGGTTTTTAAGCTGGCCAAGTCCTGGCCCACGCTCAACATGCTGATCAAGATCATCGGGAACTCGGTGGGGGCGCTGGGGAACCTCACCCTGGTGCTGGCCATCATCGTCTTCATCTTCGCCGTGGTGGGGATGCAGCTCTTCGGCAAGAGCTACCTGGACTGCGTCTGCAAGATCTCGGCGGACTGCAGCCTGCCCCGCTGGCACATGCACGACTTCTTCCACTCCTTCCTCATCGTCTTCCGCATCCTCTGCGGGGAGTGGATCGAGACCATGTGGGACTGCATGGAGGTGGCCGGCCAGACCATGTGCCTCATCGTCTTCATGATGGTCATGGTCATCGGCAACCTGGTGGTGAGTCGCGGAGCCGGGGATGGAGCCCTCAGTGAGGTAGGGCTGGAGGTCTCCATGAGCCAGGGGCTGGAGGCCTCCATGAGCCAGGGGCTGGAGGACCCCATGAGCCAGGGGCTAGAGCCCTGGATGAGCCAGGGGCTGGAGGTCTCCATGAGCCAGGGGCTGGAGGCCTCCATGAGCCAGGGGCTGGAGGACCCCATGAGCCAGGGGCTAGAGCCCTGGATGAGGTGGGGCTGCAGCATTCAATGAGCCAGGGGCTGGAGCCCTGGATGAGCCAGGGGCTGGAGGTCTCCATGAGCCAGGGGCTGGAGGACCCCATGAGCCAGGGGCTAGAGCCCTGGATGAGGTGGGGCTGCAGCATTCAATGAGCCAGGGGCTGGAGCCCTCCATGAGCCAGGGGCTGGAGCCCTCCATGAGGTGGGGCTGGAGCCCTCCATGAGGTGGGGCTGGAGCCCTCCATGAGCCAGGGGCTGGAGCCCTGGATGGGGGGGGCTGGAGGCCTGGATGAGGGGGGCTGGAGCCCCTCGATGAGGCGGGGCTGGAGCCCTGGATGAGGCGGGGCTGGAGCTCCTCGATGAGGGGGGGCTGAGCCCTCAAGAAGCAGGGGCTGGAGCCCTGGATGAGGTGGGGCTGAGCCCTGGATGAGGTGGGCCTGGAGCTCTCAAGAAGCAGGGGCTGGAGCCTCAATGAAAGGTGTTTTGGAGGGGAAGGGGAGGACAGAGAGTGTTGTGGCTGGGGGCACAGCTCTGCCCCTTGCTCTCTGGTCAATGCTGTCCAGCTCAGCTCATCTGCAGGACTGTGCTTTGCCATGGGCTCATTGGACCATGCCCACAGGGCCACAATGAAAGGGCCAATCTCCCTCTTCTGGACCTGGGCCTGTGTAAAGCAGGGTAAGAAGGAGTTTCTGAGGGACCCTCAGGTGAGACAAGGTCAGGGGCAGAACTGAGGACAGGAAAACTGAACAATGGGCTTTAGGCAGATGCAGGAGCAGCTCTGGGACTGAAGAAGTTCATCTTCAAGCTGTCCTTTTTTTTCCTCCACGTGGCTTTATAGGCTTTCCTCTGCCCTTTTCACACTCTTCTGCAAGGAGGGATGGAAGCAGTGCTCAGCCCAGGGCTGCCCCAATTGCTTTTGGGACCATCCCTCAGCCCAGGGCTGCCCCAAGTGCTTTAGGGACCAACCTCCCTCCCCATGAAGGTTTTTGCACATCCCCAGCATCCACAGTTCTCACCATGGTCCAGGTGGCATCTTGACATTGCAGGTCCCCTTTACAGCTCTTTCCCCTGGCTCCTGGTGACCTGTGTTGAGTTTTGGGCCCCTCACTACAGCAAGGATATTGAGGTGCTGGGGAGTATCCAGAGGAGGGCAAGGAAGCTGCTGAAGGGTCTGGAGAGCAGGGCTGGGGAGGAGCAGCTGAGGGAGCTGGGGGTGTTCAGCCCTGGAGAAGAGGAGGCTGAGGGAGACTTCAGTGCTCTCTACAGCTCCCTGACAGGAGGTTGGAGGCAGGTGGGGGTTGGTCTCTTCCCCCAGGAACAAGTGACAGGACAAGAGACAACAGCTTCAGGTTGCTCCAGGGGAGGTTTAGGTTGGCCATGAGGAGCAATTCCTTCCCCTGGGCGCTGGCCCAGGCTGCCCAGGGCAGCGGTGGAGTCCCCCATGCCTGGAGGGCTTGAAAGGACATTTGGATGAGTAGCTTAGGGCCCTGGGCTGCCAGTTGTGCACAGGGAGATGCTGGGCTCTGGCTGGGCTTGATGATCTTAAGGTCTTTTCCACCCAGGCCACCCTGTGAGGGCGACCCCCTGGCCAGCAACCCCCTCCCCTCTAAGCCGGGCTGCGAGTTCCAGGCGAGCGTGGAAGCCTTTCTAAACTTGGTCAGCCCCTGGCTGGAGGCTCTGCAGCTTGTTTTGCAGCCTGCCCGGGCCCTGCTCTCCTTTCTTGAGGAGCCAGGAGGGGAGGGCTGCAGGCAGCTCGCCGCAGTCGCTGCTGTCCCTTGCCGGGGTTGTGTAAGCCCTTTGGAATGTGCTTTGAAAACCTATCTGCCGCTGCTGCCTCCCTCCCTCCCTCCCTCCCTCCCCACCAAGGGTGGCTGCTCCAGCCCCCCACTGCCACAGCCCTCCAGAGGGGTGAAAACAACCCAGAGCACCCCCACAGCTTGGGGCAGGGCAGCATGGAGAGTCCCAGTCTGAGGGCAGAAGGCTGGGACTGGGGAGCTGCTGGCGCTCCCTGCTTCGGCAGCGGGGTTGGACTCGGTGATCTCTGAAGGGCCCTTCCAACCTCCCGTGTTCTGTGGGTCCGTGATAGCAGAGCTCTGACCTGGTCCCAGGAGCAGCATGGAGAGCCGTGCTGGTTGCACACCTCGCCCTGGGGGGGTCCTGGGGAGCCTGTAGTGGGTGGTGCTGGGCAGATGTCCACGGTGGGGAGCAGCTCAGTGCCCCCCTGGGCTGCCCATCATCCACAGCAGCTGCTGATGCTGCCCTCCACGGGGGAACCTGCTCCCCTGAGCTGCTCACCCAGGCTGAGAATCACCCTGAAGCAACTGCAGCATCTCCAGGACACCCTGCAGAGGCTGCAGGAGCTTAGAGACTGGGAATCACAGCTGGGGTCCCTGGAGACCCTCCCCAGAAGCTGCTCTGCAGACATTTCCTCTTCTGGAGGCAATTTTTGGCGTGGCACCACCCACCCACCCCCTCCAGGAGATGCATGGAGAAGACATGGGGGCAGCACAATCTCCAGCTGGTGGGCTCAGAGCCAACCTTCCCGGGGGTGTTGCCCACCTAGAGGTGTTGCCCACCCTGAGGTGTTGCCCTCCTGGAGGTGTTGTCCCTCCAGAGATGTTACTCTCCTTGAGGTGTTGCCCTCCTGGGGTTGCTGCCCACCCTTGGTGTTGCCCTCCTGGGGGTGTTGCCCACCCTGAGGTGTTGCCCTCCTGGGGGTGTTGCCCACCCAGAGGTGCTGCCCACCCTTGGTGTTGCCCTCCTGGGGTTGTTGCCCACCCAGAGGTGTTGCCCACCCTTGTTGTTGCCCACCTAGAGGTGCTGCCCACCCTTGGTGTTGCCCTCCTGGGGTTGTTGCCCACCCTTGGTGTTGCCCTCCTGAGGGTGTTGCCCACCTGGGAGTGTTGCCCTCCTGGGGGTGTTGCCCTCCCGGGGGTGTTGCCCTCCTTGAGGTTGCACCCCACCCTTCAGGGCAAGCTCTGCAGCTCCTGCTGCCCCCTGAGCTGTTGCTATGGGTTCACTTAAAGCTAAGCAGGGAAACCTGGTGCCCAGTCACCTACAGATCCATCCCTGCCCTCTTCATCCTCCCTGCCAAGCTCTCCTGGCCTCATCTCTGGCATTTCCGAGCCCTGGAGCGTGTCCCACGCAGCTCCTGAGCATCCTGGCTGCTGGGGGTGTTGTGTTTCTCCCCACTCACCCCTGCAGGGGAGTAAGGCAACAGCCAATTGTCCTTTGGGCTTGGTGACCCTTTGAGCATTTCCTTTGGGGTTATTAAGGGAAAAGGGAGGAAGTTAGTCGGGTGAGGAGGTAACGGACTCCCCTCCCGAGCAGCCCGCGCCAGCGGCAGCTATTAGCTGTAATTGGTGTGCTCACCCTGCCTGGGGGGCTGGGGGGCCAGGGGGGGGGATTTATTTCAGGAGGAGGTTTCAGTCAGATGGCATGAGCCATGTGGAAACAGCAGTGACCTTGGATAGCAGCTAATTCCCTTCTCAGATGTGCTGCTGGCACACAGAGGCACAAACACCAACAGCTGAGGGCTCGGCCTCGCCGCGCAGGCAGAGCGCGGCCGGGCGCCGCCTGCGCCTCCACAGCCTCCCCTTCTCGGGAGCTGCTCCAGGGGGCTGGCATCCAGGGGCTCCAGCCATGCCAGGAGAGGCTGTGGTGGAGTGCAGTCACGTTCTGGGCATGGTGAAGTAGGAGAGATGTGGGGGAAGCAGGAGAGAGGCTCTGCTGGGAGCTGTATCCAGGTGCCCAGCCCCTGAGGAGAGGAGCTGAGAAACGTCAGCTTCCCTGGAGCAGAGAGGGCTCTGGGCACAGGGATGAGGTGGTGGCTGTGGCTCAGGCTCTCACCTGGCTGTTGGTCATCCTCAGGAGGTCACTGAGTGTCTGAGCTACCAGAGGCAGCAAAGAGGAGGGGAAGAGCTGTAGCTGGGAGGACAGGGAGCAGCTTGTCCCTGGGAACAGGACGGACAGAGCTGAGTGCAAGGTGGCAAGAAACAGCCCCGTGGGAGCCTTAGGGAGTCCCACACGGGGACCAGCCAAGCCAGGAGCAATGAGAGGGTGAAGGGACACACTGATGGAGCCACAGGGAAGGTGCTTTGTGAAGGTCCAGAGCAATGTCTGGTGTTGCTTGCAAATGGATCAGCAGGACCCCAGCAGCTGGGGGCACACCCAGGGCAGCAGAGGAGGAGCAAGGAGAAGCTGGACCTTGTCCATGTCCTCCAGGAGATGAGGTTGGCATCTCTGCAGCCCCAGCCTGGCAGCAGGAGCAGGGAGTCCCATGCCATGCTCATCATAAGGGTCTCCTCCACTGCCACAGCTGGTCCTTGCCACTCCAGCCTGCGGGGACCACATTGGTGCTGGCTGCCAGTGCTGCTGGCTGCTTCTGTCCTCCCATGAGGAGAGGCTGAGGGAGCTGAACAGGAGCCAGCAGTGTGCCCAGGGGGACAAGAAGGCCAAGGGTATCCTGGCCTGCAGCAGGAAGAGTGTGGCCAGCAGGAGTAGGGAAGTCCTTGTGCCCTGTGCTCAGCACTGCTGAGGCCACACCTTGAGTCCTGTGTCCAGTTCTGGGCTCCTCAGATTAGGAAAGAGGTTGAGCTGCTGGAAGGTGTCCAGAGAAGGGCAAGGAAGCTGGGGAGGGGTCTGGAGCACAGCCCTGGGAGGAGAGGCTGAGGGAGCTGGGGTTGCTTAGCCTGGAGAAGAGGAGGCTCAGGGGAGACCTTCTTGCTCTCTGCAACTCCCTGCAGGGAGGTTGCAGCCAGGTGGGGGTTGGTCTCTTCTGCCAGGCAAGCAGCAGCAGAACAAGAGGACACAGTCTCAAGCTGTGCCAGGGGAGGTTTAGGCTGGAGGTGAGGAGAAAGTTCTTCCCAGAGAGAGTTGTTGGCCATGGGAATGTGCTGCCCAGGGAGGTGGTGGAGTCCCCATCCCTGGAGGTGTTCAAGAGGGGCTTGGATGTGGCACTTGGAGCCATGGTTTGGTTGTCAGGAGGTGCTGGGTGCCAGCTTGGCCTTGCTGATCTCTGAGCTCTTTCCCACCCCTATTGCTTCTATGATGCTCCAGGTGCTGAACCTGTTCCTGGCTCTGCTGCTGAGCTCCTTCAGCGCTGACAGCCTGGCGGCCTCAGACGACGACGGGGAGATGAACAACCTGCAGATAGCCATCGGCAGGATCAGCAGGGGCATCGGCTTCCTCAAGGCCTCCCTGCTGGCGCTGCTCCGCGGGCAGGGCAAGGGCAAGGGCAAGGGCAGCCAGGGGGCCGCGGAGGCGGAGCAGGAGCCCAGCAAGAGGGACGGCTCGGTGCTGAACCACCTGGACGGCGGCCCCGAGGCCAAGGCAGAGCACCTGGATGGAGGCACCGGCAAGGAGCAGCTCTTCAGGCACGAGCTGGACCACATGAACTTCATTAACAACCCCAACCTCACCGTGCAGGTGCCCATCGCCTCCGAGGAGTCCGACCTCTACGAGGAGACCAGCACCCAGTCCGACACCGAGGACACCAAGGTGGGGGAGGCAGCTGGGACGGCTTCACAACCCCACCCTGGGATGGAGCCCTTCCTGGAGGACCCATCCTTGGTGTGCTGCGTAAAGAATGATGGTGCCTGGGGTCCCTTCTGTCCCTTTTGGGTCCCTTCTGTCCCTTTTGGGTCCCTTCTGTCCCTTTTGGGTCCCTTCTGTCCCTTTTGGTTTCCTTGTGTCCCCTTTTGGTTTCCTTCTGTCCCCTTTTGGTTTCCTTCTGTCCCCTTTTGGGTCCCTTCTGTCCCTTTTGGGTCCCTTCTGTCCCTTTTGGGTCCCTTCTGTCCCTTTTGGGTCCCTTGTGTCCCCTTTTGGTTTCCTTCTGTCCCCTTTTGGGTCCCTTCTGTCCCCTTTTGGTTTCCTTCTGTCCCCTTTTGGTTTCCTTCTGTCCCCTTTTGGGTCCCTTCTGTCCCCTTTTGGGTCCCTTCTGTCCCCTTTTGGGTCCCTTGTGGCCCTTTTGGATTACTTCTGGGTCCATTTAGGTTCCTTGAGCCCATTTGAGGTCCTTTGCAATCTTTTGGGTTCCTTTGGGCTCTTTTGGGTTATTTGGGGTCTTTTTAGTTTATTTCAGATGATTTGGGGTCCTTTGGGCTCCTTTGGATGATTTGGGTCCCTTCTGGCCCCTTTTGGGTCCCTTGTGGCCCCTTTTGGATTACTTCTGGGTCCATTTAGGTTCCTTGAGCCCATTTGAGGTCCTTTGCAATCTTTTGGGTTCCTTTGGGCTCTTTTGGGTTATTTGGGGTCTTTTTAGTTTATTTCAGATGATTTGGGGTCCTTTGGGCTCCTTTGGATGATTTGGGTCCCTTCTGGCCCCTTTTGGGTCCCTTGTGGCCCCTTTTGGATTACTTCTGGGTCCATTTAGGTTCCTTGAGCCCATTTGAGGTCCTTTGCAATCTTTTGGGTTCCTTTGGGCTCTTTTGGGTTATTTGGGGTCTTTTTAGTTTATTTCAGATGATTTGGGGTCCTTTGGGCCCTTTTGGGGTCCTTTGGGCTCTTTTGGATGATTTGGGTCCCTTGTGGCCCTTTTGGGTCCCTTGTGGCCCTTTTTGGGTTCTTTGGGGTCATTTTGGATTCCTTTGGGACTATTTAGGTTCCTTGGGGTCATTTTGGGTTCCTTGTGGCCCTTTTGGGTTCTTTGGGGTCATTTTGGATTCCTTTGGGGCCATTTTGGGTTCCTGGTGGTCATTTTGGGTTCCATTGGGGCCATTTTGGGTTCCTTTGGGGCCATTTTGGGTTCCTTGTAGTCGTTTTGGGTTCCTTGTAGTCGTTTTGGGTTCCTTTGGGGCCATTTTGGGTTCCTGGTGGTCATTTTGGGTTCCTGGTGGTCATTTTGAGTCCCTTTGGGCTTATTTCCCACAATGGACCAAACCTGGGGCTCTTCAAGCTGGAGGTGGCAGGGTCCCAGCAGGGGTGTGGGCCTGTTGTGGGTCAGGCTGTGGGGGTGTTGCTGATGCCAGCAGCACCTGGTGCCCCACAGGCAGGGCTGGTGCCCCACAGGCAGGGCTGCTGCAAGGCTCCGGGCACTCCGCTGGGGCTCAGAGGTGTTCAGGAGGAATCTGATGCCAGGAAATGTGCTGAGGGCACTAACATTGGATCCACTGCTAATGCCTCAGAAAGCATCAGCAGGGAGGGGATGAAGCCAGATGGAGGAGCTTAGCAGGAGTGCACATGCAGTGATGCCTTTTGGATCCAAGGCTGAGGACACAGCTGAAGTGTCAAGGCCCAGAGAGCACTGCCAGGGCTCGTGGGACACCAACCACCTTGGTGCTCTGGGAAGAGGGCAGGGAGATGTGGGACAAGGAAGGCAGGGAGACCTGAGTGGGCACAGAAAGGAGAGTGATGGTCTGGTGGGAACACCAAGGTCCTGGGATTGGCATTAGCATCACCTCTGGGCAGTGTGAGTGCCCAGCCTGGGCATTAGTGTGACTGGGTGGGACTTGTAGTAGGAAAGTCACCAACCCCCAGCTGGAAACCCCCTTGCCCAAGGGGCTCCAGGCAGGTTGGCCTCTTCTCAGCACAGCAAGGAGTTGTTGTCCCACTCTGGGCATGGGACTGGGACTTGTAGTAGGAAAGTCACCAACCCCCAGCTGGAAACCCCCTTACCCAAGGGGCTCCAGGCAGGTTGGTCTCTCCTGAGCACAGCAAGCAGTTGTTGTCCCACTCTGGGCATGGGACTGGGACTTGTAGTAGGAAAGTCACCAACCCCCAGCTGGAAACCCCTTGCCCAAGGTGCTCCAGGCAGGTTGGCCTCTTCTGAGCACAGCAAGGAGTTGTTGTCCCCCTCTGGGCATGAAGACTCCATCACTGCCCTGGGCAGCCTGGGCCAGGCCTTGGCAACCCTTTGAGGCATGAAATTGTTCCTCATGGCCAACCTAAACCCCCCAGGAAGAGAGGACAATGCTGATTATGGATGTGTGAGGTTTTGTAGCTGGAGAAAAGGGGATGTTTTCAGGCATGAGGCTGAGCAGGAAGGTGGCAGGAAAGGTGGTGGCTGGCTGTGACCCATCTCAAAGGTGCTGCTTGCTGTGCTCAGAAGAGGCCAACCTGCCTGGAGCCCCTTGGGCAAGGTGGTTGCCAGCTGAGGGTTGGTGATTTTCCTGCTGCCAGTCCAGTGCAGTTGCACTAATGCCCAGGCTGGGCACACTGGGCACTCACCCTGCCCAGAGGTGAGGTTAATGCCAACCCAACGAGCACGGGAGGACAGCTCCAGCCTGGCCAGGGGGGTCCCAAGGACCTCCATTCCCCACTGTCCCCCTTGTGGTGAGGGAAAGCCTCGGCGTGCAGCTAGGGCACAAGTCCTGGCTGGCTCTGGCGCTCCGGGGCTGTGTTCAGCTGACATCTAGTGGCGCCTGCTCCAACACCACCCACCCACAGACTGCCCACGGAAGGGGCTGGAGCGCAAGAAGCAGCTGAGGGAACTGAGGTTGTTCAGCCTGATGAAGAGGAGGCTGAGAGGAGACCTCACTGCTCTCTACAGCTCCCTGAGAGGAGGCTGGAGCCAGGTGAGGGTTGGGCTCTTCTTTCAAGGACCAAGTGACAGGACAAGAGGAAACAGCCTCTTGCAAGAAGGATTAAAGCTCCTCCTCATGTTTAGATGCAGCTTCCTATGATCCAGTTTGTGCTCCTTACCCCTGGTCCTGTCCCTGGGCACCACTGAAATGAGCCTGAGTCATTCCAAACCCACCTGGACACCATCCTGAGCAGCCTGCTCTGGGTGACTCTGCTCTGTTGCCCCAGAGGAGGTTCAGGTTGGCCATGAGGAACAATTTCTTCCCCCAGAAGGGTTGCCAAGGCCTGGCCCAGGCTGCCCAGGGCAGTGATGGAGTCCCCATGCCTGGAGGGGTTTCAAAGCTGTGGAGATGTGGTGCTGAGGGCCAGGGGTTGGTGGTGCCCTGGCAGGGCTGGGCTCAGGGTTGGACTCAAGGATCTTGGAGCTCTTTTCCAACCAAAACCACTCTGTGATTCTGTGGAACTCATGTTTTGACTCCTGTGTCCAGCTCTGGGCTCCTCAGGTTAGGAAAGAGGTTGAGCTGCTGGAAGGTGTCCAGAGCAGGGCAAGAAAGCTGGGGAGGGGTCTGGAGCACAGCCCTGGGAGGAGAGGCTGAGGGAGCTGGGGTTGCTTAGCCTGCAGAAGAGGAGGCTCAGGGGAGACCTTCTTGCTCTCTGCAACTCCCTGCAGGGAGGTTGGAGCCAGGTGGGGGTTAGTCTCTTCTGCCAGGCAAGCAGCAGCAGAACAAGAGGACACAGTCTCAAGCTGTGCCAGGGGAGGCTTAGGATGGAGTTGAGGAGAAAGTTCTTCCCAGCAAGAGAGATTGGCCACTGGGATGTGCTGCCCAGGGAGGTGGTGGAGTCCCCATCCCTGGAGGTGTTCAAGAGGGGATTGGATGTGGCAGTTGGAGCCATGGTTTGGTTGTCAGGAGGTGTTGGGTGACAGCTTGGACTTGCTGGGCTCTGAGGTCTTTTCCAACCTGGTTTATTCTATGATTCTATAGGAGCCTCCCGTGGCTGCTCAGCACAGGCAGGGTGCAGACAGAGCCTCCCGTGGCTGCTCAGCGCAGGCAGGGTGCAGACAGAGCCTCCCGTGGCTGCTCAGCGCAGGCAGGGTGCAGACAGAGCCTCCCGTGGCTGCTCAGCACAGGCAGGGTGCAGACAGAGCCTCCCGTGGCTGCTCAGCACAGGCAGGGTGCAGACAGAGCCTCCCGTGGCTGCTCAGCACAGGCAGGGTGCAGACAGAGCCTCCCAACCATCCAATCCCAGCTCACCTCAGCAGCACTGCTGCGTTTGGGTGGCTAAATTCAGCCCAACCCTGCCCAAGGTGCAAACCAGGGGGGTGCACCAACACCTTCACAACTCAACCCCTGCTCAAAGAGGCAGGGTGTTGGGCAGCAGGGTGTGGGGAGCAGGGTGTGAGCAGCAGGGTGTGAGCAGCAGGGTGGTGGGCAGCAGGGTGTGAGCAGCAGGGTGGTGAGCAGCAGGGGGTGAGCAGCAGGGTGTTGGGCAGCAGGGTGTTGGGCAGCAGGGGGGTGGGCAGCAGGGGGGTGGGCAGCAGGGGGGTGGGCTGCAGGGTGTGGGGAGCAGGGGGTGAGCAGCAGGGTGTTGGGCAGCAGGGGGTGAGCAGCAGGGTGGTGGGCAGCAGGGGGGTGGGCAGCAGGGTGGTGGGCAGCAGGGTGATGACCAGCACGGGGTGGGCAGCAGGGTGGTGAGCAGCAGGGTGTTGGGCAGCAGGGTGGTGGGCAGCAGGGTGTTGGGCAGCAGGGTGGTGAGCAGCAGGGGGGTGGGCAGCAGGGTGGTGGGCAGCAGGGTGGTGGGCAGCAGGGTGTTGGGCAGCAGGGTGGTGAGCAGCAGGGGGGTGGGCAGCAGGGTGTTGGGCAGCAGGGTGGTGAGCAGCAGGGTGGTGGGCAGCAGGGTGTGAGCAGCAGGGTGGTGAGCAGCAGGGGGTGAGCAGCAGGGTGTTGGGCAGCAGGGTGTTGGGCAGCAGGGGGGTGGGCAGCAGGGGGGTGGGCAGCAGGGGGGTGGGCAGCAGGGTGGTGGGCAGCTGGTGGTGGGCAGCAGGGTGTGAGCAGCAGGCTGGCAGGCAGCATGTGAAATGATAATTGGAAGCTGGGTGCTAATTGGTAGGCTCCCTGAGCTGGTGCCTGGGGAAGGCTGAGTCCTGGGGGACAAGAGAATGACCACAAGCCAGGAATGTGCTGGTGTGGCCCAGAAGGCCAATGGCATCCTGAGGTGCATCAAGGAGAGGGTGGTCAGAGGTTGACTGAAGTTCTCCTCCCCTTCCACTCTGCTCTAGGGAGGCCTCATCTGGAGTCCTGGCTCCAGTTCTGGGCTTCCCAGTTCAAGGAGTCCAGGGAAGTGCTGGAGAGGGTGCAGCAAAGGGTTATGAGGATGATGAGGGGGTGAGAAAACCTCTGTCATGAGCAAAGGCTGAGAGGCTTGGAGCTTTGTAGCCCAGAGAGCAGCCTGAGGGGGGATCTAACACGTTCTTTTCCACCCTCATTGACTCTATGATTCTATGACTGTGCATGCTCAGACCCCAAGGACCCTGTGAGGTTTGCAGCCCTGGGGGATTCAGCTGCTCCATTCTGGGCTTTGCCTTCTGGCAGAGGGACTCAGAGCAGCCTCCAACGAGGTGGTGCCTGCAGCTGGCTCTCCCAGTGCTGCCTGGTCTCTGTGGGGACAGGAGGAGCTGGAGGCTGGCTGGAGGCTGCAGGGCAGCCCAGCCTGACCCCTCCTCTCCCTTTGCAGAATCCCCTCTCCAGTGACAATGCCTCCTCCCTGTGCAGCACCGTGGACTACAAACCCCCCCAGCCGGAGGAGGAGGAGATGGCACAAGAGGCTGAGGAGAGCAACGAGCCTGAGGAGTGCTTCACTGAAGGTGAGGAACCCAGCAGGGCAGGGCAGGGCAGGGCCCTCCTGCAGAGAGGGGCAGCTGGGTATGGCAGGGCCAGTGCCAGCCAACCCTTGCAGAGCAAACACTCCCAGGCCCACTTAGCTCAGCCCAAACTCCAGATCCTCCTGAAGCATGGCCAGAGATGGAGAGAGGGGACCCTGCCCCTCGGCTCTGCTCAGACCTCACCTGCAGGGCTGTGTCCAGCTGTGGAGTCCTCAACACAAGATGTGGACCTGATGGAGAGGGTCCAGAGAAGGCCACATAGATGCTCAGAGGGATGGAGAAGCTCTGCTGTGGGGACAGGCTGGGAGTTGGGGCTCTTCAGCCTGGAGAAGAGAAGGCTCCAGGGAGACCTTAGAGCTGCATTTCAGTATCTGAAGGGGACCTACAGGCAGGCTGGGGAGGGACTGTTCAGGAGGGGCTGTGGGGATAGGATGAGAGGCAATGGGAACTGGATCTCAGGTAGTGGTAGGACTAGGGGGAATGGAATGAAGCTGGAGGTGGGGAGATTGAGGCTGGAGGGGAGGAGGAAGTTCTTCCCCATGAGAGTGGTGAAGCCCTGCAATGGGTTGTGCAGGGAGGTGGTTGAGGCCCCAGCCCTGGAGGTGTTTAAGGCCAGGCTGGCTGAGGCTCTGGCCAGGCTGATCTAGTGTGGGGTGTCCCTGCCCATGGCAGGGGGGTTGGGACTGGCTGATCCTTGTGGTCCCTTCCAGCCCTGACTGATACTAGGATACTACTATGAGCAGGGCAGGGTTAGGTTGGCCGTCAGGAGGAAGTTGTGCACAGGGAGATGGTGGAGGCTCCATCCCTGGAGACATTCGAGGTCAAACTTGATGTGGCCCTGAGCAACCTGCTCTAGCTGGAGCTGTCCCTGCAGGGGGGTTGGACAGGATGCCCTTGGAGGGTGCCCTCCAGCCCAATCCATT
Organism: Melanerpes formicivorus; assembly: GCF_026170545.1. Lineage (NCBI taxonomy): Eukaryota > Metazoa > Chordata > Aves > Piciformes > Picidae > Melanerpes > Melanerpes formicivorus. The sequence continues at coordinate 1,331,137 of NW_027142465.1, read as the reverse complement.
CTATGACCCTACCCCCGGGGAGGTGATCCCCTTGGGGCTTCCCTCTCCCGTGCACAGCCTCAGAGCCAGCAGGAGCCTCCTCCAGCCTCTCCCTCTAGGAGGCTTGGAAAAGACACAGGGAGCAGAGCAGGGCCCCTCAGAGGCGAGAGGGCCTGGCCAGGAGGTACCCCACAGCTCTTTGTGCCGTCCCCAGGCTGTGTGAAGAGGTTCCCCTGCCTCCAAGTGGACATCAGCAGCGAGAGGGGGAGGGTCTGGTGGACGCTGCGCCGCACCTGCTTCCGCATCGTGGAGCACGACTGGTTCGAGACCTTCATCGTCTTCATGATCCTCCTCAGCAGCGGGGCCCTGGTAGGTCCTGCCCCCGATCCTGCCCCCCACCCTGCCCCTCTGGCTCTCCTGCAGGAGGCTCTGGAAAGGAGGAACTCATGAAGCTAAGGAGGTGCTGCAGAGGGTTTCATGGGAGCTCTAGGGGAGGGGTCGGACTTGGTGAGCTCACAGGGTGTGAGGGGTTGGAAGGGAGCTCTGGAGAGCTTCCAGTCCAACCCCCTGCCAGAGCAGGAGCAGAGAACCCAGCCCAGGTCCCACAGGAGCACATCCAGACAGGGCTGGGAAGGCTCCAGAGCAGGAGACTCCACAACCTCTCTGGGCAGCCTGCTCCAGGCCTCTGGGAGCCTCACAGTGCAGAAGTTCCTCCTCATGCTGAGCTGCAACCTCCTGTGCTGCAGCTTCCATCCATTGCCCCTTGGCCTATCCCAGGGCACAGTGAGCAGAGCCTGGCCCTGTCCCCTCCCTCCTGACCCCCAGTCCTCAGCTATTGATAGGCATTGATCAGATCCCTCTCAGTCTTCTCTACTCTGTCCTTCTCTACTCTGTCCTTCTCCTCTCCCATTCCATTCCATTCCATTCTCACTTTCCTGCCCCGGTGGGAGGCAAGAGAGGCTCTGCCTGGCCTCAACCTGGGACAACTTTTCAAGCTGCCCCCAAGCCCTAGGGAGGCAGGGAGCGGGCAGGGGCGGCTGTGGCTGCCCTGGGGGCTGCAGGGGCTCTGCTGGGAGCAGGCCTGTCAGGCAGCCCCATGCCTCTTGCAGGCCTTTGAGGACATCTACATCGAGCAGCACCAGGTGATCCGCACCATCCTGGAGTACGCTGACAAGGTCTTCTCCTACGTCTTCGTGCTGGAGATGCTGCTCAAGTGGGTGGCCTATGGCTTCAAGGTCTACTTCACCAACGCCTGGTGCTGGCTGGACTTCCTCATTGTGGATGTAAGTGGGGCCTGAGGAGCACCTCTGGAGCCACAGGTAGCCAAGAAGGGGGTTGGGAGCAGGAGAGGCTTGCTGCAGGCTCTTGGAAATGAACTTCTTGCAGTGCTGCAGGCTGGGGGCACCACGGAGAGCAGCCAGGCAGAGAGGGACCTGGGGGTGCTGACTGACAGCTGGCTGAACAGGAGCCAGCAGTGTGCCCAGGGGGACAAGAAGGCCAAGGGCATCCTGGCCTGCAGCAGGCAGAGTGTGGCCAGCAGGAGCAGGGAAGTCCTTGTGCCCTGTGCTCAGCACTGCTGAGGCCACAGCTTGAGTCCTGTGTCCAGTTCTGGGCTCCTTAGGTTAGGAAAGAGGTTGAGCTGCTGGAAGGTGTCCAGAGAAGGGCAAGAAAGCTGGGGAGGGGTCTGGAGCACAGCCCTGGGAGGAGAGGCTGAGGGAGCTGGGGTTGCTTAGCCTGCAGAAGAGGAGGCTCAGGGGAGACCTTCTTGCTCTCTGCAACTCCCTGCAGGGAGGTTGTAGTCAGGTGGGGGTTGGGCTCTTCTGCCAGGCAAGCAGCAGCAGAACAAGAGGACACAGTCTCAAGCTGTGCCAGGGGAGGTTTAGGCTGGAGGTGAGGAGAAAGTTCTTCCCAGCCAGAGAGTTGTTGGCCACTGGGATGTGCTGCCCAGGGAGGTGGTGGAGTCCCCATCCCTGGAGGTGTTTAGGAGGGGATTGGATGTGGCACTTGGAGCCATGGTTGAGTTGTCAGGAGGTGTTGGGTGACAGCTTGGACTTGATGACCTTTGAGGTCTTTCCAACCTTATTGGTTCCATGATTCTGCACTGTGAGGCTCCCAGAGCCCTGGAGCAGGCTGCCCAGAGAGGTTGTGGAGTCTCCTGCTCTGGAGGCTTCCCAGCCCTGCCTGGATGTGTTCCTGTGGGACCTGTGCTGGATTCTCTGCTCCTGCTCTGGCAGGGGGGTGGACTGGAAGCTCTCCCGAGCTCCCTTCCAACCCCTCACATCCTGTGATGCTGTGAACTTAAAGGACCATGGCATGGCTGTGGGATGAGGGCTCAGAGCATCACCTAAAGCAGTCCTCCACAGGAAGGGTCACTTCTTCCCCTGGCTGCCGTTCAAACCCTTCCTGTTTGCTGCTCAAGCCAAGAACAAGCCCAAGTTGTTCCACCAGACCCCAGAAGAGATGTGGAGGGCCAAAGGGTCTCCCAAATGCTCTGTGTCAGGGCAGCACCTTCCTCCTGGCAGTGTTTCTGCATCCCCCACCCCCTCCACCCCCACACCCAGAAGCAGGGACGAGGCAAAGGCTGAGGTCCTGAACACCTTCTTTGCCTCAATGTGTAACAGCAAGGCAGGAGGAGTTCAGGAGGAGTGGCCTCCTGAGCTGGGCGATGGGGTTGGGGAGCAGTGTAGTGCCCTGGAAATCCATGAGGAATTAGTTGGGGACCTGCTGAGCCACTTGGGCACTCACAAGTCCATGGGACCGGATGGGATCCATCCTAGGGTGCTGAGAGAGCTGGCAGATGAGCTGCCAAGCCGCTCTCCATTATTTTCCTCCAGTCCTGGCTCACTGGAGAGGTCCCAGGTGACTGAACCTGGCCAAGGTGGTCCCCATCCGTAAGAAAGGTCGGATGGAGGAGCCTGGAAACTGCAGGCCTGGCAGCCTGACCTCAGTGCCAGGGAAAGTGATGGAGCAGATTATCCTGGGGGCAATAACTGCACCTGAAGGATGGCCAAGGGCTCAGGCCCAGCCAGCATGGATTCAGGAAGGGCAGATCCTGCCTCTCCAACCTGATCTCTTTCTATGATCAGGTGACTGCCTGGTGGCTGTGGGGCAGGCTGTGGATGTGGTCTGCCTGGACCTCAGCAAGGCCTTTGATACCATCCCCCACAGCAACCTCCTGGCCAAGCTGTCAGCCCCTGGCTGGGACAGCAGCTCTCTGAGCTGGGTTAGGAACTGGCTGGAGGCTGAGCCCAGAGAGTGGTGGTGAATGGTGCCACAGCCAGCTGGCAGCCAGGCCCCAGTGGTGTGCCCCAGGGAGCAGTGCTGGGCCCTGTGCTCTTTAACATCTTCATTGATGATCTGGATGAGGGCATTGAGTCAGTCATCAGCAAGTTTGCAGATGACACCAAGCTAGGAGCAGATGTTGGTCAGTGAGAGGGCAGAAGGGCTCTGCAGAGGGACCTTGCCAGGCTGGACAGATGGGCAGAGGCCAACAGGATGGCATTCAACAAGTCCAAGTGCCAGGGGCTGCACTTTGGCCACAGCAACCCCAGGCAGAGCTACAGGCTGGGGGCAGAGTGGCTGAGAGCTCCCAAACAGAAAGGGACCTGGGGGTGCTGATTGACAGCTGCCTGAACATGAGCCAGCAGTGTGTCCAGGCAGCCAGGAGGGCCAATGGCATCCTGGCCTGCAGCAGGAACAGTGTGGCCAGCAGGAGCAGGGAAGTCCTTGTGCCCTGTGCTCTGCATTGGTTAGGCCACACCTTGAGTCCTGTGTCCAGTTCTGGGCTCCTCAGTTAAAAAAGGACATTGAGAGACTTGAAGGTGTCCAGAGAAGGGCAAGAAAGCTGGGGAGAGGCCTTGAGCACAGCCCTGTGAGGAGAGGCTGAGGGAGCTGGGGTTGCTTAGCCTGGAGAAGAGGAGGCTCAGGGGAGACCTCATTGCTCTCTGCAACTACCTGAGGGCTAGTTGTGGCTGGGAAGGGGTTGGTCTCTTCTCCCAGGCAACCAGCCCCAGAACAAGAGGACAGAGTCTCAAGGTGTGCCAGGGGAGGTTTAGACTCGAGGTGAGGAGAAAGTTCTTCACCGAGCGAGTCGTTCGTCATTGGGATGTGCTGCCCAGGGAGGTGGTGGAGTCCCCATCCCTGGAGGTGTTCAAGAGGGGATTGGACGTGGCACTTGGTGCCATGGTCTAGTCATGGGGTCTGTGTTGATAGGTTGGACTCGATGATCCTCGAGGTCCTTTCCAACCTAAGTGATACTGTGAGACTGTGAGACAGCCTCAGGTGGTTGCTCACCAGGACCCCAAGGACTCGACGCCAGTCCCTGCGTCCCAGGACAAGGCCACCAGCCTGGGGGGGGTTATGGGGAGAGAGGGAAGGGCAGGAGCATGGCTTAGCTGGGTTCCCACCTTGAGGTGCTGCTAACCCCTTGGGCTGCTCCCTGCAGGTCTCCCTGATCAGCCTGACAGCCAACTGGTTGGGGTACTCGGAGCTGGGAGCCATCAAGTCCCTGCGGACCCTGCGGGCGCTGAGGCCCCTGCGCGCCCTCTCCAGATTCGAGGGCATGAGGGTAAGGACCCCCACCAGCTGCTGCTGGCACAGCCAGCCTGGCACCAGCCAGAAGTCACCTCCCCCAGGTGGCTGAGCAGCAGGGGTGGGACTGGCAGCTCCAGGCCAGTGGTTGGGCTCTGTGATCTCTGAAGTCTCTTCCAGCCTCAGCACTTCTGTGGTTCCCTGCTCAGGGACACTGCCCTGGGAGGAGAGGCTGAGAGCCCTGGGGCTGTTCAGTCTGGAGAGGGATCTGATCAATGGCTATCAATAGCTGAGGGCTGGGGGTCAGGAGGGAGGGGACAGGGCCAGGCTCTGCTCACTGTGCCCTGGGATAGGCCAAGGGGCAATGGATGGAAACTGCAGCACAGGAGGTTGCAGCTCAGCAGGAGGAGGAACTTCTGCACTGTGAGGCTCCCAGAGGCCTGGAGCAGGCTGCCCAGAGAGGTTGTGGAGTCTCCTGCTCTGGAGCCTTCCCAGCCCTGCCTGGATGTGTTCCTGTGGGACCTGTGCTGGGTTCTCTGCTCCTGCTCTGGCAGGGGGCTTGGGCTGAGAGCTCTCCAGAGCTCCCTTCCAACCTCTAACACCCTGGGATCTGTGCTCCCAGTTGGATTCAGTGCCCTCCAGCCCAGTGAGGTCAATACAAATCTACCTTTGACCCGCTGGAGCCCACTTGGTGCTGCTGGGAGGGGGGGAGGGTTGGGGAAGGGTCAGGCTGTGCCCCGGGGGACGCGGAGGCATCCCGGCCCCCCCCGGGGCAGCTCCCCAAGGTCTGCTCTGCGCTTGCAGGTGGTGGTGAACGCCTTGCTGGGTGCCATCCCCTCCATCATGAACGTGCTGCTGGTGTGCCTGATCTTCTGGCTGATCTTCAGCATCATGGGGGTGAACCTGTTTGCAGGGAAGTACTACCGCTGCGTCAACACCACCACCGGCGAGCTCTTCCCCATCAGCGAGGTCAACAACAAGAGCGACTGCATGGCCCTGCTGCACACCAGCCAGGTCAGGTGGCTCAATGTCAAGGTCAACTTCGACAACGTGGGCCTGGGATACCTCTCCCTGCTGCAGGTGGTAGGTACTGAAAGCAGCTGCTGCCCCTCCCAGGTGGCTTGGCACTGACGGTCGCGCTGCCCCTGTGCTCGGCACTGCTGAGGCCGCACCTGGAGTCCTGTGTCCAGCTCTGGGCTCCTCAGGTCAAGAAGGACAGTGAGAGACTTGGAGGTGTCCAGAGCAGGGCAAGAAAGCTGGGGAGGGGTCTGGAGCACAGCCCTGGGAGGAGAGGCTGAGGGAGCTGGGGTTGCTTAGCCTGCAGAAGAGGAGGCTCAGGGGAGACCTCATTACCCTCTGCAACTCCCTGCAGGGAGGTTGGAGCCAGGTGGGGGTTGGTCTCTTCTGCCAGGCAAGCAGCAGCAGAACAAGAGGACACAGTCTCAAGCTGTGCCAGAGGAGGTTTAGACTCGAGGTGAGGAGAAAGTTCTTCCCAGAAAGAGGAATTGGCTACTGGACTGTGCTGCCCAGGGGAGGTGGTGGAGTCCCCATCCCTGGAGGTGTTCAAGAGGGGTTTGGATGTGGCACTTGGAGCCATGGTTTGGTTGTCAGGAGGTGTTGGGTGATCACCAGACCTTGTTCTCATGGGTGATTTTAACCTGCCTGACATCTGCTGGGAACCTAGCAGAGAGGAGGCAGTCCAGGAGGTTCTTAGAGTGCATGGAGGACAGCTTCTTATCCCAGCTGCTGTGTGAGCCTGCCAGGGTTAAAGTTTGGCTTGACCTTCTCTTCACAAGCAGGGAAGGACTGGTGGGAGATGGTTGGAGGCTGGCTGGGCTCCAGTGGCCATGAGATGATTGAGTGGCACTTGGTGCCATGGTTTAGTTGGTATTAGGTACTGGGTTGGACTTGATGAGCTCTGAGGTCTTTTCCAAGCGGGCTGGTTCTGTGATTCTGTGATTTACAGTTGATAAACAGCCCAGGAGCCACCCACCCTGGCCCAAAAACCAGGGGAGCTAACAGCTTCCCCTTCCCTGCTCCCCTCTTTACCCCCTGGACACAAAAGGACAAGAGAAAAGAGCAGGCAGTTGTTTTGTTAGGATCCTCAGCCACAACAAAGAGCACAGCCAAGGGCAGCAAAGCCAAGCAGAAGGCACAGGTTAGAGCCTGCCAGAGCTAGGAACCAAGCCAGTGGGTACAGAACTGGCTTGAGGGCTGCACCCAAAGGTGGCTGTCAATGGTCCATGGCCAAGTGGAGGCCAGGGACAAGCAGAGTCCCTCAGGGATCAGCCCTGGGCCCAGGCTTGTTCAACATCTCTGTGGGTGCCATGGAGAGTGGCACTGAGTGCAGCCTCAGCAGGGTTGCTGATGACACCAAGCTGTGTGGGGCAGCAGACAGCTGGAGGGAAGGGATCCATCCAGAGGGAGCTGGGCAGGCTAAGGGGAAGGGATCCATCCAGAGGGAGCTGGGCAGGCTAAGGGGAAGGGATCCATCCAGAGGGAGCTGGACAGGCTGGGAGGAAGGGATCCATCCAGAGGGAGCTGGACAGGCTGGGAGGAAGGGATCCATCCAGAGGGAGCTGGGCAGGCTAAGGGGAAGGGATCCATCCAGAGGGAGCTGGACAGGCTGGGAGGAAGGGATCCATCCACAGGGAGCTGGACAGGCTGGGGGGAAGGGATCCATCCAGAAGGACCTGGACAGGCTGCAGAGCTGGGCCCAGGAGAACCTCAGGAGGTTCAATAAGACCAAGGGGCAAGGTCCTGCAGCTGGGGCAGGGCAATCCCAGGCACTGCTAGAGGCTGCTCAAGGCTTCATCCAGCCTGGCCATGAACACCTCCATGGAGGGGACATCACAATCTCCCTGTGCAGCCTGTGCCAGCATCTCCCCAGCCTCCCTGTGCAGAACTTCCTCCTGATGTCCAACCTAACTCTGCCCTGCTCCTGTTTCAAACCATTGCCTCTCATCCTGTCCCCACAGCCCCTCCTGAACAGTCCCTCCCCAGCCTGCCTGCAGCCCCTTTCAGGCACTGGGAGGCTGCTCTCAGGTCTCTCTGGAGCCTTCTCTTCTCCAGGCTGAACAATCCCACCTCTCCCAGCCTGGCTCCACAGCAGATGAGGCCTTCCAGCTGCTTCTTAGCTCCACCCCTGGCATTTCACACACCTGAACACCCCTGCAGAGCCCAGGAGGAAAGGCACAATGTAGAAGATAGGATGGCAAACCTCTCCCCAGGGAAGCACTGTGGATAAGGGTGGCTAGCACCAAGCCTGGAGGCACAAGTCCTCCAGACAGACTTGGGGAGAAGTCCTGGAGGCAGGAGCAAGGAGGTGGCTGGGCTGGGGGCAGCTGCAGGGCAAGCAGCAGTCACACACTTGGAGAAGAACACAAATCCTGGAGGCTGTGACTAACCAGCCTGAAGTTCAGCTTCCCCTGCAGGGTGGTTGTTCCACCAGGGGCAGGAAATGAGGCCTTTGGGCTTTTTGTTTAACAAATCAGCAGCAGAGGACACAGGGCAAGCCTCCCACCTTGCCCAGCAGAGAGCCTGGGGGGGTGGAGGTGGCACAGGGTGGGAGCAGGAGGGAGGCAGCTGGCCCTGGTGTGGCTCTGCCACTGGGAAAATGCACTTTGGCTTGGGGGAAGAGAGGCCTTGGCTTCTGATAGCTAGGAAGGATGTTGAGAGGCTGCAGAGCAGCCAGGCAGAGAGGGACCTGGGGGGAGTGGTGGACAGCAGCTGAACAGGAGCCTGCAGTGTGCCCAGGGGGACAAGAAGGCCAAGGGCATCCTGGCCTGCAGCAGGCAGAGTGTGGCCAGCAGGAGCAGGGAAGTCCTTGTGCCCTGTGCTCAGCACTGCTGAGGCCACAGCTGGAGTCCTGTGTCCAGTTCTGGGCTCCTCAGGTTAGGAAAGAGGTTGAGCTGCTGGAAGGTGTCCAGAGAAGGGCAAGAAAGCTGGGGAGGGGTCTGGAGCACAGCCCTGGGAGGAGAGGCTGAGGGAGCTGGGGTTGCTTAGCCTGCAGAAGAGGAGGCTCAGGGGAGACCTTCTTGCTCTCTGCAACTCCCTGCAGGGAGGTTGGAGCCAGGTGGGGGTTGGTCTCTTCTGCCAGGCAAGCAGCAGCAGAACAAGAGGACACAGTCTCAAGCTGTGCCAGGGGAGGTTTAGGCTGGAGGTGAGGAGAAAGTTCTTCCCAGCAAGAGAGATTGGCCACTGGGATGTGCTGCCCAGGGAGGTGGTGGAGTCCCCATCCTTGGAGGTGTTCAGGAAGAGCCTGGATGAGGCCCTTGGTGCCATGGTTGAGTTGCTCAGATGGTGCTGGGGGAGAGGTTGGACTTGATGATCTCAAAGGTCTTTTCCAACCTGGTTTATCCTATCCTATCCCATCCCATCCCAACCTGGTTCCACAGAGCTGTTTGAGCAACTAGGCTGGGAGGTTCCTCTCCCCATCTAATCTTCACAAGTGAGGCCACATTTGGAGTCCTGGGTCCAGCTCTGGGGTCCCCAGTTCAAGAGACAGAGAACTGCTGGAGAGAGTTCAGGGGAGGCTGCAGAGCTGCTGAGGGGCCTGGAGCAGCTCTGGGAGGAGCAAAGGCTGAGAGCCCTGGGGCTGAGAGCCTGGAGGAGAGCAGCCCCAGAGGGGAGCTGAGCAATGTTCAGCAAGAGCTAAAGGCTGGGGGGCAAGAGGCTGGGGCCAGGCTCTGCTCAGTGGTGCCCAGGGACAGGCCAAATGGCAGAGGGCACAAACTGGACCCCAGTAGGTTGAACTTCTTTGGTGTGAGGGTGCTGGAGGCCTGGAGCAGGCTGCCCAGAGAGGCTGTGGAGTCTCCTGGTGTGGAGAGGTCCTTGGCAAGCTGCTGTGGGTGCCCCTGCTGGATGATCTCCTTTCCAGCCCCAGCATGCTGGGGCTCTGGGGTGCTGGGAAGTGCCCTCCTGCTGAGCTCAGCCACAGCCCACAGCTGCTGTGCCTCTCTGGTGTGCAGCTGCAGATTGTGCTTCTGAGCCTTGCTGCTGCTCTGTGCATTCAACTCATGGTCCCCCCCCCCGCCCTTCCCACCTGAGGAACCCCAGGCCAGGCAGGCCTGGCCAGAGCTGAACCCCCAGAGCACCTCCATCAGCCTTCACTCTCTCCCAGCCCCAGAGAGCTAATCTGTTCTTCTGCTCTGTCCCCACAGGCAACCTTCAAAGGCTGGATGGACATCATGTATGCAGCTGTGGACTCCAGGGAGGTGAGGAGACCAGCAGGGAAGGCTCACACCTGGCACCAAGCATGGCTCACCTCAACCCCTAGCTGACCCTGACAGCCTGGCAGCAGAGACCTGGGGCCAAGGAGGAGCTCAGGGTGGGCTGGGGATGGACCTCTCAAATGCATCACCCCCCAGGCACTGCCTGGTGGGGCTGCCTGCATCCCACCCTTGGCTTTGGCTGGGACATGAGATAAGGAGTGGAGAAATGCTCAGAGCTGCTGAGCTGCACAGCCTCAGCTGGGGGCCTTCTGCTGCAGGGTTCTGCACATGGAGCCCTGCAACCCTGCTATCAACCCAGGCTGGGGATGGAGGGCTGGAGAGCAGCCCTGTGGAGAAGAGCCTGGGGGTGCTGGTGGGGGAAAAGCTGGAGGTGAGCTGGCACTGAGCACTGCCAGCCAGAGCCAGCCCTGGCCTGGGCTGAGCCCCAGCTGTGTGGGCAGCAGGGGCAGGCCCCTCTGCTGTGCTCTGCTCAGACCCCCCTGGAGTCCAGAGGAGGTCATGAAGATGCTCAGAGGGCTGCAGAACCTCCCCTGTGAGGAGAGGCTGAGAGAGTTGGGGCTGCTCAGCCTGGAGAAAGCTCCAGGGAGACCTCAGAGCAGCCTTCCAGGACCTGAAGGGGCTGCAGGAGAGCTGGGGAGGGACTTGTGACAAGGGCTGGGAGTGCCAGGAGGAGGAACAATGACTTTGATTTGGGAGAGGAGAGACTGAGGCTGGAGAGGAGGAAGGAACTGTTGAGAGTGAGGGTGGGGAGACTCTGGCACAGGCTGCCCAGGGAGGCTGTGGCTGGCCCCTCCCTGGAGGTGCCCAAGGCCAGACTGATGAGGCTTTGAGCAAGCTGCTGTAGTGTGAGGTGTCCCTGGGCATGGCAGGGGGTTGGCACTGGCTGAGCCTTGAGGTCCCTTCCAGCCCTGGCAGCTCTGTGGGTCTGGGAATGTCCTTTCCTTCTCTGCTCCCCCGGGGACCACTCAGCCAAAGGGCTTGGAGCAGCCACCCCCCAGCCCTGCCTGGAGAGAGGGCTGCCTTGGCCAGGAGCTGGAGAGCTCCCAAACAGAGAGGGACCTGGGGGTGCTGATCGACAGCCACCTGAATATGAGCCAGCAGTGTGCCCAGGTGGCCAGGAGGGCCAATGGCATCCTGGCCTGCATTAGGAATAGTGTGGCCAGCAGGAGCAGGGAAGTCCTTGTGCCCCTGTACTCTGCTTTGGTTAGGCCACACCTGGAGTCCTGTGTCCAGTTCTGGGCTCCTCAGTTTAAGAAGGACATCGAAACACTTGAAGGTGTCCAGAGAAGGGCAACAAAGCTGGGGAGGGGTCTGGAGCACAGCCCTGGGAGGAGAGGCTGAGGGAGCTGGGGTTGCTTAGCCTGCAGAAGAGGAGGCTCAGGGGAGACCTTCTTGCTCTCTGCAACTACCTGAAAGGTGGTTGTAGCCAGGAAGGGGTTGGGCTCTTCTCCCAGGCAAGCAGCAGCAGAACAAGAGGACACAGTCTCAAGCTGTGCCAGGGGAGGTTTAGACTCGAGGTGAGGAGGAAGTTCTTCACCGAGCGAGTCGTTCGTCATTGGGATGTGCTGCCCAGGGAGGTGGTGGAGTCCCCATCCCTGGAGGTGTTCAAGAGGGGACTGGATGTGGCACTTGGTGCCATGGTCTAGTCATGGGGTCTGTGTTGATAGGTTGGACTCGATGATCCTCGTGGTCCTTTCCAACCTAAGTGATACTGTGAGACTGTGTGCTTGCTGGAGGGGCTTCATCTCCTGTTCCCCCTCTCTCCTGGGCAGATTGAGGAGCAGCCCTCCTACGAGATCAACCTCTACATGTACATCTACTTCGTCATCTTCATCATCTTCGGCGCCTTCTTCACCTTGAACCTCTTCATCGGAGTCATCATCGACAACTTCAACCAGCAGAAGAAAAAGATGAGTACCTGCAGGGGCCTGCAGCCCCCCCTGTGCCCTGGGGCACTGCCCCAGCCTGCAGGGCACCAGCACACCAAGGCTGCTGTGCTTGGATGGGGCCCTGGCAGGATGAAGCCCTGCTAATGTCTGCTAGTGGCCTCCTGCAGGGGGACCCGGGGGCAAGCAGCAGCTGGGGATGTGTGTCCTGGCCACAGCACTGCCAGAGGGCTTCAGAGCAGCAGGCTTGGGAGGGAGAGGTAGTGGTTGGGCCTGAGGATCTGAAAGGTCTTCCCCAACCAAAATGATTCTCTGATTCATTTCTGAGGGCAGAGGGAGGAGGCAGCGGAGTGCAGAGGGACAGAGAGGGTCCTTGTGCCCTGTGCTCAGCACCGCTGAGGCCACACCTGGAGTCCTCTGTCCAGGTCTGGGCTCCTCAGGTTAGGAAAGAGGTTGAGCTGCTGGAAGGTGTCCAGAGAGGGGTAACAAGGCTGGGGAGGGGTCTGGAGCACAGCCCTGGGAGGAGAGGCTGAGGGAGCTGGGGTTGCTTAGCCTGGAGAAGAGGAGGCTCAGGGGAGACCTTCTTGCTCTCTGCAACTCCCTGCAGGGAGGTTGGAGCCAGGTGGGGGTTGGGCTCTTCTGCCAGGCAAGCAGCAGCAGAACAAGAGGACACAGTCTGAAGCTGTGCCAGGGGAGGTTCAGGCTGGCGGTGAGGAAGAAATTCTTCCCAGCAAGAGAGATTGGCCACTGGGATGTGCTGCCCAGGGAGGTGGTGGAGTCCCCATCCCTGGAGGTGTTCAGGAAGAGCCTGGCTGAGGCCCTTGGTGCCATGGTTGAGTTGATCAGATAGTGCTGGGTGAGAGGTTGGACTTGATGATCTCAAAGGTCTTTTCCAACCTGGTCTATTCTATTCTGTTCTGTTCTGTCCCAACCTGGTTCCACAGAGGTGTTTGAGCAACTAGGCTGGGAGGTTCCTCTCCCCATCTAATCTTCACAAGTGAGGCCACATTTGGAGTCCTGTGTCCAGCTCTGAGCTCCCCAGTTCAAGAGACAGAGAACTGCTGGAGAGAGTCCAGGAGAGGCTGCAAAGCTGCTGAGGGGCCTGGAGCAGCTCTGTGAGGAGCAAAGGCTGAGAGCCCTGGGGCTGAGAGCCTGGAGGAGAGCAGCCCCAGAGGGGAGCTGAGCAATGCCCAGCAAGAGCTAAAGGAGCTGTGGGGGGCAAGAGGCTGGGGCCAGACTCTGCTCAGTGGTTCCCAGGTACAGGCCAAGGGGCAGGGGGCACAAACTGGAACCCAGGAGGTTGAATCTGAGCAGGAGGAGAAAGTTGTTTGGTGTGAGGGTGCTGGAGGCCTGGAGCAGGCTGCCCAGAGAGGTTGTGGAGTCTCCTCTGGAGAGCTTCCAACCCCCCTTGGGCATTGTGCTGCTGGGCAAGCTGCTGTGGGTGCCCTGCTGGAGCAGGGGGTTGGACTGGAGGATCTCCAGTGGTCCCTCCCAGCCCCCAGCATGCTGGGATTTGGGGATTCCATGAGATCTGTCTGTCCTGTGGGCTGTGCCACAGCAGGCATGCTCAGACACCTGTGCCAGCACTTTGCCTCCCACCCCATGCCCCTCTCCCATCCTTTTTCCCTGCATCCAGAAGAGACCCAACCTCTGCTTCCAAGTGAGGGGCACAGAGCTAATGGCCCAGGGAAATGAGGAGTGGGTGGGTGCCATGGAGCACCCTGATTGTGCCCAGCAAGCTCTGAAGCACTCTGAGATGCTGCCTTGGTGGCAGCAGCACCTGGCCAGCAAGGAGAGGGGGAGGCCCAGCAGAGCAGGAGCTTGCCTCACTTGCTGCAGCAGGCTGGGAGGCAGCATCTCAGCTCTGCAGGAGGAAACTCCACTGCTGCACTGAGCACCCAGGGGGGAGCTGGCCCGAGGGAAGCAGCTTAGAAAAGGCTAAGCAGGGAGGAAGCAGGTTGTGCTGGGATGGTGTTGGCCTCTGCTGGCAGCTCACTAATGACAGGAGAAGAGGAACTGGCCTGGAACTGTGCCAGGGGAAGGTCAGGTCCGAGATGAGGAACAATTTCTTGGCTGCAGGAGTGCTCAGGGGTTGGCACAGGCTGCCCAGGGAGGTGGTGGAGTCCAGAAAGCTGTGGCCATGGCCCCCGGGGCCAGGGTTTGATGGCCCTGGTGGTGCTGGGCTGCTGGTTGGCCTGGGTGAGCTCAGAGAGCTTTGCCAAGCCAAACACTTCTGTGATTCTCTCAGTGTGGGGCTGCCTCTGTCTAGGCAAAAGCCAAGAGCCAGCTCCATGGTGAGCAAAGACAGAACCCTAGCATGGGCTTGGTAGGAAGGGACTCTCAAAGGTCACCTTGTCCAAGCCCCCTGCAGGCAGCAGGGACACCTCCAACTAGAGCAGGTTGCTCAGGGCCCCAGCAAGTCTGACCTGGAATGGCTCCAGGGATGGGAGCTGCAGCACCCCTCTGAGCAGCCTGCCCCAGTGTTTCCCTCCCCTCCCTGGATAGCTGCTCCTCACAGCTGAGGAACTGGGGTGGGGGGAGGAGGGGAGGGGTGTCCCAGCTGAGCCAAGAAGTTGAGCTGTCCTCTTGGGTGGGAAAAAGGAAGAGAGATGAAAACATTGAACCTCCACATCCAACAGCCAGCTCAGGGAGCTGTGGGAAGAAGCAGAGAGGTGGAAAGCCCAGAGGTGTGGGGTTGAGTGAGGGGAGGAAGGAGCTGCAGAGGGCTCCAGAACCAGCCAGCCAGGGGTGGGACCTCCAGCACCCCTCTGAGCAGCTTAGTGGCCACGGTGGTGCTGGGCTGCTGGTGGGACTGGATGGTCCCAGAGGGCTCTGCCAGCCTGGATGATTCTGTGATTCACTGAGTCAGTGCCATGGGCAGGGGCTGGCAGGAGCTTGGCTGGGTGCTCTTGGTGGGCCCTGCTCAGAGGGGCTTGGTGGGGAGAGGCGAGGCCAAGACTAACAGCAGTGATTCTCTTTATACTTTGGAGGCAAAGACATCTTCATGACAGAAGAGCAGAAGAAATACTACAATGCCATGAAGAAGCTTGGCTCCAAGAAACCCCAGAAGCCCATCCCCAGGCCCCAGGTCGGTTGGGTGCAGCACCCTGGAGAGCAGCAGGGAGGGAGCGCTTCAGGGCCACCAGGGAACGAGAAGGCTCTAGGGGAGGGCAGCTGCCAGCACAAGCAGCCAAACCCTGGCTCCCCAGTGCTGCTCCTCAGACAGGACCTTGTCAAGAGCTTCAGAAGCCCTTCAGTTCAAGCAGCCTCCTTTGGCTTTGCTCTTCAGCCCTGGATCTGCTGGGGGGGGGACTGGAGGAGGGTTCCTTTCACAGGGCTTGGGAGAAGCTCAGCTCCCACCACTCCAGCAGGGACATGGATCCAGGCAGTGCACTTGGGCATGGGTTTGGCAGCCCTGCTCAGGGGAAGCCTTTCCCTCCTGTTTATTGGTGCCCTGCTGCATTGTTAGCTGTGGATACAGGGGGCAGCTGAGCTGGGTGAGGAACTGGCTACAGGCTGAGCCCAGAGAGTCGTGGTGAATGGTGCCACAGCCAGCTGGCAGCCAGGCACCAGTGGTGTGCCCCAGGGAGCAGTGCTGGGCCCCAGCCTGTTCAATATCTTTATTGATGCTCTGGATGAGGGCATTGAGTCTATCATCAGTGAATTTGCAGAGGACACCAAGCTGGGGGCAGGAGTTGATCTGTTAGAGGGTTGGAGAGCTCTGCAGAGGGACCTGGACAGGCTGGGCAGATGGGCAGAGGCCAAGGGCAGGAGATTGAACACATCCAAGTGCCAGGTGCTGCACATTGACCACAACAGCCCCAGGCAGTGCTGCAGGCTGGGGGCAGAGTGGCTGAGAGCAGCCAGGCAGAGAGGGACCTGGGGGGAGTGGTGGACAGCAGCTGAACATGAGCCAGCAGTGTGCCCAGGGGGACAAGAAGGCCAAGGGCATCCTGGCCTGCAGCAGGCAGAGTGTGGCCAGCAGGAGCAGGGAAGTCCTTGTGCCCTGTGCTCAGCACTGCTGAGGCCACACCTTGAGTCCTGTGTCCAGTTCTGGGCTCCTCAGGTTAGGAAAGAGGTTGAGCTGCTGGAAGGTGTCCAGAGAAGGGCAAGAAAGCTGGGGAGGGGTCTGGAGCACAGCCCTGGGAGGAGTCCCCATCCCTGGAGGTGTTTAGGAAGAGCCTGGATGAGGCCCTTGGTGCCATGGTTTAGTTGATCAGATAGTGCTGGGTGAGAGGTTGGACTGGGTGATCTCAAAGGTCTTTACCAACCTGGTCTGGTCTACTCTACTCTACTCTACTCTACTCTACTCTACTCTACTCTACTCTACTCTACTCTACTCTACTCTACTCTACTCTACTCTACTCTGTTCTATTCTTTGCCCACACCTCCTGGCCATGGTGCCACCACTTGGGCTTCATCCTGCAAGGTGCTGGGCATCCTCCTCCCATAACATCTGAAGCCATGGGACCTGTGCACTGGCCACAGCCCTGAGGTTTCCTACACCCTTTCAAACGTGGGTCCTTCTTCTTTTTCTTCTTGTCCTCCTCTTTGTTGTGTCTTTGGGCTGCTGTCTGTCTGTCTGGTCCCACCTCACCCTCTGCTTCTCCCCCACCTCCACCTCGTGGCCCTGCCTGCAGAACAAGGTTCAAGGGGTGGTGTTCGACTTTGTCACCAAGCAAGTGTTTGACATCACCATCATGATCCTCATCTGCCTGAACATGGTGACCATGATGGTGGAAACAGATGATCAGAGTGAGCTCAAGACATCTGTCCTCTACAAGATCAACTTGGTCTTCATTGTCATCTTCACCGGGGAGTGTGTGCTCAAAATGTTTGCCCTGCGCTACTACTTCTTCACCATCGGCTGGAACATCTTCGACTTCGTGGTGGTCATCCTCTCCATCTTAGGTGAGTCACAGGCTGTGAGGGGTTGGAATGGAGCTCTGGAGGGCTCCCAGTCCAACCCCCTGCCAGAGCAGGAGCAGAGAATCCAGCACAGGTCCCACAGGAACACATCCAGGCAGGGCTGGGAAGGCTCCAGAGCAGGAGACTCCACAACCTCTCTGGGCAGCCTGCTCCAGGGCTCTGGGAGCCTCACAGTGCAGAAGTTCCTCCTGATGTTGAGGTGGAACCTCCTGTGCTGTGGTTTCCATCCATTGCCCCTTGGCCTATCCCAGAGTAGAGCCTGTCCCTGTCCCTCCTTCCTGACCCCCAGCCCTCAGCTGGGGCTCAGATCCCTCTCAGCCTTCTCCTCCCCAGACTGAACAGCCCCAGGGCTCTCAGCCTCTCCTCCCCAGGCAGTGCTGCAGTCCCTTCAACATCCTTGCAGCCCTCCCTTGGACTCTCTCCAGCAGATCCCTGTCCCTCCTGAGCTGGGGAGCTCAGAGCTGGATTCAATAACCCAGGTGAGGTCTCCTGAAATGGGCTCCCCAGTTCAGAAGGGACAGGGATTGACTCAAGAGATTCAGAGACTCATAGAACTGTTAGGGTTGGAAGGGACCTCAAGGATCATCCAGTTCCAACCCCACACCAGGATGTGCTGCCTAGGGAGGTGGTGGAGTCCCCATCCCTGGAGGTGTTCAAGAGGGGCTTGGATGTGGCACTTGGAGCCATGGTTTGGTTGTCAGGAGGGGTTGGGTGACAGCTTGGGCTTGATGAGCTCTGAGCTCTCTTCCAACCTTATTGATTCTATGATTGTATGAAAATCCCACTGAGCAGCTGTGGGTGAAGCTCCCCTGGGGAGGAAATGGCCATGCTGGGGGGGACAGATGAGTCAATCCCCATGCCTAATGCAGATGTCACTTGGTCACCTTCACTGGGACACCTTGAGCCTTCTCCAGCTTGAAGGGACCAGGCTGGAGGGACCAGCAAGGCTCCCACACCACCCATGGGCCAGCAGCACGTGTGGGTGCTGGGCCACAGAGGGTTGAGTGGAGCTCAGAGCAGTGCTCAGCATCTTCCAGCTGGGCTGGCCAACAGCTCCTCTGTGTGATAGGTTGGGCTTGATGAGCTCTGAGGTCTTTTCCAACCTGATTGATTCTATGACTCTGTGACACTCACCCAGTGAGTCTGTGCAGAGCAATCTTTAGTTTCCCTTTCTCACCCAGCTGGGACTTGTGGACACTTTCTGCCTTCCTGCTCACAGTCTCACTAAGGCTGGAAGAGACCTCAAAGCTCATCAAGTCCAATAAACAATAAGCAATAAACAATAAACCAAACCAGGTTGGAAGAGACCTTCAAGATCATCGCATCCACCACCACCCAAACAACTAACCCATGGCACCAAGCACCCCAGCAAGTCTCCAACCTGTCCAACAAGTCCAACCTGTCACCACAGACCTCATGGCTAAACCATGGCCCCAAGTGCCACATCCAATCCCTTCTTGAACACCTTTTGGGGTCGGAGTGGCTGAGAGCTCCCAAACAGAGAGGGACCTGGGGGTGTTGATTGACAGCCACCTGAATATGAGCCAGCAGTGTGCCCAGGGGGCCAAGAGGGCCAAGGGCATCCTGGCCTGCATTAGGAATAGTGTGGCCAGCAGGAGCAGGGAAGTCCTTGTGCCCTGTGCTCTGCACTGCTCAGGCCACACCTGGAGTCCTGTGTCCAGCTCTGGGCTCCTCAGCTCAAGAAGGACATTGAGAGACTTGAATGTGTCCAGAGAAGGGCAACAAGGCTGGGGAGGGGCCTTGAGCACAGCCCTGGGAGGAGAGGCTGAGGGAGCTGGGGTTGCTTAGCCTGGAGAAGAGGAGGCTCAGGGGTGACCTAATTGCCCTCTCAGCCAGGAAAGGATTGGTCTCTTCTGCCAGGCAAGCAGCACCAGAACATGAGGACATAGTCTCAAGCTGTGCCAGGGGAGGTTTAGACTCGAGGTGAGGAGGAAGTTCTTCACCGAGCGAGTCATTTGTCATTGGGATGTGCTGCCCAGGGAGGTGGTGGAGTCCCCATCCCTGGAGGTGTTCAAGAGGGGATTGGATGTGGCACTTGGTGCCATGGTTTAGTCATGGGGTCTGTGGCGACAGGTTGGACTCGATGATCCTCGAGGTCTCTTGCAACCTTACTTATACTGTGACACTGTGATACCTCCAGGGATGGGGACTCCACCACCTCCCTGGGCAGCACATCCCAAGGGCCAATTCCTCTCTCAGTGAAGAACTTTCTCCTCACCTCCAGCCTAAACCTCCCCTGGCACAGCTTGAGACTCTGTCCTCTTGTTCTGCTGCTGCTTGCCTGGCAGAAGAGACCAACCCCCACCTGGCTCCAACCTCCCTGCAGGGAGTTGCAGAGAGCAAGAAGGTCTCCCCTGAGCCTCCTCTTCTGCAGGCTAAGCAACCCCAGCTCCCTCAGCCTCTCCTCCCAGGGCTGTGCTCCAGACCCCTCCCCAGCTCTGTTGCCCTTCTCTGGACACCTTCCAGCAGCTCAACCTCTTTCCTAACCTGAGGAGCCCAGAGCTGGACACAGGACTCCAGGTGTGGCCTAAGCAGTGTTGAGCACAGGGCACAAGGACTTCCCTGCTCCTGCTGGCCACACTCTTCCTGCTGCAGGCCAGGATGCCCTTGGCTTTCTTGGCCCTAAGGGCCAATGACTCTCTCAGTGAAGAACTTTCTCCTCACCTCCAGCCTGAACTTCCCCTGGCACAGCTTGAGTCTGTGTCTCCTAACTGGAACTCTGCAGCCACCTCTGGAAGGCAGAGCCCAAACCCAACCACGCCTCTCCTTCCCTCCCCCCTCCGCAGGTATCGTCCTCTCCGACATCATCGAGAAGTACTTCGTCTCGCCCACGCTGTTCAGGGTGATCAGGCTGGCCAGGATCGGCCGCGTGCTGCGGCTGATCCGCGGCGCCAAGGGCATCCGGACGCTGCTCTTCGCCCTCATGATGTCCCTGCCCGCCCTCTTCAACATCGGCCTCCTGCTCTTCCTGGTGATGTTCATCTACTCCATCTTCGGCATGTCCAACTTCGCCTACGTCAAGCACGAGGCCGGCATCGACGACATCTTCAACTTCGAGACCTTCGGCAACAGCATGATCTGCCTCTTCCAGATCACCACCTCGGCGGGCTGGGACGGGCTGCTCAGCCCCATCCTCAACAGCGGGCCCCCCGACTGCGACCCCCAGCTGGAGCACCCCGGCAGCCCCCTGCGGGGCGACTGCGGCAACCCCTCGGTGGGGATCTTCTTCTTCTGCAGCTACATCATCATCTCCTTCCTGATCGTGGTCAACATGTACATCGCCATCATCCTGGAGAACTTCAGCGTGGCCACGGAGGAGAGCAGCGAGCCGCTCTGCGAGGACGACTTCGAGATGTTCTACGAGACCTGGGAGAAGTTCGACCCCGACGCCACCCAGTTCATCGCCTACAGCACCCTCTCCGACTTCGTGGACACCCTGCAGGAGCCCCTCAAGATCCCCAAGCCCAACAAGATCAAGCTGATCACCATGGACCTCCCCATGGTGGCCGGGGACAAGATCCACTGCCTGGACATCCTCTTCGCCCTGACGAAGGAGGTGCTGGGAGACTCGGGGGAGATGGACGCCTTGAAGGCCACCATGGAGGAGAAGTTCATGGCGGCCAACCCTTCCAAGGTGTCCTACGAGCCCATCACCACCACCCTGAAGAGGAAGCACGAGGAGGTCTGCGCCACCAAGATCCAGAGGGCCTTCAGGAGGTACCTGCTGAGGCGCTCGGTGAAGCAGGCCTCCTACATGTACCGGCACGGCGCGGACGAGGCCGCCCCCGGGGAGGGCGCCCCAGAGAAGGAAGGCCTGCTGGCCACCAAAATGCAGCAGATGTATGGGAACAGTGGGGCAGGGGTGGAGACAGCCCCTGCCCTGGGCCTCACCCCCATCCCCAGCTCAGAGACACCAGCTGCTCCCAGAGCCTGGGGCAAGGAGCGCGTGGTGAAGGAGTCGCTGGTATAACGGCCCCGGGCTCCCGCCCCTCGCCTGGCCGCAGAGGACTTCCTTTGGACCTCCTTTGGGAGAGCTCTTCCCTGCTCAGGTCACCAGAGCTCAGCTGTTGAGCAAACCTCAGCTCCTGCTGGTAGACACCTTCCCACCTGCAGCAGGATCTCGCAGCCCTCCTGGCTTTCAGAGCTCCCTGCAGGGCAATGGATCCCAGGGGAGATCCAGATTGGATGTGAGGAAGAAGTTGTTCCCCAGGAGGGTGGTGAGAGCCTGGCACAGGCTGCCCAGGGAGGTGGTGGAAGCCTCCTGCCTGGAGGTGTTTGTAGCCAGGCTGGAGGTGGCTGTGAGCAACCTGCTGCAGTGTGAGGTGTCCAGGCCCATGGCAGGGGGGTTGGAACTGGCTGAGCCTTGAGCTCCCTTCCCTAACCCTTTTAAGGTCCCTTCCAACCCTGACGATTCTGTGATGATTCTGTGACTATTCTGTCTTAAGAGAACTCAATGTGAAATCTGGTGGTGGTGAAAGAGAAACATCTCCCTTCCTGAGATGGCCTCATGATGGGGATGGCCTCATGATGGGGGATGGCCTCATGATGGGGGAAGGCCTCATGATGGGGGATGGCCTCATGATGGGGATGGCCTCATGATGGGGGAAGGCCTCATGGTGGGGATGGCCTCATGATGGGGATGGCCTCATGATGGGGATGGCCTCATGATGGGGATGGCCTCATGGTGGGGATGGCCTCATGATGGGGATGGCCTCATGATGGGGATGGCCTCATGGTGGGGGATGACCTCATGATGAGGAATGACCTCATGATGGGGAATGGCCTCATGATGAGGAATGACCTCATGATGGGGGATGGCCTCATGATGGGGAATGGCCTCATGATGGGGAATGACCTCACGATGGGGGATGGCCTCATGATGGGGAATGGCCTCATGATGGGGATGACCTCGTGATGGGGAATGGCCTCGTGATGAGGGATGGCCTCATGGTGGGGATGGCC
This sequence comes from Melanerpes formicivorus, assembly GCF_026170545.1. NCBI lineage: Eukaryota > Metazoa > Chordata > Aves > Piciformes > Picidae > Melanerpes > Melanerpes formicivorus. The sequence goes on along the minus strand of NW_027142465.1, from coordinate 1,309,596 downwards.
TCATGATGAGGGATGGCCTCATGGTGGGGATGGCCTCATGATGGGGGATGGCCTCATGATGGGGATGACCTCATGATGAGGGATGGCCTCATGGTGGGAATGACCTCATGATGGGGATGGCCTCATGGTGGGGATGGCCTCATGATGGGGATGGCCTCATGATGGGGAATGACCTCATGATGGGGATGACCTCATGATGGGGAATGACCTCATGGTGGGGATGACCTCATGATGGGGATGACCTCCATCAGCCACCAACCAAGGCAGGTGGCTGCCCTTGGACTTCAAAGTCATTCACTCTTGGTGACTTCAGGCTGGAGAGAGAGGGTTTGGGGCTTTGGTTTGGTTTCCCTGGCCCTCTCCTTCCTCCAGAGGAGCCAGCAGGGTGAGGTGAGCCAAGAGAAAGGACCTCCAAGGGTAGCTCCAAAAGGTTTGGTGAACAAAACCCAACTCCAATGTCTTAAGCTAGCACCTTGCTTTGGGGGGTTAATTATTGATTAATTGCTAATTCTCCTCCTCCTCCTCCTCCTCGTTGTTGTTGTCTTTGTTCTCTGCAGAGAAAGTGCAATCAATGTCTTAAAAGCCCAACCAGAAGTGCCCACAGGTTGATGTCCTCAGGGTTTCAGCTGCAGGTTTCAAGGTCTCCCAGCAGCCCAAATGCTTCAGGTCTCCAGGCTATGAATGTGGGGGGGGGAGGGAAAAAAGGGGGAGGGGAGAGGGGGAAAGAGGATTTCTGCTCGTGCTTCCCTCCCCTCTTTTCTCCTCTCAGCCAGAGGATTGGGGCAGGAAAGAAAGCTCCTCCAGGGGCCAGAGGATGTCCCAGCCCTGGCCAGGGGCAGGCTGGTTGGGGCTGTGAGCAACCTGCTCTGGCTGCAGGGGGTTGCCCTGGGTGAGTTCTGAGCTCCCCTCTGAGCCAAACCAGTCTGGGGTCCCATGGAGATTGCCCAGGACCCCCAGCAAGACCCTCCTGGGGTGTCCCACTGGAGGTGAGACAAGGTGCACCCCAAGGGGCTGGAGCAGGGGCTTGAAGGGTCCTGGCAGTGAGCTGCTTCAGTGGGGGCCCCTCAAGCATCTTAATGGAGTGAGTGCCCCCACCCCAAAACTGCCTGGCACAGCACCCCTGCCCTGCCTGGGGCGCTGGGGAGCACCCAGGGGCACAGGCTGGGCTCTCTGGGGAGCACCCAGTGGCAGGGGCTGGGCTCTCTGGGATCCCTCCCATGGCTCAGGGGTGTCCCTGGGGTCATTCCCATGGCTCAGGGGTGTCCCTGGGATCCCTCTTGTGGCTCAGTCGTGTCCCTGGGGTCCCTCCCGTGGCTCAGTGGTGTCCCTGGGATCCCTCTTGTGGCTCAGTCGTGTCCCTGGGGTCCCTCCCATGGCTCAGGGGTGTCCCTGGGGTCCCTCCCTTGGCTCAGGGGTGTCCCTGGGGTCCCTCCCGTGGCTCAGTGGTGTCCCTGGGGTCCCTCCCGTGGCTCAGGGGTGTCCCTGGGATCCCTCTTGTGGCTCAGGGGTGTTCCTGGGATCCCTCTTGTGGCTCAGGGGTGTTCCTGGGATCCCTCTTGTGGCTCAGGGGTGTTCCTGGGATCCCTCTTGTGGCTCAGGGGTGTTCCTGGGATCCTTCCCTTGGCTCAGTGGTGTCCCTGGGGTCCCTCCCGTGGCTCAGTGGTGTCCCTGGGGTCCCTCCCGTGGCTCAGTGGAGTCCCTGGGGTCCCTCCCGTGGCTCAGGGATGTCCCTGGGATCCCTCTTGTGGCTCAGGGGTGTCCCTGGGGTCCCTCCCGTGGCTCAGTGGTGTCCCTGGGGTCCCTCCCTTGGCTCAGTGGTGTCCCTGGGGTCCCTCCCTTGGCTCAGTGGTGTCCCTGGGATCCCTCCCGTGGCTCAGGGGTGTCCCTGGGATCCCTCTTGTGGCTCAGGGGTGTCCCTGGGGTCCCTCCCGTGGCTCAGGGGTGTCCCTGGGATCCCTCCCGTGGCTCAGGGGTGTCCCTGGGATCCCTCTTGTGGCTCAGGGGTGTCCCTGGGGTCCCTCCCTTGGCTCAGGGGTGTCCCTGGGGTCCCTCCCTTGGCTCAGGGGTGTCCCTGGGATCCCTCTTGTGGCTCAGTGGTGTCCCTGGGATCCCTCTTGTGGCTCAGGGGTGTCCCTGGGATCCCTCTTGTGGCTCAGTGGTGTCCCTGGGGTCCCTCCCGTGGCTCAGGGGTGTCCCTGGGGTCCCTCCCGTGGCTCAGTGGAGTCCCTGGGATCCCTCCCGTGGCTCAGGGGTGTCCCTGGGGTCCCTCCCTTGGCTCAGGGGTGTCCCTGGGGTCCCTCCCGTGGCTCAGTGGAGTCCCTGGGATCCCTCTTGTGGCTCAGTGGTGTCCCTGGGATCCCTCTTGTGGCTCAGTGGTGTCCCTGGGATCCTTCCCTTGGCTCAGGGGTGTCCCTGGGGTCCCTCCCGTGGCTCAGGGGTGTCCCTGGGGTCCCTCCCGTGGCTCAGGGGTGTTCCAGCCCGGGTTGTGCCCCCAGCCCATGCTGCTGGGCTGGTGGGTGCTGTGGAGCTGCCCCAGAGCAGGACCCCTCTGAGCTGAGGCCTTTTGCCTTTGTTCCTTTCTTACAATAAACTGTACACGGTCTCTCATCAGCATCCAGAGCTTGCTGCTTTCTGCTGGGGGAGGGAGGGAGGGGGGTGAATCTTCACAGGTTGAGAGGGACCCTCCAAGGGCATCTTGGCCACCCCCCCTGCAGCCAGCAGGGACAGCTCCAGCTGGAGCAGCTTGCTCAGGGCCACATAGAGCCTGCAGGGATGGAGCCTCCAGCACACCCTGGGCCACCTGTTCCAGCATCTCCCCAGCCTCACTCTGCAGAACTTCCTCCTGATGCCCAACCTCAATCTGCCCTGCTCCAGTTTCAAACCCCTGCCCCTTGGCCTGCCCTAAGCATTCCCTGCCTTAGCTCCAAGGCAGCTATGGAGAGTCCCTACACAAGGCCTTGGCTGGACCTGCCGTCCTCAGCAGGGCCTGGTGGTGCCATCCTGCACAAAAGCCTCCCTGCCCCTGGCACTACCAGCCCAGCCCTGGCACCACCAGCCCAGCCCTGGCACTACCAGCCCAGCCCTGGCACCCACCTCCTGGCACCTGCCCCTCAGAGCAGGAAACATTGCTGGAAGGTGTCCAGAGAAGGGCAAGAAAGCTGGGGAGGGGTCTGGAGCACAGCCCTGGGAGGAGAGGCTGAGGGAGCTGGGGTTGCTTAGCCTGCAGAAGAGGAGGCTCAGGGGAGACCTTCTTGCTCTCTGCAACTCCCTGCAGGGAGGTTGCAGCCAGGTGGGGGTTGGGCTCTTCTGCCAGGCAAGCAGCAGCAGAACAAGAGGACACAGTCTCCAGCTGTGCCAGGGGAGGTTTAGGCTGGAGGTGAGGAGAAAGTTCTTCCCAGCAAGAGAGATTGGCCCTGGGATGTGCTGCCCAGGGAGGTGGTGGAGTCCCCATCCCTGGAGGTGTTCAGGAAGAGCCTGGATGAGGCCCTTGGTGCCAGGGTTGAGTTGCTCAGATGGTGCTGGGGGAGAGGTTGGACTGGATGATCTCTGAGGTCTCTTCCACCCTGGTTGATCCTCCCCTCTCCTCTCCCCGCTCCCTGCAGCTCTTGCTGCCTCACAGCAATGAGCTCAAGCTCCCGGAGGTATCACAGTATCCTAGTATCAGTCAGGGTTGGAAGGGAGCACAAGGATCAGCCAGTCCCAACCCCCCTGCCATGGGCAGGGACACCCCACACTAGATCAGCCTGGCCACAGCCTCAGCCAGCCTGGCTGCAAACACCTCCAGGGCTGGGGCCTCAACCACCTCCCTGCACAACCCATTGCAGGGCTTCACCACTCTCATGGGGAAGAACCTCCTGCTGCAGGCTCAGCCAAGGTGTGCTTGGAGGAGGCGCAGCCCCCCTGAGCCAGGCTCGGAGGGGCCAGAGCCGCCCCCCGGGAGCAGCTCCGCCGGGGGGGCAGGAGGCAGCAGCCGGGGAAGGAGGCTCCTGCGTCAGTGCGGCTGGAGGAGGAAGCAGCCTGGGGGCCGCTGACGTCCCCGGGGGCCCTGCCTGTGGCTCTGCCTGCCTGTGGCTCTGCCTGCCTGTGGCTCTGCCTGCCTGTGGCTCTGCCTGCCTGTGGCTCTGCCTGCCTGTGGCTCTGCCTGCTGGAACAGCTCGTCCCGGGGCTGGAGCAGCCGGGTCCCACGCAGGCAGGGGCCGCAGGGAGGAGGTGGCAGCAGCCCCAGCCCTGTCCTCCCGCGGCGGGGAAAGGGCAGCGCTGAAACCCAAGCCCTGCTGAATAGCAATGGGCTGGGGACGGCCGCAGCTGCCTGGCACCAGCCCTGCTCTGCCCGCAGGGCACGGCGGGACCGTGGGCTGGGCAGCCCGGGGTGGCCCAGGGGAAGGGGCAAGGGGGGCAGGGGGGGCAGGGGACCCTCCCTGTGAGACCACCGAGTCTCCCTCCGCCCTGCTGCAAGAACAGAGCTCTTCAAGGGCAGACGGAGCCCCTCTGGACCAGGTCTGTGCCAGTCCATGGGTGCTGAGGAGCCCACAGGCAGGGAGCAATTTGGCCACTGTCACAGCAAAGCCTCTTTCGTTAGTGCCCTGCTCCCACTGCTGCCATCTGAGGCCCCCCAGGCCCCTCCAGCAGCCCTGCCTCACTCAGCTCCTACCTCCAAGCCCAGGGCTCAGGAGAAACCCCTCCAGTGCCCACCAAGCACATGGGCAGCCCCCATCGTTTCTGCCAGGAGCAGAGGTGATGGCAGCAGAGGCTCTGAGGCATCAGCCCAGGGTACAACTCCAGCAGTAGGGAGCAGCTCTCCCATCCTCTCCTTCCCCCCTGGGACTGCTCTCTCACCTCTCCCATCCTCTTCTTCCCCCCTGGTGTCCTGGTGACTCCACCACCTCCCTGGGCCAATCTCTCTTGCTAGGAAGAACTTTCTCCTCACCTCCAGCCTAAACCTCCCCTGGCACAGCTTGAGACTGTGTCCTCTTGTTCTGCTGCTGCTTGCCTGGCAGAAGAGCCCAACCCCCACCTGGCTCCAACCTCCCTGCAGGGAGTTGCAGAGAGCAAGAAGGTCTCCCCTGAGCCTCCTCTTCTCCAGGCTAAGCAGCCCCAGCTCCCTCAGCCTCTCCTCCCAGGGCTGTGCTCCAGACCCCTCCCCAGCCTCATTGCCCTTCTCTGGACACCTTCCAGCAGCTCAACCTCTTTCCTGACCTGAGGAGCCCAGAGCTGGACACAGGACTCCAGGTGTGGCCTCAGCAGTGCTGAGCACAGGGCACAAGGACTTCCCTGCTCCTGCTGGCCACACTCTTCCTGCTGCAGGCCAGGATGCCCTTGGCCTTCTTGGCCCCCTGGGCACACTGCTGGCTCCTGTTCAGCTGCTGTCCACCACTGCCCCAGGTCCCTCTCTGCCTGGCTGCTCTCCATGGTGCCCTCCACCCTACCACAGCCCCAGGAGGGGCACAGGTTGGGCACATGAGGCTGGCTGGTGCCCGGGGGTGGCTGCCCCAGCGTCTGCAGCACATTCAAAACCTTCCCCCGGGGGGAAGTCCCCAGGAGGAGGATTTACATGAGCAGGAAAGAGGCTGCCCCGGGGCCGCAGGGGGCTGCTGGCTCGAGGTAGGAGGTCAGGGCTGCCCCAGGGCTTGGCAGCAGCGAGGGGGGTGGCAGCTGCAGGTCCCCACACTGCCCACCTTGGAACATGGCTGAACTCTGCATGAGGCTCTGGGGGCTCCAGCTGAGCCTCTGGCAGCTGAACCTCTGGCTCATGGCTCTGCTCACAGGTAGGCAGCACCCGTGGGCTGTGATCCCAGGAAGGGCAATGGAGGTGGGGAAGGGGCTGGGGGACAGGGCTGGGGAGGAGCAGCTGAGGGAGCTGGAGAAAAGGAGGCTGAGGAGAGACCTCCTTGCTCTCCACAGCTCCCTGAGAGCAGGCTGGAGCCAGTGGGGGTTGGTCTCTTCTCCCAAGGAGAAGAGGAATTGGCCACCAGGAGAGGTTTAGGTTGGGCATCAGAAGAAAGCTCTCCCCTGGAAAGGTTCTCAAAGCCTGGCACAGGCTGCCCAGGGAGCTGGTGCAGTGCCCATCCCTGGGGGTGTTTAGAGGAGGCAGAGCTGTGGTGCTGAGGGCCATGGCCTGGCACCAGGCTTGGCACCAGGCTTGGCACGAGGCTTGGCACCAGGCTTGGCAGGGTTAGAGACTGCTTGGACTGGAGGATCTTGGAGGTCTTCTCCAACCCAAGCAACTCCAAGCTCCTGTGAGACATGCACCAAGGGCAGGCCCCAGGGTCTGGTGAGGACCTTCACCCAGGTCTTCACTGTGCAGCCACCACCTCCTGCCCTGCTTCCTGCAGGAGCTCAGGGCCAGGGAGGACCCAGGGAGGCTCAGGGCTGGACACCTGCCCTGGCTCTGGGTGCTCATGCACAAGGTCCTTGCCCATTCCCACCCACAGGGTGCTAAACATGACCTCTGCAAGGCCAGGATGCCCTCAGGCTCCCCCAGACATGGGCAGAGAGACAAACTACAGCACAGAGCAGGCAGGAGCTGGGCTGCAGCCAGAGCAGGGAGAGCAGCAGCACAGGGAGGGGATTCTGCCCTCTGCTCTGCTCAGCCCCCACCTGCAGCACTGCCTCCAGCTCTGGGGCCCCCAGCACAGGAAGGACCTGGAGCTGCTGGAGAGGCTCCAGAGGAGGTCATGAAGATGCTCAGAGGGCTGCAGAACCTCCCCTGTGGGGCCAGGCTGGGAGAGCTGGGGCTGCTCAGTCTGGAGGAGGCTCCAGGGAGACCTCAGATCTTGGAGGTCTTCTCCAACCCAAGCAACTCCAAGCTCCTGTGAGACATGCACCAGGGGCAGGCCCCAGGGTCGGGTGAGGACCTTCACCCAGGTCTTCACTGTGCAGCCACCACCTCCTGCCCTGCTTCCTGCAGGAGCTCAGGGCCAGGGAGGACCCAGGGAGGCTCAGGGCTGGGCACCTGCCCTGGCTCTGGGTGGGTTTTGGTTGCCGTTGTTGTTGGGGTGCAGAGCTGGGGTGCAGCCCTGGAGCTCCCTCAGCCCAGCAGCTGCCCTGGGCAGCAGGCTGTGCCAAGCTGGGCTTGCAGCTGGCAGGAGAGGGGACTCTGGGGAGGTGTTTACCACTGAGGGCTCTCAGGGCCGTGGGGACGCTGCTGAGGCCCCCAGCAGCCACATCCTTGTGCTGGGTGGGGTTCAGGGCCTGGGAGCAGAGGACAAAGAGCAGGACAGAGGCTCCTGGGGGTGATGTGTGGCTCCTGTGTGGCCCCCCCTGAGCTGGTCCCTGTTGCACCCCCATGGGGAAGCAGCAGCAGCTCCAGCCAGGACAGAGCTCTTGGCTCCTTCCAACCCCTCCTGCTGGGTGCAGGGAGCTCCTCAGCAGCCTGCAGCAGATCCCACCCTGGGCAGGCTTCAGCCCTCAGGACAGAGGGAGTTGAGGGCTGCTGTTGGGTGGCCACTGCAGGCCAGCATGGCTGCAGGGCATGGTGCTGCCTCCTGGCTCTGATGGTGCCTGCAGGGGAGGACACAGGAAGCTCAGCCCACCCTTGGAGCTATGGAGATCTGGGCTTTGGGGGGGGGAGGGCTTTGAGGGGGGTGAGGTCCTTGAGGGGGGTGAGGGCTTTAAAGGGGTGAGGGCTTAGGGGGGGGTGAGGGCTTTGAGGGGAATGAGGGCTTTGAGGGTGGGGGTCTTGAGGTTGAGGGTCTTGTGGGTGAGGGTTTTGAGGTGGAGGGTGAGGGCTCTGAGCAGGGTGAGGGTTATGAGGGTTCTGAGGGGGATGAGGGGGGTGAGGGGTCTGAGGGGGGTGAGGACTCTGAGCAGGGTGAGGGCTCTGAGGGGGATGAGGGCTCTGAGGGCTCATAAGGGGGTGAGGGCTCTGAGCAGGGTGAGGGCTCTGAGGGCAGTGAGGGCTCTTAGGGGGATGAGGGCTCTGAGGGCTCTGAGGGGGATGAGGGCTCTGAGGGTTCTGAGCAGGGTGAGGGCTCTGAGGGGGATGAAGGCTCTGAGGGGTCTGAGGGCTCTGAGGGCTCTGAGGGTTCTGAGCAGGGTGAGGGCTCTGAGGGGGATGAAGGCTCTGAGGGCTCTGAGGGCTCTGAGGGGGATGAGGGCTCTGAGGGGGATGAAGGCTCTGAGGGGTCTGAGGGCTCTGAGGGTTCTGAGCAGGGTGAGGGCTCTGAGCAGGGTGAGGGCTCTGAGGGGTCTGAAGGCTCTGAGGGGTCAGAGGGCTCTGAGCAGGGTGAGGGCTCTGAGGGGGATGAAGGTTCTGAGGGGTCTGAGGGCTCTGAGGGTTCTGAGCAGGGTGAGGGCTCTGAGGGGGATGAAGGCTCTGAGGGGTCTGAGGGCTCTGAGGGCTCTGAGGGCTCTGAGCAGGGTGAGGGCTCTGAGGGCCTTGTCCCAGCCTGGTCTCTCTTTCAGGACACCACCAACCATGGAAAGCAAAGCCCCAGGTGCCAGCTGGTGGCCAGGGCACAGGTGGCAGGGACAGGCACCCAGCACCCAGCATCTCCCCAGCTCAGGAAGAGAGGCAGTGGGGCTGGAGGGGAGAGCTCACCCTGCAGAGGTGGAGGGGAAGAGGACAGCATGGACCTGGCCAGGGCCCTGGGGCAGTGTGCCCAGGGGGCCAGGAAGGCTCCCAGCAGCCTGGCCTGGAGCAGCAGCAGTGTGGGCAGCAGGAGCACAGCAGGGTTCAGCCTCCTGGGCTGGGCACTGGGGAGGCCACAGCTGGAATCCTGCCTTCAGTTCTGGGCTCCTCACTCCCAGCAGGACATTGAGAGGCTGGAGCTGGTCCAGAGAAGGGCAACAGAGCTGGGGAAGGGTCTCAGAGCAGGGCTGGGGAGGAGCAGCTGAGGGAGCTGGGGGTGTTGAGCCTGGAGGAGGCTGAGGGAGACCTCCTTGCTCTCTGCAAGTCCTCTACCACAAGGAGCTGGAGCCAGGTGGGGGTTGGCCTCTTCTCATAAAGAAACAAGTGTCAAGATAACAGGAAACAGCCTCAAGCTGCCCCAGGGGAGGTTCAGGTTGGCCATGAGGAACCATTTCTCCTCCAAAAGGGTTGCCAAGGCCTGGCCCAGGCTGCCCAGGGCAGTGGTGGAGTCTCCATCCCTGGAGGGGTCCCAAAGCCCTGGGGATGTGGTGCTGAGTGCCAGGGGCTGGTGGTGCTCTGAGCAGTGCTGGGCTCAGGGCTGGGACTGGCTGAGCTGAAAGGTCTCTTCCAACCCAAAGGACTCCCTGAAGGCTCCTGGCTGAGCCAGGAGGTCCCTGCAGGGCTGAGCTCAGGGCAGGAAGGTCTGCAGAAGGGGGGCAAGGCTTGGACCAAAGCTCAAGGTGGGGAATGAAACCTTCCTCCTTCCTCCTTCCTCCTCTTTCTTCTTCTTCTTGCTGGTGGTGTTTTGCAGCTGGCCCAAGGTGCTGGGTGGTGGTGCAGCACCCCCCTGCCTGCCAGCTTCCCCCGGGGGGGGCTGGGCACTGGAGCAGGGCAGCAAACAGGGCTGGGGCTTCCTGCCCAGCTGCAGCAAGAGGAACCGAGGCACAGGGGCACAGGAGCTGGGGACAGGGGCACCCATGGGTGCTGGGAGGGGCCCTGCCGCACCCCACTTCCTGCACTGCACCACAGGTCCCAGAGCTCCATCCAGCCCTTGGCCTGGGGAGGCTGCATGGCCCCAGGGGCTGGGAACCAGCCCTGAGCACGGGGGGGGCCAGGAGGCCAGGCAGGGAAACTGCTGCTGGTTGGGTCACAAAGTGGGAAGGGGAAAGGAGGAGTCTCTGGGGGCTGCCAGCCTGGGGGTGCCAGCCTGGGGCTGCCAGCCTGGGGGTGCCAGCAGCCAGGGTTGGTCTGCCTGGATGCCCAGCAGCTCAGAGAAGATTCAGGAGATGGGCTGCAGAGAGGAGGCTTTGAACCCAGACCTGCTCTGCTCTGTGCCCTCTGAGCAGGGATCTGGCTGATGGCCACAAACACTCCGGCAGCAGAGGGTGATGGGTCCATGCCAGCCCATGCTCCATGCCATCCCTGCTCCATGCCACCCCCTGCTCCGTGCCACCCCCTGCTCCATGCCATCCCATGCTCCATGCCACCCCATGCTCCATGCCACCCCCTGCTCCATGCCACCCCCTGCTCCATGCCATCCCATGCTCCATGCCACCCCAAGCTCCATGCCTGCCCATGCTCCATGCCACCCCCTGCTCCATGCCATTCCCTGCTCCCTGCCACCCCATGCTCCATGCCACCCCAAGCTCCATGCCATTCCCTGCTCCCTGCCACCCCATGCTCCATGCCACCCCAAGCTCCATGCCATTCCCTGCTCCCTGCCACCCCCTGCTCCATGCCAGCCCATGCTCCATGCCACCCCATGCTCCATGCCACCCCAAGCTCCATGCCATTCCCTGCTCCATGCCATTCCCTGCTCCCTGCCACCCCCTGCTCCATGCCACCCCATGCTCCATGCCACCCCAAGCTCCATGCCTGCCCATGCTCCATGCCACCCCATGCTCCATGCCATCCCTGCTTCATGCCTGCCCATGCTCCATGCCATCCCTGCTCCATGCCACCCCCTGCTCCATGCCATCCCTGCTTCATGCCTGCCCATGCTCTATGCCATCCCTGCTCCATGCCTGCCCATGCTCCCTGCCACCCCATGCTCCATGCCACCCCCTGCTCCATGCCATCCCATGCTCCATGCCATCCCTGCTCCATGCCACCCCCTGCTCCATGCCATCCCATGCTCCATGCCTGCCCATGCTCCATGCCATCCCTGCTCCATGCCTGCCCATGCTCCCTGCCACCCCATGCTCCATGCCACCCCCTGCTCCATGCCATCCCATGCTCCCTGCCACCCCATGCTCCATGCCACCCCCTGCTCCATGCCATCCCATGCTCCATGCCATCCCTGCTCCATGCCTGCCCATGCTCCCTGCCACCCCATGCTCCATGCCATCCCATGCTCCATGCCTGCCCATGCTCCATGCCATCCCTGCTCCATGCCTGCCCATGCTCCATGCCTGCCCATGCTCCCTGCCACCCCATGCTCCATGCCATCCCATGCTCCATGCCTGCCCATGCTCCATGCCATCCCTGCTCCATGCCTGCCCATGCTCCATGCCACCCCACACTCCATGCCAGCCCATGCTCCCTGCCACCCCATGCTCCATGCCATCCCTGCTTCATGCCTGCCCATGCTCCATGCCACCCCCTGCCCAATGCCACCCCCTGCTCCATGCCATCCCATGCTCCATGCCACCCCCTGCCCAATGCCACCCCCTGCTCCATGCCATCCCATGCTCCATGCCTGCCCATGCTCCATGCCATCCCATGCTCCATGCCACCCCCTGCTCCATGCCATCCCATGCTCCATGCCACCCCCTGCTCCATGCCACCCCACGCTCCATGCCACCCCCTGCTCCATGCCACCCCATGCTCCATGCCACCCCCTGCTCCATGCCACCCCACGCTCCATGCCACCCCCTGCTCCATGCCACCCCCTGCTCCATGCCACCCCACGCTCCATGCCACCCCACGCTCCATGCCACCCCCTGCTCCATGCCATCCCTGCTCCATGCCTGCCCATGCTCCATGCCATCCCATGCTCCATGCCATCCCATGCTCCATGCCACCCCCTGCTCCATGCCACCCCACGCTCCATGCCAGCCCATGCTCCATGCCACCCCCTGCTCCATGCCATCCCTGCTCCATGCCTGCCCATGCTCCATGCCATCCCATGCTCCATGCCTGCCCATGCTCCATGCCATCCCATGCTCCATGCCACCCCCTGCTCCATGCCACCCCCTGCTCCATGCCATCCCATGCTCCATGCCTGCCCATGCTCCATGCCACCCCCTGCTCCATGCCACCCCCTGCTCCATGCCACCCCATGCTCCATGCCATTCCCTGCTCCATGCCACCCCATGCTCCATGCCATCCCATGCTCCATGCCATCCCTGCTCCATGCCTGCCCATGCTCCATGCCACCCCCTGCCCAATGCCACCCCCTGCTCCATGCCTGCCCATGCTCCATGCCACCCCAAGCTCCATGCCATCCCATGCTCCATGCCACCCCACACTCCATGCCAGCCCATGCTCCATGCCACCCCCTGCTCCATGCCACCCCATGCTCCATGCCTGCCCATGCTCCATGCCATCCCTGCTCCATGCCACCCCCTGCTCCATGCCACCCCATGCTCCATGCCTGCCCATGCTCCATGCCATCCCTGCTCCATGCCATCCCATGCTCCATGCCACCCCACACTCCATGCCAGCCCATGCTCCATGCCACCCCATGCTCCATGCCACCCCTGCTCCATGCCACCCCATGCTCCCTGCCACCCCCTGCTCCATGCCTGCCCATGCTCCATGCCACCCCCTGCTCCATGCCACCCCCTGCTCCATGCCATCCCATGCTCCATGCCTGCCCATGCTCCATGCCATCCCTGCTCCATGCCTGCCCATGCTCCATGCCACCCCAAGCTCCATGCCATCCCATGCTCCATGCCACCCCACACTCCATGCCAGCCCATGCTCCATGCCACCCCCTGCTCCATGCCACCCCATGCTCCATGCCTGCCCATGCTCCATGCCATCCCTGCTCCATGCCATCCCATGCTCCATGCCACCCCACACTCCATGCCAGCCCATGCTCCATGCCACCCCATGCTCCATGCCACCCCTGCTCCATGCCACCCCATGCTCCCTGCCACCCCCTGCTCCATGCCACCCCATGCTCCCTGCCACCCCATGCTCCCTGCCACCCCCTGCTCCATGCCACCCCTGCTCCATGCCACCCCATGCTCCATGCCATTCCCTGCTCCATGCCACCCCCTGCTCCATGCCATCCCATGCTCCATGCCACCCCATGCTCCATGCCATCCCTGCTCCATGCCATCCCATGGTGCCACCAGAGCCCTGGAGCAGGCTGCCCAGAGAGGTTGTGGAGTCTCCTCTGGAGCCTTTCCAGCCCCCCTGGCTGTGCCCCTAGGTGCCCTGCCCTGGTGCCCTGCCCTGGTGCCCTGCCCTGGGTGCCCTGCCCTGGGTGCCCTGCTGTGGCAGGGGGTTGGAGTGGGTGAGCTCCCTCCCATTCTGTGCCTCTGTGACCTCAGAGCCCTTCTCCTGTCTTGCAGGTGGGATCTCAGCAGCCAAGTACAGCCCCACCAACAGCACAGGTAACCTCTCCCCCCTCTGCATGCCCCCAGGGCCCCCCCAGGCCCTGCTGGCTGTGCCACCCAGTGCCCTGCAGAGCTGGAGATGTCTCATCAGCAGGCAGCTGCTGGGCCCAGGCTCTGCTGCTCCCTCACAGCAGCTCCCAGGCTGTGTCCTCTCCTCTGTGGCATTTCCCCAGCCCTGCTCCTTGCTCCCCCCCTGCAGAGCCAGCCCTGTTCTGGCTGCTCAGCACACACACAGAGGCTTCCTCCTTGCCTGCAGAGCTGCTTGCATGGAGGAGCCTTGGCACCAGGCTCTGTGCTCATGCACAAGGTCCTTGCCCATTCCCACCCACAGGGTGCTAGACATGACCTCTGCAAGGCCAGGATGCCCTCAGGCTCACCCAGACATGGGCAGAGAGACAAACTACAGCACAGAGCAGGCAGGAGCTGGGCTGCAGCCAGAGCAGGGAGAGCAGCAGCACAGGGAGGGGATTCTGCCCTCTGCTCAGAGCCCACCTGCAGCAGTGCCTCCAGCTCTGGGGCCCCCAGCACAGGAAGGACCTGGAGCTGCTGGAGAGGGGCCAGAGGAGGTCATGAAGATGCTCAGAGGGCTGCAGAACCTCCCCTGTGGGGACAGGCTGGGAGAGTTGGGGCTGTTCAGCCTGCAGAATGCTCCAGGGAGACCTCAGAGCAACCTTGCAGTACCTGAAGGGCTCCAGGAGAGCTGGGGAGGGACTTGGGACAAGGGCTGGGAGTGCCAGGCTGAGGAACAGTGGCTTTGACCTGGGAGAGGAGAGACTGAGAGTGGAGAGGAGGAAGGAATTGTTGAGAGTGAGGCTGGGGAGACTGGCACAGGCTGCCCAGGGAGGCTGTGGCTGTCCCCTGCCTGGAGGTGCTCAAGGCCAGGCCGGATGAGGCCCTGAGCAGGCTGGGCTGGTGGGAGGTGTCCCTGCCCATGGCAGGGGGTTGGAGCTGGATGAGCTTTGAGCTCCCTTCCAACCCAACCCATGCTGTGGATCTCTGAACATGGAGGCCTGGCTGAAGCCAGCTGGGGAGAGGAGTCTGTGCCAGCAGAGACTCACAGCTGGGACCAGTAGGGTGTGGGGAGGAAGAGGAGGGAGCAGGGAAGGAGCGAAGCCATTCCCACAGGAAGCTGCAGCTCCCATGAGGAGCATTTGTCAGCCCACAGCTCAGCTTCTGCCCCTGATGATGATGATGATGGTGGTGATGGTGGTGATGATGGTGATGATGACAGTGATGATGATGGTGGTGATGGTGATGGTGAAGATGATGCTGATGGTGGTGGTGGTGATGATGATGGTGATGATGATGATGGTGATGGTGGTGATGGTGATGATGGTGATGGTGATGGTGATGATGATGGTGGTGATGTTGATGATGGTGATGGTGGTGATGGTGGTGATGGTGATGGTGATGATGGTGATGGTGATGATGGTGATAGTGGTGATGGTGGTGATGGTGGTGATGGTGATGGTGATGATGGTGATGGTGATGATGGTGATGATGGTGATGGTGATGATGGTGATGGTGGTGATGGTGATGGTGGTGATGGTGATGGTGATGATGGTGATGGTGGTGATGGTGATGGTGGTGATGGTGATGGTGATGATGGTGATGGTGATGATGGTGATGGTGGTGATGGTGATGATGGTGATGGTGGTGATGGTGATGGTGGTGATGGTGATGGTGGTGATGGTGATGATGGTGATGGTGGTGATGGTGATGGTGATGGAGATGATGGTGGTGATGGTGATGATAGGGATGGGGATGGTGGTGATGATGATAATGATGGTGTGATGATGATGATGATGGTGGTGGTAGTGGCAATGGTGATGGTGGTGAAGGTGGTGATGGTGATGATGATGGTGGTGATGATAGCGGCAATGGTGATGGTGGTGATGGTGATGGTGGTGATGGTGGTGATGGTGATGGTGGTGATGATGGTGATGGTGGTGATGGTGGTGGCAATGGTGATGGTGATGATGATGGTGATGGTGATGATGGTGGTGATGGTGGTGATGGTGATGAT
The DNA here is from genome assembly GCF_026170545.1 of Melanerpes formicivorus. Lineage (NCBI taxonomy): Eukaryota > Metazoa > Chordata > Aves > Piciformes > Picidae > Melanerpes > Melanerpes formicivorus. The sequence continues at coordinate 1,294,433 of NW_027142465.1, read as the reverse complement.
GGTGGTGATGGTGGTGACGGTGGTGGCAATGGTGATGGTGATGATGGTGATGGTGATGACAATGATGGAACCCAGCAGAACACCTCTGCCAGCTGAGGAGCAGCCTGGTGCACGGAGCTGAGAAGCCCTTGAGGCAGGAGACGCTGGGGAGCAGCCCTGGGGGAGCAGCCCTGGGGGAGCAGCCCTGGGGGAGCAGCCTGCCCCCCGCCGCCCCCCAGGCCCCTGCTCAGCCTGCCCCCTCCCCCGGCAGGCAGCCGCTGCCCGGCGGCGCAGCAGCAGCCGCGCTACCTGGCGGCCAGGAGGAACACAGCAGTGCACTTCCTCTGCTCCAGCCGGGAGCCCAGCGCCGTGCAGTGGTACAGGACCAGGGAGGGCAGCCAGGAGGTGCAGGAGCTGGACCACAACAGCTCCCACTACAGCGTCCAGAGGACGGGAGGCTACGTCAACTTCACCATCTTCAGGGTCACCTACAGGGACAACGGAGTCTACGTCTGCGACAGCAAGGACCTGAGGGCGCAGAACAGGAGCCCACACCTCTGTGGCACAGAGCTCAGGGTCATGGGTGAGTGGGGGGCAGTGGGAGAAATGGGGAGGAGTGGGAGGAGTGGGAGGAGTGGGGAGGAGTAGGGAGGAGTGGGGAGGAGTGGGGAAGAGTGGGGAGGAGTGGGGAGGAGTGGGGAGGAGTGGGGAGGAGTAGGGAGGAGTGGGGAGGAGTGGGGAGGAGTGGGGAGGAGTAGGGAGGAGTGGGGAGGTGTGGGGAGGAGTGGGGAGGAGTGGAAGGAGTAGGGAGGAGTAGGGAGGAGTGGGAAGGAGTGGGGAGGAGTGGGGAGGAGTAGGGAGGAGTGGAAGGAGTAGGGAGGAGTGGAAGGAATAGGGAGGAGTGGGGAGGAGTGGGGAGGTGTGGGGAGGAGTGGGGAGGAGTGGAAGGAGTAGGGAGGAGTGGGGAGGAGTGGGGAGGTGTGGGGAGGAGTGGGGAGGAGTAGGGAGGAGTGGGGAGGAGTGGGGAGGAGTAGGGAGGAGTGGGGAGGAGTGGGGAGGAGTGGGGAGGAGTGGGGAGGTGTGGGGAGGAGTGGGGAGGAGTAGGGAGGAGTGGGGAGGAGTAGGGAGGAGTAGGGAGGAGTGGGGAGGAGTGGGGAGGAGTGGAAGGAGTAGGGAGGAGTGGGGAGGAGTGGGGAGGTGTGGGGAGGAGTGGGGAGGAGTAGGGAGGAGTGGGGAGGAGTGGGGAGGAGTGGGGAGGAGTGGAAGGAGTAGGGAGGAGTGGGGAGGAGTGGGGAGGAGTGGGGAGGAGTAGGGAGGAGTGGAAGGAGTAGGGAGGAGTGGGGAGGAGTGGGGAGGAGTGGGGAGGAGTGGAAGGAGTAGGGAGGAGTAGGGAGGAGTGGGGAGGAGTGGGGAGGAGTGGGAAGGAGTGGGGAGGAGTAGGGAGGAGTGGGGAGGAGTGGGGAGGAGTAAGGAGGAGTGGGGAGGAGTGGGGAGGTGTGGGGAGGAGTGGGGAGGAGTAGGGAGGAGTGGAAGGAGTAGGGAGGAGTAAGGAGGAGTGGGGAGGAGTGGGGAGGTGTGGGGAGGAGTGGGGAGGAGTAGGGAGGAGTGGAAGGAGTAGGGAGGAGTGGAGAGGAGTAGGGAGGAGTAGGGAGGAGTGGAAGGAGTAGGGAGGAGTGGGGAGGAGTGGGGAGGAGTGGGAAGGAGTGGGGAGGAGTAGGGAGGAGTGGAAGGAGTAGGGAGGAGTAAGGAGGAGTGGGGAGGAGTGGAAGGAGTAGGGAGGAGTGGGGAGGAGTGGGGAGGAGTGGGGAGGAGTGGGAAGGAGTAGGGAGGAGTGGGGAGGAGTGGGGAGGAGTGGAAGGAGTAGGGAGGAGTGGGGAGGAGTGGGGAGGAGTGGGAAGGAGTGGGGAGGAGTAGGGAGGAGTGGGGAGGAGTGGGGAGGAGTGGGGAGGAGTAGGGAGGAGTGGAAGGAGTAGGGAGGAGTAAGGAGGAGTGGGGAGGAGTGGGGAGGAGTGGGGAGGAGTGGAAGGAGTAGGGAGGAGTAAGGAGGAGTGGGGAGGAGTGGGGAGGTGTGGGGAGGAGTAGGGAGGAGTAGGGAGGAGTGGAAGGAGTAGGGAGGAGTAAGGGAGAGTGGGAGAGGAGTGGAAGGAGTAGGGAGGAGTGGGGAGGAGTGGGGAGGAGTGGGGAGGAGTGGGAAGGAGTGGGGGAGGAGTAGGGAGGAGTGGAAGGAGTAGGGAGGAGTAAGGAGGAGTGGGGAGGAGTGGAGGTAGGGGAGGAGTGGGAGGAGTGGGGAGGAGTGGAGGAGTAGGGTGGAGAGGGAGGAGTGGGAGGAGTGGGGAGGAGTGGGGAGGAGTGGGGAGGAGTGGGGAGGAGTGGGGAGGTAGGGGAGGAGTGGAGGAGTAGGGGAGGAGTAGGGAGGAGTGGGGAGGAGTGGGGAGGAGTGGGAGGTGGGGAGGAGTTGGGAGGAGTGGGGAGGAGTGGGGAGGAGTGGGGAGTGGGAGTGGGAGGAGTAGGGAGGAGTGGGAGGAGTGGGGAGGAGTGGGGAGGAGTGGGGAGGAGTAGGGAGGAGTGGAGGAGTGGGGAGTGGGGAGGAGTGGGGAGGAGTGGGAGGAGTTGGAGGAGTGGGGAGGAGTGGGAGGAGTGGAGGAGTAGGGGAGGAGTGGGGAGGAGTGGGGAGGAGTAGGGAGGAGTGGGAGGAGTGGAGGAGTGGAGGAGTGGGAGGAGTGGGGAGGAGTAGGGAGGAGTGGGAGGAGGTGGGAGGAGTAGGAGGAGTGGGAGGAGTGGGAGGAGTGGAAGGAGTAGGGAGGAGTAGGAGGAGTGGGAGGTGTGGAGGAGTGGGAGGAGTAGGGAGGAGTAGGGTGGAGTGGAGGAGTGAGGAGAGGGAGGTGTGGGAGGAGTGGAAGGGAGTAGGGAGGAGTAGGGAGGAGTGGGGAGGAGTGGAAGGAGTAGGGAGGAGTAGGGAGGAGTAGGGAGTGAGGTGGGGAGGAGTGGGAGGAGTAGGGAGGTGTGGGGAGGAGTGGGGAGGAGTGGAAGGAGTAAGGAGGAGTAGGGAGAGTGGATGGAAGGAGTAGGGAGGAGTGTGGAGGAGTTGGAGGAGTAGGGAGGAGTGGGAGGAGTAGGAGTGGGAGGTGGAAGGAGTAAGGAGGAGTAGGGAGGAGTGGAGGAGGAGGGTGGGAGTGAGTGGGGAGGAGTGGAAGGAGTAAGGAGGAGTAGGAGGAGTGGAGGAGGGAGTAGGGAGGAGTGGGGAGGAGTGAGGAGGGAGGAGTGGGAGGAGTGGAGGAGTAGGAGGAGTGGGAGGAGTGGGGAGGTGGGAGGAGTGGAAGGAGTAAGGAGGAGGTAGGGAGGAGTGGAAGGAGTAGGGAGGAGTAAGGGAGGAGTGGGGAGGAGTGGAGGAGTAGGTGGAGTAGGGAGGGAGTGGGGAGGAGTGGGAGGAGTAGGGAGGAGTGGGAGGAGTAGGGAGGAGTGGGGAGGAGTGGGGAGGAGTGGGAGGAGT